>NW_025767078.1:600000-1013908 GCF_003918875.1 Haliotis rubra
TTCATAATAGATAATATATTCTGATATAAATGGTAAAATCACAATGTAGTATAAGGAAGTATTTGACTGTAAACCACATATTGTTCACATGCAATGTTGGGATCAAGTCACAATGATAAAACATTGTTACATTGGCATGCTGGTATCACATACAGCACGACATCACAAGATTTGAACTGCTACGAGGACAGGCATTAATAAATGTTAATCTGAATATATCATGCACTAACTTCATGTTAAAACTGAATAATCAGGAACAGTTAAAATGGAATATTCATGCATTCCTGTCTTAATATCATTAGCATTAACATGACAGATGGCTGTATCATCTTAATGCCAACACAGAAAATCCACATCACAACACTGTCATTCAAATGACTGAAATAGTCAAAATTTGCTTCAAATTAGAGCTGAAACCTAAAACATAATGCTCATTTATAAGCTGTTGCATTCAACCTAAAACAAGCAAGTAGCCAAACATGGCGCCAATGGTTTGGAGGGATTATTGCACAATGAACATCCCAAGCAGTTTAGGCATGGAGGGGTAAACATACAAAAAATAACCTTGTTTAATCGAGCTTTCATCAGAACAATACTATTATTTGTTCATTAGAACATGGGTTCCCACCTGGAAGTATTTCAAATATTGTGCTATGGTTCTATGAGGTTTGTTCCATGAGTGGAATACAAATATAGTGTTAATGAATATTGATCATCACATGGAATATATAGTCTAAAAGCATGTAGCCTGTTGTCATTACAATGAAGCAATTCGATTTTCTTTGCATTTGCCTAATTGTTTTGAATAATTGTTGGTTACAATAGGCTGAAATTGTCACTGACTTGAAAGTGCTTTAACACAGAAAAGATCCATACATCTAGAGATTAGTGACAAAATAAAAATTGTTACAAAATAAATGTTACTGTTTTGCAGTGAGTTACACATGTGATCCTTTTGATGTGTCTTTTTAAAAATGTGATCAAAACTTTACACATTGCAAGGAGTCAAAGTATATTTATTCCTATGTAAAATAGGCTACATGCTGATAATTAACTGATACTAAATATTTAAGAGTAGAACATGTTATTTTCATATATTGGTTCTTGAACATAGCTTGTTTGACATACTGGTCGAGATTAGAACAAGGAAAAAGCATGCGTACCATATTCCCGCTAAAACAACACTTCAGCACTTCTGTGATTAAATCTTGCCATAGTGGTTCTCATTAACGTTAGAGACCAGAGCAAGGTACATGACTCTGTATATGGATCTTTTAATGGCAACATCATATTGGATTCAGTAGGCCTAGCCTGTTCCCTTTCACAAAGTGATGCAGACCTGTGACTATCATAACTCAGACTTACGATGGTAGTGACCATGGTAAGTCGTATTCTTTAACACAGACTTACGACCGTCGTAGAGCTATGACCATCGTAACTCCTATACTTTTAATACAGACTTACGACAGTCGTAGAGCTATGACCATCGTAACTCCTGTACTTTAATACAGACTTACGACAGTTATAGAGCTATGATCATCGTAACTCCTGTACTTTTAATACAGACTTACGACAGTCGTAGAGCTATGACCATCGTAACTCCTGTACTTTAATACAGACTTACGACAGTTATAGATCTATGACCATCGTAACTCCTATATTACTTACGACAATCTTACGCTGCTGCCACCATATTACGACTGTCTTACTGTTACGGCCATCATAACTTCTATACTTTAACACAGACTTACGACAGTTTTACTGCTATGATCACTTTGTGAAATGGATTCCGAATTAAGATTTCTAATGTCCAGTGCACTTTGAAAGGCTGTGGTATCAGATACATGGGGCACACTTGAGATGAGGTGTGGTGATAATAGCATGGAAAGAGTGAGTCGCGTTTCTTGCTGCTTTGAACAACATTTCAGTTGTATCACAGCAGGTCTGTGTAATGTGGGAGGGAAGCCTGGAGTGATGCAGATTGTAGACATTTTTAGTTTGAAACCCATGAGCATGGGAATGGTGCTGACAGACGAAGCAAATTAACCTCAACGTATATGTCATCTAAGGGGCATAACTCAGTAAAGCGAATACACTCTCTTATTTATTCGGTGGTAATCAATGACATAAAGTTAAATTATTTAATATCACATTTCGAGGTGACTGATGAGAAGCCAAAATGGCCCCATGAAATGGAGATGTGAGTTATCTCCCCTTGTCAAGTGTTCAAGTCCTTGACCTAGTGCAAGTCATCTTTACCCAACCTCTGCTCAGCTAACTGGGTATCTGTCAGATCTCTACTTCTGTGAGAAGGATGAAATACTGTTAACCATTAACTTCGTTTAGGATGACTGTGCTACACTCTGTGATCCAATATCATTGCTATCACCACACCTTACTAACGACTGTCTCTATGAAGCAAAAGCAAGGGGCCACCGTGTGGCCATGTATGGGTCACAACTAATAAATCTATCTAGCTATGAAGCAATGATGCAATCAAGTGCAAGAAATGCATGGGCCATCCTAATGTTCAGAAAATGGCCTAAGGCAGTCTCCATTATATTGTCAGGGCCCACTTGCATAAATCAATTCTAGCGTTAAGATTGTCATTAGGAATATTATTTGATAACATGGATTAATGTGAATGGTATGCAGCTTGATACTTTCCACTCCATGGGAACACCAAGAGCTGTTTGAGATACACTGTGTCAGCATGGCCAGGGACCATCTGTCTGATACTGAGCAGAGTCAATGTTTAGTTTTAAGCTTGACTCAGCATGTATATCCCAGCTATATGCAGCTGGTCTGTAACAATCGAGTCTGGACATACTAACTGTGTCTCAATATATGCAGTGACACCTGGCTTGAGCACCTGATCTGCAGTAATTGGGAACAAACTGTCTCAATATATGCAACCAAGACACCTGGCTTGAAACTGACCACCTATACAAACTGTCTCAATATATGCGTTAGTCACCTCTTACGACAAGATAACTGTCTCAATATATGCAGCATGCACCTGGCTTGCTAAAGACCTATTCTAGCCCAGATCTAACAAACTGTCTCAATATGGCAGGATGGGACCATCTGGGACCATCTGTCTGTCTCATACTGTGCAGTGTCAATATATGCAGGATGACACCTGGCTTGACACAGGAGACGGTACATACTGTGTTTCAATATAGGCAGGCTGACACCTGGCTTGACACACCTGGTCTGCCAGAAGGAGACTACACAAACTGTCTCAATATATGCAGCATGACACCTGGCTTGACACACTTGGTCTGTCAGCAGGTGACTGTGCAAACTGTCTCAATATAGGCAGGATGATACCTGGCTTGACACACCTGGTCTGTCAGCAGGTGACTGTGCAAACTGTCTCAATATAGGCAGGATGATACCTGGCTTGACACACCTGGTCTGTCAGCAGGTGACTGTGCAAACTGTCTCAATATAGGCAGGATGATACCTTGCTTGACACACCTGGTCTGTCAGAAGGAGACTACACAAACTGTCTCAACATATGCAGCATGACACCTGGCTTGACACACCTGGCTTTACACATGTCTGTTTGCCTGAGATCTGACACACTGTGTACATTATTACACTTGGCTTGACATACCTGTCTTGACACACCTGGCCTGTCTGTATAACAGTACAAAGGAATAACTTATACTACAGTCTTAACATTATAACATTCATACCAGTAGGCTTTCTACAAAACAGTCTTGAGCATGACAATGATGACCATTTCAAGTCATGATGCTAATGCTAAGATTGTTTTGTGCACGTGGGCCTAGACTTAAGCAACTGAGCAGAGAAGTGCTGAAGAGATGTCATGAAGCAGAATGTGGTAGATTAAGTTACAATGGACAGGGAGAGACGGAAGAATGGACCTAGAACTGTCGGCATACACTTACCACTGATGCCTGGGGAACGCATAGAGAGATGAAAATAGAAACATCAAAATGAAGATGGTTGTATCTGGGTCAGCTCATGGCATTGGAAGGACATTAAAGTGGTTATACAAAAGCACCCAACTTAAATCTAATCAATGTGTAACTAATATGACTAGAAAATATTTGCAAAATTAAACGAAATAATTCTAGGATATTAAAAAGAAAGTTCTGTCGGATGACTGAAAGAAATCAGTATGAAGGTAGGGAAAACATTGGTTATGAACTTCCAGGATGATTATTATGAATTTATGGTATGTATTACATATCAATTTCAATTCTGTTTTCAAATATTGATGTGTATTAAGTATACAAGCAAAATAATTGGAGGAGACAGAATAAAAAGTTTCTGGGAAGCATCAAGGATACAGGATTCCATTGCCAAAAGCTAAAATAAATGAAAAAGTCCATCTAATTTCAGGATGTCTCAAAATAACTCCAGTTGGGGAGGAAAAAATGCCTCAACAATTGGGAAAGGGTTCATTAGAAAGAGGTTCTACAGTAAGGGTCTTCAGTCATGCTTTCTTTTTCTTTATATGTGGATGTGCAACATTTCAGAAGGTCATATAGATCAATTACACGATTCTATGCATGCTCTTCCATTCCCATTATGCGAATATGGCAAGACTTGGAGTCATTAGACAATGCGGCGCCGAGTCTTGCTACTCATTATGGCGTTATCCTTCCTGCCTGTCTAAAGGGCCAGTGTAAGGAGTTGTAGGTCACCCACCTGCTACCATGTCATCTGAACTCTCCAGCAGTTCTAGCACCCGGCCGATCAGGCCCACCTCTGTACATGCGTGTAGGTTTCGACGGCTCTTCTTCAGAGTAGCTGTGAACACACTCCATATCTCTGCCTGTGAACACAAACAAATGAGTTGGTGAATGTGTTGTGAGGTCTCCGGTCGAGTGAGTGAGTGAGTGAGTGAGTGAGTGAGTGAGTATGTTTTTACGCTGCTTTTATCAATATTCCAGCAACATCACGGCGGGGACAGCAGAAATGGGCTTCACATTGTACCAATGTGGGGAATCGAACCCGGGTCTTCAGCGTGACGAGCAGACACTTTAACCACTAGGCAACTGCACCGCCCCTATCATGATTCGGATGGACATCTAACATTTGATATGAATATGCAAAATAATCCTACTTGAGTCTTTCAAGTATTTTTTTAAGAATGCATAATGGCAAATCTGAATGAGCTGGACTCCATGGTGACAGCTTTATGTTGAAGGAAAATCCAAATGCAACACATGTCTTGGCACTTCACTGAATCAAATGTTATGAGAATCTAACTACATGTATTTATTTTCCATGAACTGAATATCAACTATATTTATCTTTCCTAAAAAAGTATATTCATCCTTTCGATATATAAATTATGTTACATGTGTGGAGACTGTGATTAACACTGATGCTCTGTTTAATAAGGACACAACTTCCATTGTCTATGTTCCAGCTGGGGTAAGTACACAACAAAGGGGATTACATAATTGTAGCTTGGGTTTTGTCTTGTACAAGCTAGTTGAACACAAACTGTTCAGTTCCCTGTTTGAGAGTGTTGTGAAGGGATGAGCCATGTCGACAGGGAATGCAGCTTAAACTGAATATGCCATTCAGCATTATGTGAATCCAGTACTTTTGTTTCATAATTCGTATGATGGACTTTTGTGTTGATGTTCAGTGGATCTTATTGGAATATGGAACATGATTTCATCAAGAAGTAAGACTTTTTACCTGATCTCACTAATACTTGCTTTTTTATTATTGTACATAATGTAAAAGGTAAGAGTTCCGCCTGTAACCCCCGCTTGAAATGTATTCTGTTTATTATGATTATTTCAAGGGGTTAGGGTTTAGGTTTAGGTTTAGATTTAGCATTATGTTAGGTTGAGGGTTAGGGTAGGCTTTCTATAAAAAAAAATCTATTCTTACTATAGATCTTAGGCTTAGAATGCAAAAAACTGGGGTTACAGGCTTTTTTTATTATTGTACATAATGTAGGTTTGGGGTTAGATTTTAGGGTTAGGCTGTTTATAAAAAACATAGGCCTAGAATAAAGGGACATAACTCACAGCCAATGATTCACTTCAGACAATACAATAAGTGAGTTGGGTATTACACTGCTCTTAGCAATATTCCAGCAATATCAGAAAGGTTGTGTTTCCTGTAACACCAGAAATCACAGGCTTCACACATTGTACCCATGTGGAGATATTGCAATATCATGGCGTGGGTCTTTGAAATGGGCTTTACACATTGTACCCGGTTTAACCACTAGGCTTATGTACCGATTATCATGATGGATCAAAACTGCTTCTGAAAAATACAATTTTGTTCTTCCAGTCATGATGATTGGACATCAAAAGCTTTTGACGCATTCATAAGCACAACATGCAAACATGTGTATATATTTGACTAGTGCAACAGTCTGTATGCTCACCCTGCCTGGAATACAACCAGCACTGATGACACATACTGGAACTACCATGATAGATAAACCACCATCCTCTACCCATCCAAATTCCCAAGAGACAAGGTTCCATATTTTCCAATCTCTCTAGATAAAGTTAAATCATGTATGTTACTTCATTGTAAACTAGGCTCAGACATCCTCCATCAGAGGCTTTCAGACATAATCTATGGAACAGCCATCCAAGTTATGCAAAGTCCAAGGATACACACAGACAGACCAGTACCTTCCTCTTGATTTACCGAGAAGAACAGCCGCTCCCAACCTGGCCTTTATGCTGAATTATCTCCATGGAAGACGTCGAAAAGCGACCATGTCTCAAGTGGAAACTAAGTCTATTTAAGCCAGAAAAAGCCAATCTTGAACTAACGATTATTTTGTGGGTGCCTTCATTACGGACAGCTGTGTTTGTTAGTTGGTTATTGGCTGCTCAATCACAATATTAATCGTTATCCTTGAGATCTGGAATCTTTTTGGTAAATATATAGATTACAGTCAAGTGCCAAAATGATGAGTAACCTTATTCATTAAGCTCTCCTGAAGTGCTTAAAGATGAACTGCTACATGACCTAGAGTAGGGCATCCATGATGACCTTGTCAGTCAGACAGACTGTACTCCTTACACTTACTTCAGACAGTGGTCTGTAACTCGAGTTTCCTGAGGCTTCCCTTAATCTAATCTTATAATAGTCTCAGGCCTCCAGATAAAATTTTCAACATCAGGAATATGTACTCCTTACTTTTTCAATGCAGGCGTACTTGAAAGACTTAAGAGTACATTTAGAGTACTTAATGGAATTTAATGGAGTACCAGTAATCTTGTGTTTCGTTTCATATATGGGTAAGAGTTCCTCCCGTTCCCCTATACCAAATAATATTTATAAATATACTAAAATCATTAACAAAACTTAACACAACAATTACTAGAGAACTCACAAAATGACTAAAAGTCCATAATTTAAGTTAGGGTTAGGGTAGGGTTGGGGAACGGAAGGAACACTTTCAATATATGCACCACAACATTGCTACTCTTGTGTAAACAGGTCAGTGAACAATAAAACAATACTTTTTCATATAAATACATCTGCAAGTGATTCTAAGACCATACACCATTGCTGTAGTGTGTATTTGCTAAGTTTTCTAAATTATTTCCTACCGTATCCTGCTTATTTTATATCCGAACATACGCCGATACGGCCCTTATCTGGAGCCCTGAGTCTATACATTTCAATCCATGGTAGTGAAGTGGCAGAGGCTCAGGTTGGGATATTGGATTTGGTACTGTTAACGATGATGATGATGATGGTGATGATGATGTCATCAGCACCACAATCATCATGATCCTAGAATCATATCAAGAGTGCATGTTGTGCAGGATTTCAAATGTTTGCATCAGGCACAAAAAAGAGCAGAATTTCAGTTCTCACATATTATTTGAATGCAAAGATTTACAACTACCAGGAATATTGACATGTTGGTAAGCTTGACTGTTCTCAGGTCATCACTACATTTTGTAGTATTGTGCCAGTTAAAATTGAAAAATTCTTCATTCAGAAATTATCAATCAAGTTCATTCAAGAATTGACTTTACTGCAGTGTGAAACTTCAGTTTACGGGCTAAACAGTATGAACATGCCAGATAACATTATACTAAGTTTGGTCATACGTGTTGAAATAAGTTGCAAGATAAATTGCATATAAAAAACACAAAAGCTGTGAGTAATATGTTTCTGACACACCTGAACATTACAGTATTTTAGCATGAAATCAATACATATTCTGTCTTTTCTAATTATTGCAGTTTCATCATGCTTCTAAAGTGATTGATACTATCAGCGATCAGAAGAATTATTAATGATTATCAAATTGAAAGTTGTGTCATCAATAATATCTTACATGCACTGTGATGAAATAAGGTTTACTTTACATACACAATGCACACAGTTACGTCTTAAGTAATAGGAAACTTATAAATAATATTCAAAATACTGTTTTTGTCACTAATCCATGCATAAATGTGTCACCACTGAAATAACATGAAACATATTGATTTCTTTCAGACCATTTTTTTATTTTAGCTCAAAGATACTTTTCCGATAATTATCAATAACTGATCAATACTAGTTAATGATCATCAATCTTTATGATCTGTATCCAAAGCCAGCCCTGATTGAGACCTCAATGCAAAAGTTCCACTCATATCTGTAGACTGTCAAGGTGCAGGCGATAATGCAAACTAGACAACATAATGTGGACTATCAGTTAAGGGCTGACATTCTAAAATCATCCCCTGTTTCTCCCTGAGTCCAAGAGAACCATTTTCTGAGTCTACACCAACCATGGTGTATGTGTTGATGAGGGGATGGCATGACAATGTTCAGTCCCAGGACTATTAACGGTAACAACCTCAGTCTAGCATCCCTATTTATCCCAATGGTCGAACAATTGCTTCTTTCCTCGTTCGGTCAATTCCCTTTCCAGCAGTTACCCAATTCTCTTCCCTTTTCAAAAACAAATTGCCTTCTAAACATCGCCAGACGTTCACCAGTTTTTCTAATCACAGCTATAGAAGCATTAAAAGGCATGGATAAAACTCTATGCCTTGGTATGAATAAGTTCATATGACAAACCAAGTTTTAAGAGGACGATTCAGAAATTGGAAGAAATCGTAATTGGGGATATGCCTATGATCGCTGCAGTTTGCAACTAGAAACAAGAAGACAAAGTCATCAATATACCTTGCAATGGCAAAATACTCTTCATGATTATGTCTACGAGTTATGATTATGTAAAATATTTAAGTGTGTATATAGAAAAGTGGGAGGAGAGTATTGAAAGGTTTTTAAAGTTCTGCTCCAGAAAGGAGCACTATCACCAATTTCAGTCTAAATCAAACTTGTTGCCATGGAAATGCCAAAACTATTTTATTCAGAAATCCAAAACTACCAAAAGGCACCAGTACACCACGTATGTGCCAAGTTTGGTGAAGAAATATTGAACGGTTTTAGAGTTCCGCTCCGGAAAAGACAAATGTGCAGACGGACGGATGGACGCACGCACGGACGGAGTCCATTTTAATACCCCCCCGCAAAACGCGTTGCGGGGGAGAAAAATGATACAACCAAAACAAGAAGATATGGTCGTCCATATTCCCCGCCACACGTTTCCTGTTTTTTAACTCCCCCATGACATTCATGTCCTGAAGACATATACAATATATGGTTTCCCTGTCTATAACGGTTACTGAGAAAATCTGTTCCCATTGGGGATAACGTACACCAAGTCAAGAAATACATGACAAGGGCCATAACTCTGTAAAGAATCGTAACACAGATTCCGTTTCCATCAAGGCATTTGTGTCCTGAAAATACACATCAAATTTGGTTTCCATATGTAAAACGGTTTTTGAGAAAATCTGCCCCATCATCTCGGATAGACAGGACGGATTGATGGACATAGCTCAAACCCATATCTCCACACTTCGTGGCAGGGGATAATAAACAGGACCATTTGTCTTCTGAATAATTTGTTCAAGTACTTGACACAGTACTTGTTTCATTGGAAAATTGGAAAATAATATCGCGGATATCATCAGATGCCAAGTCGTCAGGATTACTTAAACATCCCACACACTGCACTACATCTGTGTTAGCTAATGAGAGGTCTGGGAAGGAAGGCTATTGCAGGTTTCAATAATAATAGACAATCTGTCAAGCACCCTCAATTTGCTATACCATGCTTGTGGAGGCTGTCACTTCATCAAAACACACAGAAAACACATAAATGTGAAAAAGACCCAGTAACAATCTTGTTGTTTGCTTGTGGCTAACTGTAGTCATCGGTTTAATACAGCAATACATTAAAGCTCTTTATAGTCTTATGAGTGTAGTGCACCAAGCCAATGAACGTCAGCCATCAGGATCTGTACCAGACACAATCCAATTTAGAGGTTGGGGAAGAGAATCACAGTCCTAACAAAATACATTGTTACGAGTGACCATCCCACCACATATAGGTTAGTAGGCAGTACAAATAGTTAATTTTGCATTTTAACTTTATTTGATGAGAAATTCATCAAATAAATGTCCATATGTGATAACTAGTCCATATTTCCTGTTTTCTTTGTGTCATTCCTGTTGTTGAAGGTTAATACTCCCCCGGTTCCGTCCAGGGCCCCGTTCCTCAGAGTGATCGCAGCACTAAGATGATCGTAACTCCCATACTTTAACATAGACTTACGACTGTCGTAGCACTACGATCACTTTGAGGAACGGGGCCCTGAACTTGAAAGATATCACAAACTTGGAACGCTATCATTCTCCATTTTCCAGTGTAATGAACGTATCGTGAATCTCTAGATCAACCACTGACCAACAAATCCTTTCATGACCAAGGGAGACAACTCTGCCTAATGAGATATGGTGCCTATGCCACATGTGTTTATGTCATTTAAACCTTGACATTTATGTACTCATGACTTTTTCACTATCATTCCAATTCCAAATGAACAAGGATCTCTCTGACTAAGCATGTAAGCTTTATGATGTGAGCAGAGTAACAGTTTGGGGAAATGTTGCGACATATTTCATATGTCCTTGACACGTAATATCCTGCTCTTGAGACTGAGCAGTAGTTAAGTGAAAGCCACTCGCATGGCAATATCAGTTGGGTCTTGGAAGACATCCGACCATCCACTCAGGGTTGTCAGGACAGCTGTGGGTCAAATCTCGAGATGTCTGACTGTACCAACGGCTACCTCCTTGAGTCAGGGGTTGTGTCAAAAGTAACAGGTGACAAATAAATAATACACATTCCCATTTCGTACATCAGATGAAATATCTAATTGTAAACCAAACAAGGACTGCAAAAGGTCTGATCAGTGGTAGAATCACTGGTGTTTCTGCGAATACGAAGTGTGACTCACTTCCCTTTGATATTTTTTATTCGGTTCCATGCTGAGGATAAGAGATGTCATGGCAGCCAAAATGGTCATCAAACTCACATTCAGTGTCAACATCGACTACCTTTTCATGGTCAGGCCTTCACATGCATAACTAAGAAAATATTGCAAAACAATCACCCACACAAGCCCCTTCACATATTTCAAAGCAATAACATGTTTTCTTTCAAACAGAATTCTGTGACCCAACACCATGACATGCTCTCTTGGCAGGAAACAAGGAAAGCCACTTATCACAGAGAACTAAGTGTTTTCTCAATGAGAGCCAACAGAAGCCTTTGTGATTGGTCAGATCTCTATCACTCCTCTTTGAGTGTTGACATAAAGCATTATCATTTCAACAGCAGTGATGTTGTTCTTCACAACATGGTGGGTCTGTTGCACAATAATGACATCATCTGCACGTGATATTCTGCCAACTATAGTTTTTAATGATGTGAGATGCATGGTAATCTTAATTTGATCAAGTTGGGAGACAAGGACATAAACCTATTATTAATAGAGGATACTAAATGACCTTCCGTGTAATACCAATTTTATGAAACGAGTTAATGATTTGGTATCAAACGAGTGAAAGCAAGTTTTATACGAAATCTTTCACGAGTTTTATAAAAATGGTTTTCACAGAAGTGACTTTAGTATTCTGTTTATTACTCTCCAACATAAAGTGATAGAAACCTACTAACAGTGTGATGACTTTCAGCTTTCCGCGAGTCAAGCAAGTTCTAATACCATTGTGACAGAGATATTAGCATTGTGACGTCATAACATTAAAGCATTATGACGTCATACGTCTAGCAGTATTACACTAGTGTAATATTGCCGTAAAAATATTACACTACAGTATCTTCCACGAGAGAGTAATAAATAATGTTATGGCAGTTCTCACACTGAATGTGACCATGTTGGCAACAAAAATGTTTCTAAAATTGAGGCTCCAATGAGTATTTTGTATCATGACTGTCATCAACTTTTTTACAAGCACAGCAGTCAGTGTGTCAGATCCGAGTTTAACGCCATGTGGAACTGCGAACCATTAGCAGAGGTGAGGTGAGGTGAGGTGAGGTGAAATTGGGTTTAACGTCGTGCTTGAAAATATTTCGCTCATATGACGACGTCCATTACCAGAGGTGGGAACTACGACATATAGAAAGTTCTTTGAACAGGATAACTGCACAGCTGATTGCGAAATCTTTGTTGCAAAAAGCAACATGGTGTTACAATTAACAGTTACTTTTGGCAGGTAACTAAGAAAGTAGGCAACAAACATTTGCACAGTTAACTGAAGTACCCTTGGACCATTGCAAACGTAGGGAGACAGACACACAAGGGACACAATTCTGCACAGTTAATTGAGTGAATGAGTTACGATTCAAAGTCACATCAGCAGTATTTCATCCATATCGTGCACAGTCAACTGAAGTATCCTTGCACCCTTGAAATAAAAAAGGGGATTCCATTCTGCACTTTTTATTTTGTCGAATCCTTGGACCACTGAGTAACTAGAGAACAAAATTCTGCACAGTCAAAACTGAGCAGCCAGGGGACACGACTCCGCACAGTCAAGAATGGGCATTTATGGGACACAACTCCGCACAGCTAAACGTTCCTGGACCAGGAAGAATCCTCTGAACAGGAAACAACCGAGTGCTCCACAAATGACAGACTTCTGCAATATGGCTAAAACAGGCAAAGAGCGCTATTCTATCTCAGATTAATCATACTCTGCAGATCACTGTGAGATATCCAATATCCAGAATCTTTCTATCATTACATATAACACAATGTTTTGCTGCGTCAACATGACTATGATGGATAAGGCAGTGGAACAATGTGTCTCTGAAGCAATCAATTGTGACGCCATGGTTGAAACATAACACCGTAAAAACATCACGACAGCTCACACCAGTAGGTAGTCATTGAAAACAGCTACATTAGCAATGGGCTGTGCCACAGACAATGATTGTTGCAGATGCATGACTTTCTAGATATTGGAAACAACAAAGTGAACCAAAAAATATTGATACCAAGTGCTTACCAGTCGTAATACCAAACGGATTAGGCTTATTGCACAACAGTCCTATGTTGAGGGTTATCATGCTTATATTATTAATGATTAATCAAAGTCTGTGACAAGATCCGGGGCGGTGGGGTCACAGGTTAAGCGTTACCTGGGTTCGATTCCTCAAATGGGCACAATGAGTGAAGCCCATTTCTTGTGTCCCCCGCTGTGATATTGCTAAAAGTGGCGTAAAACACAACTCACTCACTGTGACTGACTGACTGACTGAGTTTGGTTTTACGCCGCTTTTAGCAATATTCCAGCAACCTCACGGCGGGGAACACCAGAAATGGGCTTCACACATTGTACCCTTGTGGCGATTTGACCCGGGTCTTCGACGTGACGAGCCAACACTTTAACCACTAGGCTACTCCACCGCCCCCACTCACTGTGACATGTTCCCACCAGCCAAACTCTTGACTTTCAAGGAATCAGATCAAATCAGTGGAACCCTGCTTATCTGAACCCCAGATATCCAGAAACCTTGTATACCAAATAGTATTTATTGAAAACAATTTACATATTTATGCTCCAATTTGTCCTCGGTCAGATCAGGACAGTGATTGTCAAATATCAACAGTAGAAAATACACAGACAGACCATACTTTATTACCTTAAAAGGAATTTGTTTCTGATCACAGACCTTGACAAAAATACAAACAAATAACAACATAAAAATTCAACTTTCAACTCTATTATTTAGCATGAATTTCATCATTATGTAACTAACTCACTTATACAGTACTCTCCCTAGTGTACTGTGATGTCACTTGCATTGTGACGTCATAACTCAGTGACGACGTCATAGTCCTAACTGCCAGTTCACCTGATGAAGGGACCTGGAATGGTCTCGAAATGTTGTGAGAGAAATTAAAAAAGAAGTTTAATCCATAAAAAATATTTGGGACATAAAATATGAAATTTTTAAAAACATAAAAGAGATAAATATGTGCTTAAATATAATTCAATGAATAAGATGATAACTTGACATGTATTCAACATTTGTTTAAAATTGCAATACTTTGAGGTACAAAAGATGATCGAGCTTGTTTAGTCTTGGTGATTGGTACTTCGCAGCGGTGGCCCGAAGGTAAAAGATTATACACTTGATTAAAATAAGAGTCATCAGAAGATGACATATCCCCCCGGCCCCCACAAATTTGAAAGAACAAATCATCTGACAGTTACTTAAAGTCCGGGTAAGAATATTGACCTTCTGTAACCCATGCTTGTCCTAAGAAGCGACTAACGGGATCGGGTGGTCAGGCTCGCTGACTTGGTTAACATGTCATCGGTTCCCAATTGCTCAGATCGATGCTCATGCTGTTGATCACTGGATTGTCTGGTCCAGACTCGATTACTTACAGACCGCCGCCAGCTGGAATATTGCTGAGTGTGGTGTAAAACTCACTCAAAGTCCAGCTTAAATTTTTTTTAGACTAAGTCCAAATCGTTTCCATGGACATCATGAAAAATACAAATGCAAAAAAATCTGTAAATGGCAAAAGGCACCACTTCAAGATCTGTCTCATATATCTGCAAAGTGCTGTTGAAAGATAGTGAACGCTTTTCGAACTCCCATCTGGGACTAAGTCCAAATCCTTTTTAATGGAAACCGGAAAAAATAAAAATGCCAAAAATCTGCAAATAGCAAAAGGCACCACTTAAAGTTCTGTTTGATATAACTATCAAGTTTTGCTGAAAAATATTGAACGTTTTTTAAGTTATGCTCCGGAAACAAAATGATTACGGACGGAAGGACAGACGAGGCGCCGACTATATCCCCCGTATTACATGCCGGGGTGATAAACATGTGTTGTCATTATGATTTTTTCAGACATTGAAAGTACTTGCCGGTCATAGGGAAGTGAAAGATTATCGAAAGTGACCCCCGCTATTGTACTAGCTGTATTTAGATTTGTTTTTGACTGAAGGAGACTCGAGAAGAAAAAGTGAGTATATTCAGAATAAAAGTTTATATTACTATATGAAACTTGTATGATCAACAAGCACAACTGATGTAAGGAGCACTTATCATGTGGTATGTGTTAATCTACTCAAGCAATTATTTTTACTGGTTATGAAAAAAAGCTCATCCTGTATCAGGACAATCTTATCTACAATTTCATTCAGTATTTACATTAATCTCTATGACAACCATGAGTGATGGACCAAATCACTGGTATTTAAACCTACCACCAGTAAGTTACCTCTATTTAAACGAACGTTGAAATGAAAGTTGATTGATAATAGATACATATATCATAAATGTCATCCTTTGACTCAATAAAACTGCACATGTTACACGTATTTGAGTGCATGTATACGGAAATTAACAAAATAATTAAACAACCTGAACTTCCCTCCTAGATCACTCACAGGAGGATAATTCGTGTTGTGCCATTATTTTGTGGATTTCCTCTGTAGATACAATCTATTCCGTCCATTGTGTAAAACTTCCTTGTGATGTTGTTTTATTTAACTGAATTGTTATTTCTGGCTTAATTGTCTCAGCAGGGACATCCTGTAGATTTTGACCAAACATACCACATGTCACACATTTTCACCAATATTTTGGCCTATACATATTGTGGTATATGCACTCACTTTAGCTTCCTATAGATGCAATAAAAGACTTATCCCTTACGACTTGAAAAATTTGAAACTTCAAGGCAAACAGCTTCCAAACAGAGAACACTTGCCATATATGGAATGTAAACAATTGCTCTATACATCGAAAACTGTTGCATGCGGTGTTGTCAGTGTTTGCCAAACTGGTTTCAATCACGCGTAGGATATTCATTAAGAGTGCCCCAGCTGACGTAACTCTGTGGTGTTCGCTCAAAATAATGTTTGGCCAGGAGACGGCGCGAGAGTCCATTTAATGCAACATTGTATTAATTCATTCAAACTTTTTAATTCTATATTTTAATCTAAATACATAAGTTTGGGGGGAATAGATTATATAGTAGCTTTCTGGCAGGTGATAGTTGGTATTACTGAGAGAAATGGCACTATCTATTTTTAGAGAGGTGTGGGTGATATGGTGCCTTTAAGCATAATACAACCAGGCCTACCAAAGAAAACTTTGCCACTGTGCAGAAAAATGCAGAAAAGCCCACATTAATCGTGGAAATAGCTAGATTCAAATCGCTATTATTGGTTTGTATTACAAGGGGGTAAGCGCAGTAGATGGTACAGTGAAACAAATGCAGGTGCGGTACGTGAAGAGCGTTAACTTAGACCAGCCCTACTTGTTCTCGGTGTTTCATCTAATGTGCATACCCCCTTGTAATACAAACCAATAATAGCGATTTGAAACTATGATCATCTGTTAAACAACTTTTATCCTAAGTTGAATAAAAGTCTGAGATTTTAATGTTCAATTGGCAAGGTAAAATTATGAGGATTCGCAATCTTAATTTCACTTTATTCGATTTACATTTTTGTTTAGAGTGAAATCCATTGGTACGTTTTCACTGCAAACAGACTATAGTCACGATATGGCTGAAATACTGTCAATGTGACTAAACCTCTTGACTCACTCCTGCTTCCAATGTGGTGGTCCAGCCTCACAGACTGGTGAGTTCCATGCACTAAGTGACTCTGTATACAAGCATCTGTATCACAACAATCTAACACAGAAATCACAGCCTGATTAGCGTGTCGCGATGTGCTGAGGTGTCACAAATCAATAGATGTCACTGTCGGTGTACACTCGTTCACCTAGCCCAGGTGGACCCATCAACCCTGCCATATCCAGGCATATTGGAGTCCAACCTAATGAAGTGGCATCTCATTCATCAAGTATCATAACTAAATAATGAAACACTATGACTCCTTCTGTCCTTAGTCCATAGCTCATTTCAGACAAAGGTTTCAGGTATCAAAATTAGATTCTGTAACTACTGAACTAATGGTTGTGCCCAACCTTATTTTTAAAAAAAGTCTGCTCTACCTTTTTCCAGATATTGTGATTATAACTGATTATGATAATGTCAAATCCCCATCTCCCCTCACCTCAATGTTATATTTTGATTCATTTGGTGCATTCACGTATGTTTTTTATATCATGAACTGGAAAACACACATTCAAAGGTATAGGTCAATGTGCACAGACAGAAATCACAGTCAGTGGGACCTGCCTGGAGTGAGTGAGTTTAGTTTTACACCGCTTTTAGCAATATTCCAGCAATATCATGTTGGGGGACACCAGAAAATTGCCTCACACATTGTACCCATGTGGGGAATCGAACCCGGGTCTTCAGCGTGACGAGCAGACGCTTAAACCACTGGGATACCCCATCCTCAACCCAACTTTGAAGTGCTAGAAGGTGAACTCTGAAATTGTCATATGATCATTTATGTTATTATACTGGTTTGTTCATTGATAATCTCTGAGTCATAATCCAGGTGTATGACAGTGGCCTATAAATAACTGAAACTGGACCATATATTCCAGTGATCGACATCATGAGCATAGACCCATGCTAATGGGATATGATGTTATGCATCAAAGCAAGTCGGCCAGCCTGACCACAGATCCACTTAGTTGTCTGACAACAAGCATGGGTTGCTGAAGATCGATTCTAACCTGGATCTTCAGAGTTCTCCATCCAAGTGTGTATGCAAAAGAAATTAGTGCAGATCAAGACTGATCCCTTTCATCCTCCACAATACATAACACTGGTTCCGCATCTTACTTTCATCAATAAAAGAACTGTTTGTTTGACACAGATTCCCCACACTATCTCATTTCTCAACACATGTGAGGGCAATCTTTTCAATTAACTTAGAAAATGAGAATCTTACTTCATCAGCACACCGTGGAAATATTCTACAAAATATATTCAATCTTCAAAATCAATATGGTTATCATAAACGTATCTCTGATGTCCATTACCTTGAGATATATTTGATAGTCTGCAAGTTAATGAGGGTTTACAATATCATCAAAATGTATTCAGTTTTCTAAACATGGCTTTCTTGTCATCAATGTCAAATTCGTGAATTACCGCTACGCTTTGACTGAAGACGTTCTCTTCTCCCAAATTGTCCAAAAGCATAAAATACAAGAATTAAACTGCCTTCCCAGCAGTAATTACTCATTACTCTTGCATGCTTATGTGGTCGAATTACTTCATCAAACGCAACACTGGGCATTGATTGGGACAGGCTCACTAAGTAGTGTTATATATTCCAATCCTGACTTGTCATGGCAAGTGCAGCATCTCAAAGAAGCTCCTCACCAAAACCATCCCGAAGTCTACATGATCAATACCACTCATCATAACAGCTATGCCCAAAGACATACTGGAGAACGTTCATGTGATCAAGTGTTTATGTATGCTTATATCAATCACATGTTAATTGGATGATGGTTGGCCATGTCTGAAGATATAATCCTGTTCCACTCTGTTTCTGTTTGGTCGACTCTGCTCCTGGTTCTATCAGACTGCTGAGAGGTCATTCTGGTTGGTCAGGAGATGAGACACTCTTGACCCGGTAGTGACCATCAAAGTGAATAAAATACGTCTGTGCTCAGCAAGACATTGCACTGTGGAAGACATTTGACGTAACAGTGCCAAAACAATGTCTGATGCAGTTTTCTATTTTGGTTTGTATATTATGTTCCATGTCTATTTCAGGTGTGTTTCTGACAGTTTCCAACAGTCAGGTAAGACATGCTCACCTTTAATTGAACACCTGGTGTCATTAAATTGCTTAAAATATATATTCAGAATCATATAATGGACTCCGCTTTTAGTAGAAGTGTTTTATGATTATGTTTTGTCCAAAATGTCATTACATTTTTTTCTAAATTGTATTCGGGGCGGTGGTTAAAGTGTTCGCTCGTCACGCTGAAGACCCAGGTTCGATTCCCCACATGGCTACAATGTGTGATATGGTTTTACATTGCTTTTAGCAATTATTAAGTCCTGCAATATCACGGACACCAGAAATAGGCGTGGGTCTTCAGTGACAAGTTTAACACTTTAACCACTGGACTACCTCCGCCCTGCATGAGTGAGTGACTGCTTGTTCGAGTCCCAGAATTCAAACACTAGTCCAATGATACACCATGACACTGCTTAACATGGATGCCCCAGTCACAGTTTACTGACTCCAAGCTGACTGGTCCTTGTTTAACACCTAAAACAGCAAGTGCCAGGCAGGGAAAAAACATCAAAGTACCAGGTTTAACATCTTCTGGTTCATTAAACCACTGACCTTCAACTAGTGGAAGGCCAAAACTCACTTATCAACATGAATCAGAAGTCCCAGGGTATGACCTATTTCTGTCAATCTACTGTGAAACAGTTTAAAAGACCACTACTAGTATGACCTATTTCTGTCAATCTACCCAACAGTTGAAACGTGCTCATGAAGTCAACCAATAGTTTATCCTGCCTTGATAAGGTGTTTTGAAAGTCACTGTAATGTACCTTGCATATTGGCTAGAATATTATGCAATAGGGAATGTCTAGCTAAATTAGCAGGCTATAACTGTCAAACATCACCCTCATTGATTCCAGATGTTAAAGAGTCTCTTCTTACAAGGTTGAAAACGATTTTGTAATGAACTGTGCCCTACATATTCCCCTTGTTGTGCAAGCTTCAAGTATAGATCCACCCGTAATATGACTTATTAAATACAGAACTATCGACCATGTGTGCTTCTCAATGTATATCTGTCTGTGTGCAAGAGCGTATGAGTGTGTGCATGTTTTTCAACGTATCCATCACATACAGAAAAGCCAGCCATGCTGAATTTTCTGTTGTCCTCAGTTCTTGAAATTAGAGTGCGATAATATTGTATACTGCACAACTTAAAAATGACACATTGACAATCGACAGCTTGACAGAGGAATCGATCAAGTTCTCTTTATGAATTTGTAACAACAGGAAAGCTGTGTATTATCTTTACTGCAACTATCAGCTTAAAGGGTCAAATCAAAGACTGGCTCAGACGCCATGACCCGCTACTTCCTGTAACATGGCGTCTCAAGTGAATACACGTGACTACCAGTGATGTTGAACATGACGCAATGAGATGCTGTCACCAAAGGATGTCTGTGAACTGTTATACATAAAGTGACCTTGACCTTAATGATGAAGCCACGTGACTCATCAGAAGAGATGGACAAAACAGCTGGACGTCTGTTCCGTAAAAAGTTTTGTTTAACACAACATTCCAGTTTTATGATGGCTGTTTCTAAATAATCAAATCTGGATGAAATAAACAGGTGATCACGATACAATCAATCATGTCACCAAGACAGAGATGATGTCACCTCAACCTGGGTCAGGCTTGTGTGAGCTGCTTCCAAAACAACGTGTATAAACAACAGCATGAGTATTTACAAAACACAACATCAAGAAGTGTCATCATGCATCTGTAAAACTGAACTGGTCTGTGTTCCAAATATTTATTTTCTGAGACATTTTAAAAAATTGGTGATTTAATCTAACATTTCAACTGACACAAAAGGAATCAGGCTTACATTCCATTGCTCAGGACACTCGACAGGACCAATTTCACAAAACAGAAACTAATTGGAAATTACATCATTAGTTTTGCATAAAAGCATGATTATTACTTTTAACCTTTTAAATATTTTAGCATCATGAAGATAAAATATTATAAAATATAAATTCTTAATAATTTCTGGTTATTTGGTTAGCTGATAATTCCTGAGAAAATGGAAAAATGATTTTAACGATTTATGTCTTTTCATAAAATTTTAATGTGCATCACATGCAATTGTTGATGTCCCGCAGTGCAATGAGTTTCTGCAAGTTTATAATGCAGTGACACCTAGTTTTGTTTGCTATGGCTCGTTTAACTTTAGTCTGCCTTGGTTTACATTCTCATTAAGGGCTTCAGCACAAGACAGTTCAAGTTGCACTGTGAACACAATGTCAAAAAAGCAGACGGCAATTGTCATATCTCTCCAATTCCAAAGTCATCTGAAGCAGACGGCCATCGTCACTTCTCAACTAGTCAACACTTGGTCTACAGCTGGTTTCCATCAGTTCTTATATGATATGCCATAATTGCTTCTTCTTCATCAAATGCCAAATAATGACAGACAGGTCTATATATTCAATGAAATGATTGGACTTTCCTTTCCTGTTTTCGTCAGTTTTCCTTCCCATATTAACCCATAACAGCTGACCACAGTTCCAAATACTCAAGTGACCAATTGAGTATGGACTCACAAATCATTGTTTACATTTGTTATCAATCGTCCTTTTGGGGAATGCAAAATGTTTTCACACCTTTGAGTCCAGTCCATTTGGTATTTTTACATCACTGAGTAGAGACATGTAAAGAAATAATGAAATATTTAAAAATAATTAAATGAGTGCTTCCCAAGTGACAAATACTCAAACAGGGAAAACATGTTTAAAAAACAGCAAGTAAGATAATTGATGTAGGATCTTTTGTATGCATTATTCGTGAATATGTGACGTCTAACGTCGGTAAATCAGTAAAGAATTTCGAAAACAATAAAATTTGTAATGTCTGTAAATCTGTAAAGAAATTTTAAAACAATAAATTTATGTTTTTAAGTGTTCTTACACTACTAGATTTTTTAATATATTTCTATTTATTTGCAAGCAGCTAAAAATTGATTACGGAATGGAAGTTTGTGTAATAGTGACACTGGTGACCTACAATTTGACAGAAATTATTGGATTTCTGTGCTATCTTTCATGACAATAGATCAAACTCTGCCAAACAGATTTCACAATTGCAATATTGCATGTCGGTATTGATTGGCCTCGTGACTGATCTGCACTGACTGACATTCAGAACTATCAGGTTCTACAACAATCATTACATCCACATGACATGACCTTTGAAACTGATTTCTTCTTGCTTGATATCTGATTACACTCAGATATTCATTAATATTCACCCGACTATTAAGAGTTTTACCATCAATGTGATTTTTAATTTGTATTTTTAATTTTTTTGCTGGGATATTGTTATAAAAATTTGCAATATATTTTGTTTAACATATTATAATATGATTTAAAGCATATTTTAACATGATCAAAAAGTGATCTGCAACGCCATCAATGCGTTTAGTTTTACGCCGCTTTTAGCAATATTCCAGCAATACCAGAAATGGGCTTCACACACTGTTGTACCAAACACTTTAACCACTGAGCTACCATACCACCCCACAGTACCTTGAACCAAGGGATCAAGGCATGACCGTCTACACAGCAAGGTCGCCAGTGAAGTAGTCGCCTTTACAATTGACTTGAATTCTTGATGCCATTCTGAATACTAAAATTAACTTCTGTCTTAAATCTCTTACTTCAATTTCCCGGGGCCATTGTTTTAAACTTGTACACCAAACATGTGGGACATGGCAGAGATTGTGGCCATAAAATCCCCAATGTATCAAACTCCTACACTAAGTACATATTACTTCCCTCCACAGTTTGGCAGACATTTTGGACATACAATCCCCAGTGTCTCAAACTTTAAGCACATATTACAAGCCTCCACATTCTGGCAGAGATTGTGGCCATAAGATAATCATTGTCTTAAACTCATCACCTAGCACATATTACTACCTTCCACAATCTGGCAGACATTGTGGCCATAAAAAGACATTGTCTTTAAACTCCTGCGCCAAGCCTTCATGTTCAATCAGTGATATGAGACCTGAATTACTCCAAGTAAATCAATCCATTGAGTGACCTATGCTTGTTATCAATGACAAATCGATACATATGCTCTGACATGGGAGCAAAGACATCAATGGAGCCATATGATCATTCTGTGTTCACTGAGGCATGCGTCATGATTCACGGACAAGATGACACTCAGGCATGAGACTTACAAACAAGAATGATAAAAGAGTGTCACAGAAACCGACAGAGTTCATTTCACAATATTTCCCACACAGTGATAACACCTAATGACAATGCAAGAGATTATTATAGACCAGACCCAAATAGAAAATGCTGCTATAACATTGGTAGCTGAATGAGTGAATGTAGCTTATTGACATCCGTTAATATTCAGCCTTCAGTTGGTCTATTGATCGCTTTGGGAGACTGGTCAGTGGAGGAAAAAATCACTAAAAATGAGTGAGTGAGTTTAGTTTTACGCCACTTTTAGCAATATTCCAGCGATATCACTGTGAAATGGGCTTCACACATTGTACCCATGTGGGGAATCAAACCCACTGTCTTTGGCGCGACAAACGAACGTTTTAACACTGGGCTACCCCATCGCCCCAGAAACGAGAGTGAATTACAGGTGAAAAAACTCCCCCATCACATATCCGCCGCTTTGAAATTTTTCAAAATGGAATCTCCAAAATTTTCTTCTTTTCTTTGGTCAATTTTCACAAATTGCTAACTTTTGTGGCAGAAGTTCCATCTGTTCACCATATAATTAAAAAATAAAATAGCATCTTTGAATTTTTTGCAAGCAGGAACGAGCACCAATTTATATAACGATATCACAGTTATAGATAAACAGGCCCTGATAGTCTCTCCCCTCAATATATAATGTGCTGATGTGCGCGTGTGTATCTGTTTCTTTAAGCTAGGAATATGTCAGTAACATAATAGTGGCCTATACAAAGTCAAGTCTGGACCAGATAATCCATTGATTGATATTATAAGCAAAACTGCATGCTAATAGGGTACATTGACATGGCATCAATAAAGTCATACAGTCTGACTTGCTTCTACAGAAGGTCGCTAAGGACCAATTCCAAACCTTAAATCCACAGAGGTTATTTTCAAAGGAACTTCATATTCACACTAAAGTTATTTTGAAATTGACATTCATGCTTGCCAGACATCATATCATGTTCCCAACATCTATACATAGTTCATTACACTGATGGATTCCATTGATCTCCTCACCTGTAACTTAACCAGTGCCTGGTGGAACAATCACAGCTGTCTGTGGGGCACTGCTTGTTACAACCCATTATAACCCATTATCATTACTGACAGACCTGTTGGTTTAAATGAATTATTTTTGTCCATGTGTGGGGAAAGAAGAAGAAACCTTTACAACTCTGGTGAAACCCGTGAGCAACCAACTGTGGTGACAAACCATGACGATTGGACTTCTAACCAGGGGATCCTTGCTCCACTAAGGGACACAACCCATCACAGTAAGAGGTATCTTATCTGCTCAGTGAGTGAGTGGGTGGATTTTGGGAGGGTGGGTGAATGAATGAGTGAGTAGGTGGGTTTTGGGGGAGTGAGAATGAGTGAGTGGGTGGGTTTTGGGTGGGTGAGTGAGTTAATCACTTTGAAATAGTCCAGCAACATCAGAGCAGGCGACACCAGAGACACATACATTACACACGTATGGTGAACTGAAACCAAGGTCGTCAGTGTGATGAGCCAAATCTTTAACCTCCATGACTCCTCAGATCTAATCAGTGGTGAAGAAGGTTAACAACGATGGAAGATAATGATCATACAAGCGTACTGACTGAACCAATACACAATTCTCGTCAGACTTTCTCAAACGAATTCTGCCATCAATGTAATGTGTTCAGGTGTTACTTCTTTAAGAGCATGCTTTAATGTAATCTCCATCATTTTAGGATTGTCTAAAACACTGCAAAAAGAAAGAAGGTTCCATTAATGGATTCTTGAAGCAGCACAATTGCTTATTTTCAGACATACACCCTTTTTCACAGAGATTTTTCAAGAAATTGACAATTTGTTGAAATCAGCACAGCTGATTCTGCATCTGCCATTCCCTCATCTTTCATGTAAACAAATAGTGATGAGGGTACAATCACAACCACACATGAGATGAAGCACATAGTAAGTCATTGGACCAGATTTCCACTTTGAATGCTGCAGTAGTCCTCAAAGGACAAAGCTGGTCTTTTACCAACATCAAAGGACAGAACAGACATAAACATGCGATTTCAATCACAACCTCAATTGCAGGCACGGACAAAACGGAAAGGATTTAACTGCATTTTCACCATAAATTCAAAATGGATTGTCCAGTGGGTATTTGTGCGTCTAAGCATCTGCACAAATTCAGAAGGCGGCCATGACAGTAGTGTGGACCCAAGCTCTGCCTGCATAGATGAATTTGTCTAAAATGCCCATACAATTGGAGATAGCTCCGTATGCCGATCTAGTTATTGGTTATCAATCCTATCATTCTCCTTCATCTTTATTTCCTTCACTTTATTTAATTAGCTCTAGGGCACAACTTGCACATAAAAAGCCATGTTCCCAGTAATATGCCACAGAAGGTCTGCCTGGCTTATAACCCGTCTGCTTACAAGATGAATGGCAGCAGTGTGACCTGCTAAGGTGCACAAATCCTAATGCAGAATACCTCAAAGTGGAAATAATTTTCCAACAGACAAATTGCTCCCAAAGTAATTTTCCAAGGAGCCTAATAGCTCCCTAAGTAACTTTTAAAGGAGCCGGGTGATGATGTAGTGATTGGATCCAAATGGAAATCTATAGAGCAGGACGAGATCTCGAAATTATGACTAGATTCAATGTTTAGCCTATTGAAGGTGAACCTTTCCCTTACAACATTATAATGCATCTAAATACAAGGAACCATGACAGAAAAATGGACTCAATCAAATACAGAAAGAAAAAGTTCTATTCAGATTGTACAAAGAAATTCAGGATTATGTGTATTTGACTTGAGACCTGAATGATCATTCATCCAAAAGAATCTTTCAAATGAAATCATTTTGGTGATGTCTCACTAGTTTCTTGTAGCTGATTCTGAGCCATGCTTTGCAAATGAAACTGACACAAGTGCATATGACACTATATGTCAACAACAACAAGGTTTAAATGGAGAAATCACCTAAATCTGCTGATTCTGATTTGAAGCTCACTGATTCTTCCAGAACCAACAGATTACCATTAAGTGGCTTCTTAGATGTTGGCATGACGAAGAGGAACAAGATGTGATGGTGAGGTGTGGTCATGCTCAGGCACTTAAGAGCTAGGCAAAGTCACTTAATCATCGGGTGACCATGTTTTTGAAGTTAGAGTTTCAGGACTCCAGTCCTAACCCACAACGGCACATATGTGACTAGTCCTTGGATCCAAGAAAGTGACGGTGTTTAGAAAATGTGGCAAGTCTAGATTTTGACTCCTGAGAGTTTCTAGGGCTCCTTTTCATTATATTATATTTTTTTTACCTGAACTTTTTTCACAATTTCAGAGACTAGTTGTTAGTCATGTGATACATGTGGTCTCACCTTAGGCAAGTGAGTTTGTTCAAAATTGCTTCTGTTCACCCCGCAGAAAATGGGTACCGGTTGGATAAAGTCATGTGACTATAACCTTCTAGCGCCTAACAGGGTTATTCGGGGTAATAATAATCAGATTCTGATTAAGTGCCGCTAGCAACACTTGGTGTTTGGAGACTGTGGGCTATAGAAGATGACTTATTATTATATTATATTATTACACGTTTCAGTGTACCCTGTTCCTGCTCCTCCAACTCACCTGCAGTGTGACTGGGCATGTCTTCAGCAGCTGCAGCATGTGCAGGATGTTCTGTGCTTCCTGGATCACAAAGTTCACCTCAATGTCAAACTCTCCTCCCACCAACTGAAACAAGGCAATAGGAGAATATCACTGTCCTGCTTACATCACAATCATTCAATGGTTGCAATCAGTGTAGTGAGTCAGTGAGATAGTGTTACCTGCTTTTAGCAATATTCCAGCAAAATCATGGTGGGAAACCAGAAATGGGCTTTACACATTGTGCCCATGTGGGGAATCGAACCCGGGTCTTCGGCATGACAAGCGAACGCTTTAACCACTAGGATCCCACCATCCCGCTGTCAGTATATAATGTTATGTATGTCTCCATGTCTGATGGTGTCTGGTTTGTTTCAATGCACTGACGTAAAACAATATGCCAAATGTTCATTTTGACTTGTACCATATGTTCCCAGGTCTTCATGAGTGAGTGAGTGAGTTTAGTTTTACGCCCGCGACTCAGCAATATCCCACATATGGCAATGTGTGAAGCCCATTTCAGGTGTAAATAATCGATGTTCTGGAATATTGCTAAAGCGGCGACCAATCCAGTGATCAACAGCGGGTACATGAAAATAATGATCAGCCAATTGGGAAAGATGATTTATGTGTGAGGTCAGATAAAAACAGAGTAACATTTACATTGTTCCTGACAACCGACTGTACTTGTTTATTAAAGGGGAACTTCACTCGAATAAATCACATTTATTCTTATATGAATCAAGTGAACTGTTTTCTTATTTTTCTTACAATGTAAGTATAACCCACAAAATAAGTGCTGATATGGTAGTCCCCAACATGAGGCCTTTTGTTTGCAGAGCCAAACAGGCCAGAGTTACTACCCTTTGATATGGCGCACGGGTCAGGTCTTGATTTTAAACTGGTCTCCTGCCTAGTTCCAAGATATCATTACTATGATAGTAATGCATGGGTTTCTGAAGAACAAGCATCTAACCAATTGAGCTTTATTGGTGACCACCATAGTTTCATTCTACTCACAGTAGATACCAAATGTCTTCATAACAATGTTGACGTCATGGTCATGACATCATATTACTTTACATTTTTCAAAATGACAGGTATGTTCACTGACACAAGAAAAAAAGTTTTCAAAGACTTTTCGTTGTTTCAAGCAACCTATATGCATGAATGTGACATGTAAGTGTCCGAAAAATTATGTCAGTCTGCTGGATGTTATTTTCTTTTTTGTTTTCATTGACGGATCACACATGTAAAAATCTGAGATTGGCTTTGTTTACATTTCAAAACAGCGGCACCCTGACGGTATATTTCGCAGGATTTCAGAAACAGCTTTTTGAGAAAGTCCACTGCACAGTTTATTTTGAACTTTAAAGGATGAGGGTTACACAGGAAGATGGTGTTGTTACAAGAATTGATTCTATTTAAGCAACCAACATGCTAAACACTCAGCAATATCCCAGCTATAGCGGTCTGTAAATAATCGAGGATCAGATAATCCAGTGATCAACAGCATGAGCATCGATCTGCGCAATTGGGAACCGATGACATGTGTCAACCAAGTCAGCGAAACTGACCACCCGATCCCGTTAGTCGCCTCTTGCGACAAGCATAGTCGCCTTTTATGGCAAGCACATGGGTTGCTGAAGACCTATTCTACCCCGGGTCAGGTAGGGACTTGGTGGGCACATGTCATCAAATACCATATATTGATGCTCACGATGTTGATCACTGGATTGTCTGGTCCAGACTTGTTTATTTACAGCCTGACATCATATAGCTGGAATATTGTTGAGTTCAGCATTACAACAAAGAAACAAAACAGCATGTTGTGACACAACAAAGACAGCATGTTGTCAATCAAAACATCCATCTAGCTTTTAACCATATTCCAGCTATATCCACATTGTGACACATTGTACCCATGTGGAATCGAACCCAGGTATATGTACAACGCTTTAACCACTAGGCTACCTCCCGCCCGGATGTCATCAGAATTGTACAAGACATCAAAACATATCAGTAAGATATTATAAGTTGTTCACTGGTCATAGGGGGACATGGGTTGATTGATGTGAGCCGGTGTACCCTCGATGTTTGTTTATGTTCCCTCGAGTCCATCAACCATGGACCACCAGTGAACAACATATTTATCTTACTGAACACCTTAATGTTAATTTTGAATTGTTTAAAGCATGGGTACAAATCTTTTTGTAGCCATCGCTAGATTTCGCTGACAAGAAAAACAGATTTAGAGTTATCTCCCTTCCATCGATTTGCATTTGCAAAACATCGGTAATTTCCGTACATCATACGTGATTCAATGTAATTCGAGATAAAGAATTACTACCACGAAGTACCAAATGAGTTGCCTTTTACAACGGGGTACATTGAAATGTTACTCGCTTGTAAGCGGGGTACATTGAAAATAATAGAAGAGCACTCAGCCAATCAGAAAGAGACATTTATGTGTGAGGTCAGATAAAAACAGATGTAACATTTACATTGTTCCTGAGAACAGACTGTAGTTGTATATTAAATATACAAACAGAAAAGTTCCTACAGAAAAGTCTTGGCGGAAGGTACAGGATCACAAGCCTCTCATCGTACTTACACAAAGTCTATTTGGTAAGCTATTAGTTCCATCCAGTGTTTTAAAATGTTGAAGAGCTAGAACATTACGGACATCAGTCTTGTCAGTAATTATATCATGGCATTCTAAAAAGAACGCTCAATCACCACTACATGACTCCCATGTCACAAGCCATTGTTTGGCAACTGCCTGTCCATACTCCAACATCCCCCAGAACTAGCTGCTCCTCTATGGTTGCATCTGAACAGAACAACCAGCTTGACACGGCTCACATTGATGACACACCATTTTTATCTCAAGCCTGTTGTCAAAATACCCCAACATCAAATATTATTCAATGCACAGACTAGGCTTCAGTATTTGCAGCTGTCGGCCTTGAAGTGTAAACAGGTCTCGGGGTATGGCACAGTTCACTTGTGAAGATGGAAAATATAGACTGATTATCAGCTGAGTATGTTTAGATTCCATATTCAACTACCATATGCAAACCTTTAGAGACCATAATATATAATAAATATTTTATATTTCTAATCATTACATTTACAATGCGAGCTGGGTATGCTCTTATCAATATTCCAGCAATATTACGGACACCAGAAATGGGCTTCACACACTGTACCCATGAAGGGAATCAAACCTGAGTCTCCGGGTAATGAATGAACGCTTTAACTACTACCGCTTTACAACAGACGCCCAGATAAACTGCGTATCCGGGTAAAATACGCATAGAAATTTTCCAATTATGCATTGAAAAAAAAAATGTTGCATACCAATTACGCATTTAAAATGTTAGATACACAAAAAGTTTAAAACAAATGCGTACGGAATATATTTATAAAAATCGCATGTGTAATGAAAAAGACATCGATTGTTATCAAGTTGTACTGTTAGTATAGGACAAGTGTTGTACTGTCAGTATAGGATGAGTGATTTTTTTATGAAATCATTTCCGTTATATTTAAGTTGGTTTTGATTAGGTATGACATAAGGCAGAACATACCTGCTTAGTAAACTTACTCAATGACGTAATACTTAGTTGAGTAAAATGACTGAAATACCCACATATTTGAAAGCAGTGGGTAACGGAACATGAAATACCCACTCAACATTCATAATACCCACTCCAAAAAATACAGTGGGTACAGTACCCACATGAGCTAAATCTTATCTGGAGCTCTGCTTTACAATATCCATCAATCCCTTTTACAATATGCAAACACACACAGATACTATTGACCTAATCATATAAGGTCATTAAACACATAGTCCATCATAAAGCTGTATTTTTAGTTGTTGAAGTATTACTGCAGAGAACATGCATGAATGCAATGTTTGAGAGAACTGACCCACTTACGACTTTGCAAAATGATCTACAGCCATGTTTGTGTACAGAAACACCCACACATAGGGAAATCCCTGTCTAAACATAGTGGGAACATCAGACAACCCCAGTAGTGCACTGATCAGAGACACGTAGAGATCCTCATCTTCAGTAAACCATGCTTGTCATAAGAGGAGACTAACAGGATCGGGTGGTCAGGCTCACTGACTTCTTTGACACATGTCATCGTATCCCAATGTAGATTAATGTTCATGTTGATCACTGGATTATCCGGTCCAGATTAAACTATTTACAGATCACTGCCATTCCATAGCTGGAATATTGCTGAGTGTGGTGTAAAACTAAACTCACTCACTCACTGATCAGACATTGCAACAATGTATGCAACAGTATTTCCTGTCAGGTGACCTCATTTGTATATCTATAGAATAATAATACCATATTTACAGCATCGATAACACTGTACATTTATGAATAGAATTTTCCTGATATTGACCAAGTTCTAACAAGTGATTTTACTCCATAATAGATGTCAGTACAGCACTGACCATCTAGTAATGATTCAAATTTGGCCAGCTGTGATTCAGTCAGTCTACCCAGGAAAATAATACTGTTTGTCTCTTCGGTGATTTTATGTGTCAGATAGTTTGATATGCTGCACAACCAGAATCCAGTTTTTGTACAAAGTCAACTGGCAAACCACATTTAGTTGAATACGTTTCTGCTTCATGAGAAGACAGACTTTCACCAAGATATCACATTGGGCTTTGTCATAAAGCCCCTTATCATCAACTTTCTTGAATACACGATGCAGTCTATATTTACAGAGAAAGTGTAATCCCAAACATAACATGTTGAATGTTTTCGTTTCTTAGTAAAAGCTACCGATGCTTGTTATCATTTGACTGAAGCAGATAGCTCCTCATCAATGGTGGCTTTCACTGAGAAAGGTCTCATTTCATTGGTTGATCAAAGCGACATTAAGCCAATCGCTGAGCTTCTTGCAAAACTACTGTGGTCAAATCACCCAGCATGGTTTATATGTACCATAGGACATTAAACAGTGTTAAACAAATTTTCTGAGAATTTATTTCTTCTATCTCTAAGGACAGAGGTAATGCCCATTAAATACAATGATGACAGCTTACTCTCCTACAGTGGGCCATTGGAGACCTTTGGTGTAGAATGGATTGGTTTAGATGAGAATGATGTGAAATCAGGTTTAATGTTGCATTTAAGATGTTGTACTTCTATAGTGAGTGCATGTTTTCTTGTACAAATCTGGTTTTCTTCTAGTTTTAGAGTGGCAACCCATGAAAACTCAATGGGACCCTACCAGTGTGTGTGTTGTCCAGCAACAGGCAGTGTATCATCATGTACCATCTCTTTGACTTTTGGTACAATTGGGTGGGTATCAAACCCAGGCTCTTCTGCTCTCTGGGCCAAAACTGTATCTATTTAACCATGGCTGTGTTCTCAAAGCTAAACTCAACACTGACTTACCAAACATCTTACACGTGCCTATACTAGGCCAATAATATACTAAAAATAAAGAACTGCTGTTCAAAAACTTCTTCCATTTTCACATTTACATGACATGACTGATGAAACATATTTTTGTAGCAAATGTCTGCGTGAGACCGATAGTCTTCAATATATGACAAGCCTTGGAATAATCAATTCACCCTTTGAACTTTACCCATCAAATCTAGTTCAGTCATTGTTTATATTGTTTGATTTCAAACTTGTTTCTCAAGACAAGAAGAGGCATAAATGATTCCCTCTTTACATACTGTGTGGACCTATCAACAAGAGGTCATAAGTCATTGAACAGATTGTCAATGTATCATAAAATGATCCCTAAATAGTCCATTATGATTCCATACTTAAACATGTAATTTGTCGAATCTTTACAATATTTTCCCCTGCCCAGCACTAACTGTAGTGATTCAGCTTTAAATGAAGCCAATTCTAGATTACCTTTGAATCTTTATACAATAGTTTGGTCTCCCATCTCACTGAGGTTCCAAAAGTTTTCTCAATTTAAATATAGCTGCTTGTATTAGTATCCTTGTTTTTATCAAGATTATAGATATTCACACTAAACACTAGTCTTCTAAATATTCTGACATTGGTAACTACTTAACTATTTCAACTGTTTTTCAATGATATCTGTAGGAAATAGAATTTTTTAAAAACTATTCATTGGTCATCTATCATTGTAAGGCATTTTTTCCAAGTCTTTTGAGCCAATTGCTGCAACTGTGAAGCTATGAAAGATGATCATTCAACTCCACTTTCAAAGGTCAACCTCTCTACAAATACCCCACTAATGATGTACTACTTTATCTCCATGTGTCAAGATGATAAATAATATCTTTTACTTCTTCAAACTTGATGAAATCCTTTCCCAGATATGTTTCATCTTGTGTCACGTCCATTTCTCTTCCACCAAACACATCACTCTCGCCATCTGTCACCATAACAGAGCCTTAGGCGGATAAATGCCCCTGCTGTCTACCCATAATTCCATTCCACTTATACATTTATGTTCATTTCCTGCCAGGTTTTTCTTCCAGCAATTCACGCCATCGACGACTGCGTGGATCAAAGTACCCAAGAGTCTCACACGGAAACACCATCATCTTACAAAATCACTGGCATTACAACTCCTTGGAGAAAAGCAGGGTTTCAAATTTACTGATTTAAAAACGGGATTTGTTATCAATCTAACGAGAGCCTTAGCCTTCAGTTTTCAGGAGGCCCGATCGCATATCAGTGTCAGCATTTGCCAGACTAAACCTCAATGATCTGCAGGAATCTATGACAAGATCAATACCTGGATCAATATCGGGCAAAATATCACCTGTGTCAGCAATATGTCTGTACCAGTGCTGCCAGCAACGTCTTGTCAATACCAATTGTTGATACAACCTTAGGGAAAGGTGCAATCAAGGAGGGGCTGACTTTATCGGCTTCTTGATGAGAAAAGTGAGGTCTACTTTAAGTGTGATTAGATTACAGTTACTTCTCACTTTCAGTGCTTCACTGCTACGTCCTCCTACCATACGACACAGAGAATCAATCTGGCTGACCGTGGAGGGAATCGGCTGAGATACAATAGCAGCTTCCTGTAAAGCCGATTACTTTGTACCAATTTCACAAACAGTTGTCATCTCATTTTGGAGAATTTGTCTGATTGTTATTTGAACAAAAGTGATACTGATGCAAGATCAGACAAGCCATATCTCACCTGATGCAAACACATACGTATAAATGTATCGACACAAGGCCTGATGTATCGACACAAGCACAAAGGCCTGATGTGTCAAGGCAAGACCTGGGGTATCAACACAAGCTAAACCTCTGGAGTATCAACACAAGCAAACAGCCTGATGTATCCACATAAGCTTGGACGCATCAACACAAGTGAATGGCCTGATGTAAAAACACAAGGCCTGATGTATTGTCACATGTGCCAGACCTGATGTATGGCACCTCGACGTGTACTAAGACAAGCTGGACTGATGTATCAACAGATGGTGGCCTGGTATATTTGATACAAGAGAAAGGCATGATCAACAGATAACTTGGTATATCAAATATCAACCAATGACGAACATCCACTACATCAGGGTAAGGTTACATACAATTGGCCAATCAGTCACAGTGAGTCCCTGACACCCAATCCCCGTTTTAGTCAGCTCCAACCACAAGCACTGGAGACCTCCTCTGTAATCTCTGGGGCGCGGTGGGGTACCCTAGTGGTTAAAGCGTTCACTTGTCACACCAAAGACCTGGGTTCAACTGCCCACATGAGTAAAATGTGTGAAGACCATTTTTGGTGTCCCCCGCCGTGATATTGTTGGCCTATTGCTAAAAGCAGCGTAAAACCAAACTCACTCACTCACTGTAATCTCTCTTTAGGGTGAGTGAGTGAAGGATGAATCTACATTTCTTGGAATCCCCATTTCTTTAGTTTAAACATATTTTATTCACAATGTGAAAAGGATCGGGGACAAGTTCTTTCAACTTATTAAACCCCTCTCCAAGATATTTACAATAACTAATTACATCACAAACAATTATTAGAAACAGAGACAGAGAAAGACTGAAAGATAACAGGGGGAAATGCTATAATACAAAAGGTGTATAGAGAGAAGACTACCATTTCTTTAACCTGACACTTTCACACAGTAAAGTCTGGTTTTAAGCAGCCAATTTGTTCCTCTTACAATCTTTATAAATCAGTAAAGAGACCAAAACAGCAAAAATTGCAATAAAACCACCCATTCAATTACAATTTTTTTGCATCTGAGGCCGCTTCCCTATATACAAATGATCTCTGGTTAAATAGTGTTTCCCCAACAACTAAACATCCAACTGGTCCACCAGGAAGGAAGGGCTGACTTGTGGACTTATATGTGGCTGCAATTTCCTGATAAACGGAGAACAAAAATAATTCCGTCTTTTATCCTATTTCTAAAACGGTGGTAAATTGCTACATAAAATTGACCATGCTTAAACAACTTGTGTCAGCATTACTGCATCACATGCATGGGATACTGCATCCAGAAAACTAATTGTCTAACTCAACTTCAAACGATGTATCTTTTGTCATTGTCATAAAACAAGATGGTGAGGTCAAGTGAAATGGGGTTTAATGTCATATTCAAGATTAATGCACTAATGTAACAAGGTGCATGCATGTGAATGTGTGTGGTTCAGTTTGTACTAGTCCAGACTAAGGCCAGTTTTATAGTGCTTTTCCACTGAGGTATCATGCCACTTGCTGTTTAACATGGCTACCCCACTCAGTCACCGTCAACAAGCCTACGAGTCCTTGATGTATCCTGGAATCTTGATACCAGAAGCTAGATGGCTTACTATCACTGAAGGGGTCGTTGTCGGCACAGGTACTACAGATACGTACCCCAGGTACGTTTCTGTATACAGATATGTACCCTAAACAAAATACAGAAACGTACCTGGTACCCTGAAAGGCGGATGAGTCCATATTCTGCAATCCAAAACCAAAACCGCATGTAGTTGTTCCCGTTCAACTGATTGCGATTGGTATTCATATGCATCGCGAAATATCCGTTACTGTGTATTCTCATTACTTACATAACGCAATCAAATGTATCTAATACAACAGCATGACAACTCCGATCAAGAATACGACACAATGGAAATGGAATCGTCCTAGGGTACGTTTCTGTATTCTCATTATGGCCAGGGTACATTTCTGTGTACAGAAACGTACCTGGGGTACACATCTGTAGTACCCGTGCCGATGACGACCCCTTCAGCCTTACTATCTTTCAGTGACTTTGATATGACAAACACAGGAGACATTGAAACCAGATTGAAATCTTGATTTGAACCTCGAAAATCTAGAGCATGTAGACTCTCAGTTTCATCAAGTGTTGGAATTACAAGACAAGTTGTTTCGTCACAGTCAGTTCACTTTGAGAAAGTGTGAGCCCTTGATTGTGGTGATTTTTAAAACCACATATGTAAAATACACGAATAACTATTCTTTTCAAACTGACATTGGTGGATGGTCTGTGAATACAGGACCCGTGAACATCCGAATTTGAATTGATCTTCAGTAACCCATGCTTGTCGTGACAGTCAACTAACGCGATCGGGTGATCAGGAGCCGTGAAGGTCAGGGTTAGAATTGGTCCTTAGTAACCCATGCATATTGTAAGAGGCGACTAACAGGACAGGATAGTCAGACTCGTTGATTTGGTTGAGACATGTCATTGTATCCCAATCTCGTAGATCAGTGCTCATGATGTTAATCACTGGATTGTCTGTTCCAGACTCGAATATTTACAGACCGCCGTCATATTGCATGCGGCCTTAAACAACAAACCAACCACCAACTGTAAATACAGCTGAAGCAACTCTGGAAGCAAGCAGCTTCAGAAAATCTCATTGTAACCCGTGAATTGCAGGGTTTATAAATATGCAAGGCTTTGACACCGACCCAAAAACTTCAAGGAATTCAGCACAACCATTTGAGGCCTTAAGAGTATGTGTTAATATTAAACCATTAAACCGACAGAGATTTTATTATAATTTGCAAAGAGTTGGTCGATCAATTCCACAAAATTTAAACTAGCAATTTTCTAACTGAACAGGCAATATTGGGGAGTTGTCAGTCTGGCTGTCTCCTTTTCTATGAATATTCAACACTGTCCTGTGAATTCTAAGGAGACATTGATGACACATGATGCAGCATGGACAAACAGACCACAAAATAAACTCACTTAAACTTCCGAAAGGTGAGTGAGAAGACGACAAAGAGAAAATCTCAGCTCAATCATAGAGTTTCTAACCCTGTTAGTCTGTCCCTGTAGTATAAATTAGAAAAATATAAACTTTCATAAAGAAAATATAATCTGATCCTATATCCACCAAAAACAAAATAATTCCAACACATTCCACACTGTTCAGAAACGTGTAGAAATACGATGAAAATTTCTGTTATAAATGACAACCCCCAGCAACGCCTTGCCTTGCTATTCAAGTCACCGGAATGGTGAAGTCAATCGTATATAGATTTCCAATCCAGGAGTGCAACAGACTCTACCAAAACATGCACAAATAAGACAGAAATATAAGATCTTGCTTGGAGACAGGTTCAAGCTAGTATTGCATGGTGGCTCCATTGCCTGTGGAGGCTTATGCTCAGCCTTCATCCTCATGATTGAATGACAAATTAATTGCAGCATTTAGTGTACTAGACACCCAGGGGAATTTTGTTACAGGGCAATTTCCCATTGGATGCATGGGAATTGGGGTATTACACTGGCCGGACCTTGATGAAACTTTCATATTCAGCCTACAAAACATTTATCTTCTTCATAAGGTGTGTTTCTTCATGTGAAATGTAATTTACGGCCGATGGCAATTGACTTGATTTGTTGACCTTGACATGAGAATTGGACGTGTGGGGAATACTGCACATAACATTTCAGAATTAGGATAGAAGTTGATTCAGTATGTGACAGCTGCCATGTTGAATATTGTCACAAATATACATCCTTTTTACCTAAAGAATATTAGCCTGCCAACTTACATGATAATACTTTGACAGTTTATAAGATATTAAATTGAAAGCACCAATATCCTGAATTTTTTAATAAACAAAATACAAGAGAATGTTCAGAAAATTTTCAAAAGCAAAATAGAAAAGAATTGAAACGAAAATGGTTAGATAGATAAATGAAAATTTGACTTTGACTGTCATATGTAACGTCAATGAGCCAGTTCGTATAATGTTGCAGAATGTAGTACATGTCAAATTAGACACAGACTGGTTCAAATATGTTATTCCTTTAAATATTTGTGACAGAAAACATCCTATGGACAATTTAAGTACTTTTGACAATGTTAGAATTTAATGGCCCATCAGTCAATTTTAAAGAAACATTCATAACAATGATTAAATACCGCTTTGAAAAGTTGTAATCATTGCCAGAATGACCAGTTCCACCGACCAGTGTATTCTTTACTTCCTTGTTTGATCTGGTTCACTTGAGGACACACTCTCTGATTACTTCATCAGACCTCGGTGTAGCCAATGGTGTAGCCCTGCAAGGCTTGAATTCAACATTGGGTGTGGGAAATGAATATTTTCATCAATGACAAAATGAAAATCGTATTCAAGAAAGGACTGATTTTTTTCAAACCCATAATTTTTTATCACAAATCTGAACTAGTAAACTCCGTCCCTGGACAAAAGAATTTTTACTATATGTTCGTCCAGGGACAAATTCACAACTTTGATATTTCCACACCCTTGAAGCATCATAACTACTGAGAAAAACTTTGATTGCTTATCAAGAATTCATGAAAACGTCATGTACCTCTAAGGAAATCAAAACTACACTCCCAGCTAAACACAATGACAGCTAATCAGAGAGTACATGTTACAATCTCATATTTCTGTATGTATGTCTGCTTCCATACTTTGATGGTAAAGGTCAACCTGTGTGTGGTGGTGTCACCGGCACGACAAGATGGTGATATGTCCACTCCAGGGGACATGGCCAGGAGCTGGCCATCACTCTCAAACACACCACCAAGTGGAGGTAGCTCCACCGACACCTCAACAAACTCCAACAGCAACTGTATGTAATTAAAGGCTATGGAAATAATCCACAAGATTTCATGACTTTTATAATGGTCTGATAATTATAGTTCTTAATATTTGGTGTGTCCTCCACACAGGAAACGACTGATTGGACATTTTGTCAAGAACATGAACAGTTCCATATATGTTTATGTTTTTTTTTCTGGAGTGAGAGAGAGAGAGAGAGAGAGAGAGAGTATGGTTTTACGCTGCTTTTAGCAATATTTCAGCAATATCATGGCAGGGGACACCAGAAATGGGCTTCACACATTGTACCCATGTGGGGGATCAAACCCTGGTCTTCAGCGTGAATAATGGACACTTTAACCATTAGGCTACCCCACTGCCCCTTTTCTGGTATGACAGAAGACACTGAAGATTTTACAGTCAGCCTAAGGAAAGTTCTAACAGTAAAAACTGCCCACCCCTAAACACGAACAAAGAAATATGAGAAGATTTACCAGTAGAGATTGCGATCAGAGTTCCTATTGGTTAAATCTCCGATCCTACTAGAAGAGATTGCAATCAGAGTCTCTACCAGTAGAGACAGGGCTGGAAATAACTTTAAAATTGCTAGTGTACTCCGGTCCAGTGGCACATGTAAAATCACATGACCTGATAATTTTTCCACTATACCGACCGTTTTCTTATTGATTTTTTAAATAAGCAGCATCATTATCACTGGAAAGTCAACTGTACAGCGGTACAGCGTGATATAAAACTTTGCTTGCACGACAGAAAAAAGCACTGGACTCGGACATCGGGCAATGGGTTATTTCCACCCCTGAGAGACTCTGATTATATAGAATAACCTATACAATATATAATCCAGTCTGGACCAGACGATCCAGTAGAGACTCTGATTATATAGAATAACCTATACAATATATAATCCAGTCTGGACCAGACGATCCAGTAGAGACTCTGATTATATAGAATAACCTATACAATATATAATCCAGTCTGGACCAGACAATCCAGTAGAGACTCTGATTATATAGAATAACCTATACAATATATAATCCAGTCTGGACCAGACGATCCAGTAGAGACTCTGATTATATAGAATAACCTATACAATATATACGATCCAGTCTGAACCAGACGATCCAGTAGAGACTCTGATTATATAGAATAACCTATACAATATATAATCCAGTCTGGACCAGACAATCCAGTCATTGATGTTGTGGGTATCAATTTCTGGGGGAATGATAACATGCTATGAAAGAGGTCACCGAATCTGTTTCCATTCTCAGCACAGGTTGCGGGGGAGCTGTTCAAACTCAGCACTAAACAAATGACTGACTGGTTTGGTTGTGGGTATCAATTTCTGGGGAATTACATGCTATGAAAGAGGTCACGCTGTTTTTCTCAGCAACATTCCAGCAATATCACGTCGGGGGACACCAGAAATGGGATTCACACAATGTACCCATGTGGGGGATCAAACTGGATCTTCAGTGCGAACACTAGGCCACCCCACTGCCCTAAACAAACTAAAAAAACCAAAACATTATAATTCTAAAACCTACTGAAAATGAAGCTGAGAGGAGTGAGTGAGCGAGTGAGTAAGTTTAGTTTTATGCCACCCTTAGCAATATTCCAGCAAAATCATGGTGGGGGTCACAAGAAATGTGGGGAATCGAACCCGGGCCTTCAGCGTATCGTGCAAATGTTAAACCACTGGGCTACCCAACCGCCCCATGTAGCTAAGAGACAACTTTCCTTAGTTCACTAGAGACGTTGACTGTATGCATGCCAAAACATGATTCCGCTTTTGGTCCATCCAGAACGTGATATAAGCACATCAATGTCAGACGATGATCAATCTTTATCCTCATCAAAAAGATATATTTATCAGTCAGCTCTGCTGCAGAAGAAGCACGATGACAGCATGACATAATCCTACAATTAGCAACTGATAACTCATTATCAGCTGCACTCAGGTCATGAAGATGAAGTGATCTATAAGGAGCTTCTACCATAAGAAAGATGGGACCCCTGTACCAGTCTGGATGAATTCTAGCCATGCATCACAGGCCAAACTGCAGTTAAATGACCACCATGGCAACCAATTTCTCCAAGATATAAGCTTTTACTCCACAACATCATCTGTCTGGAATTCATGGCAACCACTTTCCATATATATATGACACCATGTTCCTGACCTCTGACCTTTGCAGTCCCATTAGATGACCTTGACCTATGACCTCCATGCTGACTATATCCATTCCCCATGAAAGACCATCTTATAATTGGTAATGTGTTGGAGTTGAAGATGTCCACTCAGCAAATATCTGGCCTTTGTCCCCGAGGAACCATTCCATTACCTTGTTATTGAACGGATCAGTGAAACTACACAAATTGTGTATAGAAGGAGTATTGCTTCAGGATCTTGATTGTATATTTGATACAACAGAACTAACATAAAATGTCCACGCATCCATATAATTTACATAAACTTGATGAATGCTCTTATATTATTAACACTGTGACATGATAATATTGTCTGAGGATGTCATTTTCAGGCAAAATACATAAACTTGATGAATGCTCTTACATTAACATTGTGATGTGATAATATTGTTTTGAGGATCTCATTTTCAGGCAAAATACATAAACGCATGATAAGGGCCATAACTCTGTAACAATTTGTAACACGGTTTCAGTTTTCGAACTCCATCAAGGCATTCATGTCCTGAAAACACATACCAAACTTGGTTTCCCTATCTACAACATTTTTTGAGAAAATTTGTCCCCATCGTCTCAGACGGACAGAGCTCAAACCTATATCCCTCCCACCCAGTATTTTATATGAGCGGGATAATATTAACAAGTGACCCCATGATGACATAGCTTTTGAACAGTATTTTGTATGACTATGGATCGAAATTTTAATCAAATAAAGATCATTTTATTCTGATGGATAACTGAGGGAGGTTATAACAGGACACAAATATTCAGGCTAGGTGAAAGTATGGCATTTTATCCCAGCTGCTTCACTGATGCTCATGACATCAATCACCAGATTGTTTGGTCCACTCAGTTCTTTACAGACAAAACTACAGACAAATTGTCCTAGCTCTCCAATACAACCACATCAATCAAAAATTTGCCATACGACAATTTGGAACCATTCGTTTTAAAATAATGGATCTGTCTCTAAACAATGTTGCATAAAAATATTTCTACAGACTACATCACAAATTTAATTTATTTTCAATATGGATTTCATCATTTTGTCAGAGCAAACAAGAAAGATAGCATATTACATATCTGTTAGGTCTCCTTCACAAGCTAAAACTCATACTCTTTTGAATGTCAGTAAAAAGAAATCAGTCCATATATCAATTTTTAATAAAAAGTTCCAACCCAAACCTGATCTCTCACATTGTCACTGAAACTAAAACAAAATGGTGCATAATTCATTTCACTACTTACATGTTGAGTACATTTGTGTTTTTCTTACCATATACTGATTGAAACCATCTGTCATAGATGCCCTACACTCATCAGTGCATTTCTAATAAGCCACTGCATACTGTCTTCATTAGCCAAGTTGTTCTCAAGAAAAGAAAACATACTTCCTCCAACATGGAAACATCAATAACTTTGAAAGGCACTTTTTAGATACGGAAGTTTGCAATGATTTTTTCCTTGCAAATGAATTCCAAGAGTCAGAAATATCCTATCCTGTCAGAAAACTTTGAAAAGTTGTGAAGGACAAGGGAATAGTTTGAATAACATTGTCTTGAAATAATCCATAGTTTTTGTGCTATCGACAAACATAAATTCTAATGAAAGGCTAATTTTGATATACATTATTGATTTTGTGTCGTTACAGTTCATCATCATCATCATCACTATCACCACCATCGTCGTCGTCGTCTTCATCATCATCACCATCATCATCATCATCACAACCACCACCATTTTAGAATGGTTTCATAGCTACCACTTTGCAGAACAATTTACACCTCAAACTACCAGCACATGTGTCAATCTACAGCAATTTTCTTCCCAAACAGCTCAACATGCACAGGAATTAGCAACACAAAAAACACAATTTACAGACCAGTTATGAGCATTTCATTGCCTGATCACGACAACCTCCATATTAAATACATCACATTTCTAACTGCAGCCATGAAAACAAGCTCGTTTATCCAATAACAATCCTTGATTTACGTCCAGTTTTCAATGACTCAGGGAAACATGTTCCATCTAGCTTGTCTACGACATAACACTTTTACGGCACTGGCATTGATTATCAATAAACCCTCATCTTGTGATCTTCAACATTAGCTACTGCTGAACCACTATTTCTTCTCCAGAACACAGTGTTTTCTCATCACAACAGTCCTGCTGCAGATCAATTTAATCCTGAAGAAGATTTTAAAGTTTGCCTTGCACTTACTTCTAATAGATTTGCTTCAGAAGACAATGTTGCCATGTTGAAACACAGAATCATACGCTCTTTCAACAATACAGTCAGCTCATGTGAACCTAAAGGTATGGGTTTCCCTTGTTTTGCTCCACTGCTAACTGAAGAAAATCCTTAGTGTTAACTATCATCTAGTAATGATGGAATTTAGTGAGTCCAGATTCACCATGTGTTTATTTATTTGTTTGTTACTTACTGCACTACTCAGCAATATTCAACATACATGCCTCAATAATCAGCACTGGGACAGATTCCCCACATGGGTACAATTAGTCTGTCTCACAGTCCCTGAACCACATTATTTTCCCTACTGCCAAGCCCTCTCTGCAGTGCTAAAGCCCTAAATAAAGCAAGTCTAGATTTCCTCAGGTTCTGAATCTCTGGTCTACCTAGGGCTCCTTTTCAATATAAATGGGCTTGTTTGTTACTATCAAAATTATATATATTCAGAGACTAAGCCTTAGTCTAGGGTACAATGTGTGAAGCCCATTTCTGGAATTTCCCGCCGTGAAATAGGCCTTTACAGCGTAAAACCCAACTCAATCACTCATAGACCAGACAATCCAGTGATCAATATTATGAGCAATGATCCTCACAACAGTACAGTGTCACGTAAACCACCAAGTCATGGAGAAAGATGAAGAATCCATAATGACTCTTTTATTATAAGACTCCTTTTCTGACCAGCATAGGTAGTTGGGTAAACCCAAAATCCACAGCTAACCTATTCTCAGCATGCAGGAAATAGAAATGCATTCAAATCTCTGAAACCACTAAAAATATAAAACAATCAAAGCTAACTCTAAAACTGACTCTGAGAAGAGCACTTAGCATGTTAAGCTTCTGGGGAATTCTGCCCCTCGGCTTCTAGTTCCTGAAACGCAGAGAGCAGTCTACAAATCCAGTCTGTACATAAATAGATGCAACCTCAAGACACGAAAGGGGACTCACCAAAATAAATGACTACGTCTGAATCCTAGAGTTATAACTCAGATATTATTTATTACCCTTTGCCAAAACCTACCATGCATAGGAAAATGTTCTTAAGTCACCTTCCCCCAACTTCAATCTCACTCAGCAAGTCTTCAATAAATTCTCCAAACTACCAATAACAATTTCCATAACTTGACAAGAAGGACCTTGATCAACTGTGAGACAAAATGAAGTCGAAGAAGGAAGAGGTGAAGATGAAAGGCTGAAGCTGGTTTTGATGAAGCGAGTTCGCGACCTGTTTTCAGGACGAGTGATGATTGCAGTCTGCAAGGTAAACGTGTAATAATTCTGTGACGAATGAAAGGCCGCTAGATGACCTGAACAGCTAAGGTGGGAAGTGCTCCCTGCAGGACACTCATAGGATATTGATTGACTGCGATAAGTACTCCCACGGCGTGGTTGCTGTTGCAAGGTTGTGTATGGCTGTGTCGTCGCCGTCACCAGGACACACTCATTAGTCTGGTGGGCTGACAATACACGTTGGGCTACTAAAACGCTGGTCTTTCTATTCAAAGTGGAAGGTTAATACACTTGAGAATCACCCAGACAAAAATTAAACTAAATGAAAAGGTTTCAAACATTTTACCCGTTTTCTGGTCTGGAAGTGAAACCCTTGAGTTTTGTTGATTTTCCCAGTGTTTACTGCTGACAGAATAATATGGACTTGAACACTATTTTGAACAGCGTTTAAACAAAAACACATTGCGACAGTTTAAAGTGAGAGAAACACCAGAAATGATGCAGCTTTTAATGTTTAACACTTTGTTTCCAACACCATGGGTACTGTACAGTCTAACACATGATCCTGGTGGTTGGAAATAATCCTGGTGGTTGGAAATAATCCTGGTGGTGGTTGGAAATAATCCTGGTGGTTGGAAATAATCCTGGTGGTTGGAAATAATCATGGTTGTGATAATCCACGGTTGAAGCTGAAACTCTAAGGAACTGGAAGGTCACACAAGATGGGAGCACGAGGACATACGTGGTGAGAGTCTTGGATACTTTGGAGAAGCATACTAAGGAGGGTTGAAATAAAACAACCAATAATTTAATTATTATTCCCTTGCCGTAATGCTACCGTAGCGCCCTCTTTTACCTCGGATCATGGTACCACAGGATGGTACCAGTGGTATTCAAGGTGAAACTCCTAAATAGTTTGATAGCTGTTGTGGGGGATTAGTTCAGCAAAACGTCTGGAGAACAATCTTATTCACAGGAACAGAAGAACGATGTCTTTCACCTTTCATGCAGCTTGGGTGGCCACGGAGAGTTGGTTCAACACTTAGGGCAGTAGTGCTGGTATTGGCATACAACCTGCGATACGATACATCACGATACTAAAATGTTCGTCGCGACGATATATTGCCAAAGTTTTGTGCACTGAAGCTGCGATACAATACAAATCCCGATATAAGGGTGGCGATACGATACGTATCACGATACTAAAATCTCAAATTTTAACACCAACTATAAAACACCTTAAGATCAAAACAAAACAGGTATTTCGACAAATTCTGCTAGCGTTTTTCAATGTTCACTTGGAAACGTGATAATTAAAGTTATACACGGAATTTGTGAATGTTGATAACATTCGAGAGCTCTGTCTGACACAGTTCTTGACACATGAATTTCCGAGAAAACCGTTACCCTTGAAGAGAAAATAAGTCCGCATATATTTTAATCATCTGACAAAAGTAAGTCTGTTTTCTTGACAGATATATCGCGATTCGGCAATATACAAAGTTAAACATCAATGTATCGTGGCCCATTTGAAGTATCGTATCGGGATATACGATAATGTAAAACTTTGTATCGATTCACTGTATCGGCGGCGGATGGATCGATGCATCGATGCGTATTGATGAATCGTTACACCTTTATTGGGCAGGGGGCTAAGGATAACCTGTGTTGGGTAGTTTGAATCCTACTGCCTAACATCTTTGTTTTCTATTTCTTTAACTGAAACTTTAAACAATAAATATAATGTAATTGGCTATTGATACAAAATGGGGTATGCCCTACAATGAATAAAAATGGCCAGACATATGTGAGTCCTTTAATCCTGCTTACGGAACGTGCACTAATTTTGTTGCCACATTTACTGGATGCCTAGAGGGAGAATATAATGTTACAGTAGATGTGCTTGGATGGGTGCTAAATTGTAATGAGCCTAAACTGAAGTTTTAGCTAATGTTAACAAATGTCATGTTTGGGATTAGACTTCAGGGTTCGAAATACCCCATATATTAGTGTGCCATGGCACGGTAAATATTGAAATGGCACGGATAAAAGATGTTCTCGGTGCCCTTTCGACACGTCTAATTTTATTTAGAGACATAACTCACATTTAGTCATTTAATCCCCAAAACAATTATTTTTTTCCAAATTGAATAATACCATACATATTTGAATGCTCATAAACCCATTTCTTTATTTAACAATAAATTTCAAATGATCATCATCATTGTTATTTATTCTAAAAACATGTGGGCATACTCGATTTCTGAAAGACACACCTAAGATATTTGTCTGGTGCCCTAAGGCACACTTAGAAACAATAGTATTTCTATCCCTGCACTTAGAGAAAGTATAGATTCTGGGATTGTGGAGGCTGAGTGGGTTAGATAGCTGACTTTCTTTGCTGGTGATTAGGTGCCTGACTCTGAGAGTGTGGGTTCGAATCCCAGATGGGACTCAACCGAATAAAAGTACTAGAATCTCCTACACTATGTAAGTGTAATCTCAAATTTAACATGTTACAATTGACCACTTTCTAAATGCCATGGCGTATTCATGTTACTTTAATATAGGTCAGACAAGGTTAACTTTATAAAAATAGATTAAGGTAATTTCTTAAACTCTGTAGGCATAACTTTTGTCTCATCCAATAGTGTGTCTTATAGTGTGTTCATGCTACCATCGGCTAGTATTTATCTAAAAGCATCTTTTATACTTTGTAGATGCAACTGATACCTAAAAGGATATCTGAGAGATCGGTGTTTATTACCCTAGACAGAGTCTTTCCCTAAGCTGTTACTGATCATGGTGAAACAAATATTGTATATTTCTATTTTCCTAATATCTGACTGCTAATATACTGCTTGTTGTGGAAAAAATCAATAATGAAAATTTGTATAAATTATTACTCCACGGTACCCATGGCTTTGTCCTGTTTATAGTCAGTCCCTGTCACAGGCCATTAGGCAGGAGATCAATAGGTTTTAATAGGAATACAATATCTTCTGATGCAAACTTAGTTCCTCTTATACTGGCTCGGCCCCTGATTTGTTTGTTCATAGTTACATGATACTGCCTTGTTTCAACCACGGCAATGGGTGGAGAACTCATGAATGCTGATCACACGTCACCCAGCCACTGACAGTTTCATTACAAAACAAGATCTGTCTAGATCGGGACATTTTCCGCAAATTGCATGAGAGTGTACTGGAGCAGCTTGACTAGAACCGAACTAACTGGCTGGATTCACTTCCAGGTTAATAGAATGGGTCACTCGTTCCAGGTCAAGCTGACCTTGCTGGGCCTTCCTGACCTAGCAATACACTATTGTTGCATATTCCTACTTTGGACCTATTCAGGAAAGATTATCACTCCACTACTGACACTACTTTCCTTCAGATTAAGTATATTAAAGGCACTGTATCACACCACACTTCTCAAAAATTAATAATGCATTTCTCTCAATAATACTATCAGCCCTCAGGGAAGCTACCATATAATTTATTCCAAAAACAATGATGTATTTAGATTACAATATAAATTAAAAAATTCAAATGAATTAATGGAACATTGCATTAAATCGACTCATACCGGCTGAACATCATTTTAAGAGAAGCCCATAGAGTTATGTCCCTTGGAGAGCTCTTTACAAATATCCTACACACAACTTGTGATTGAAACCAGTTCGGCCAACATGGACAATACTGCATCCTACATGCTTTTGATGTACGGAGCAATTCTTCACATTGCATATATGGCAAGTGTTCTCTGTTTGGAAGCTGTTCGCCTCAAAGTTTCAATTATCGATTTCAGGCAAGTCGTATGGGATAATATGTCTTTTATTGCATCTGTAAGAAGCTAAAGTGAGTGCATATGCCCCAATATATATAATATGGGCCAAAATATTGTTGAAAATGTGTGACATTGTGCCTTTAAACAACCAATTGTTAACTTTCATCAATAGTACAGTTTATCGGATCAGGTTTCAGGTTGCACTTTCAACTTCAGGCCCATCTTATCTTGTGATGAATGACTGGAGTTAAAAGCATCAGAATATATTTAAATCCAGTCATGTACTTGTGTTATTTAATTTATTTGTCCAGCAAACATTCAGAACGAGGGATTCCAGAATAAAAAAGGGGGTTCTTATTACAAAATGGGGATCAAAGAAAAAAGCAACAAATCTTTTTACTGAAGAACCTGGCACAGTCAGAGGCAACAACTCTACACATATCATTAGCACACCCCAGAATCCTGAGAAACAAACAGTTTGGAAATTGTACCTGAAAAATCTTCATTCTACTCTCCACAAATCTATGTAAGGTGCCACCATATAGCTGGAATATTGCTGAGTGTCGTGTTAAACAACATACACACAAAATTATTATATGTAAAGTGACTTTCAGAAACTTATACTAGATGAACTCAAGTATATCAGTGACTTGCTGCATATGTTTGCCAAAAAAGGGTCAATTCAAATAAAAGTTGTGCAATATTTTAAGCAAAATCACATAAGCAAACAATATAATCTGATTAAGCAGGACACGACGCCTTGATGGAAAGGTCACAGGATTATGCCTGCCGTAGCTAAGACTGAACAGATTTAGAAGCTCATATATCTTTATTTCTTGGAAATAATTCAAATCTTCTTCTGAATAGCAGATATATGTGAAAACTCAGTTTCCATATTTTTGCCATGTTGGATAAAACCAGTTTTAATACATGTACCACATTACCCTCACAGGACATTCTGGAGCGGTCCTTGCTTGATCTAAAGTCACCAATACAGGAATGGTGTGGTAACAATGTCAGTCCTACTAAAATTAAATCTATTACCAAGAACTCGATACTTGATTACTATCATATGCTCGATGACCATGTGAGGTGAGGTGAGGTGAGGTGAGGTGAAGTGAGGTGAAGGTGAGGTAAAATTGGGTTTAACGTTTTGCTTGAGCATATTTCGCTCATATGACGACGTGCATGCATGTGTATGTGTATGTGCGGCTGCTTGTACTAGCCCAGACTTAAGCTGGTTTTATAGTGCTGTCTCACTGAGATACCATGCTGCAGTGAAGCATGAATACCCCACTCAGACACATTATACTGACTCCGAGCCGACCAGTCCTTGTTGTACCCATTAATGCCGAGCAGCTGGCAGGGACCAACAAATACCATATTTGAACGTCTTTTGGTATGACGCGGTCGGTGATCGAACTTCGCGACCTTCCGCTCTCTGGGGCGGACCCTCTAACCACTACACCTAGGGGAGGCGGTCTCGATGACATGTGAGAACCTACACTGAAAGGTCGTTCTCGCTGTAATAAAGAAGTTGTTCATCCATATAATAATAATGAGAATATCTATAACGCGCCTTTTCCAGGCTAGATGTCCTGCTCAAAGCGCACAATCTGATCATTATTACCCCAGATAACCCAAGCTGCCTGTTAGGAGCTAGAGAAATAATAGTCTCGATCATCATGACTTATTTCACCGGGTACCCATTTTCTGCTGGGTGAACAGAGGCAATTTTGAACAAACTCACTTGCCTAAGGTGAGACCACATGTATCACATGTGCTTCGTTGTGGGGCAGGACTGAAGTCCTAGAAACTCTCAGGAGTCAAGCTGTCACACAATGTCACCCATCCAAGGACTCTCCCATATATTGTTATCATTCCTTACTCCAATATCAAACCTGTCGGCATCTGAAGACACCTTCACAGAAAGTTATTATTTTTATCTTTCCAATAGAAAAACACCACAGAACTAGCGATTTTACGATTCACTCATGAATTCATTGAATCAAACCATATCCCTTCATAAATTCAATTTGTTATTTGAACTCACTAGAACTGAATGCTCACAAGTTTAATTAAAAAGAAAAGCGTTCTGTTCCTGAATTCCTTTGTTATTTATCAAAGTGTGACAAATATCGAATGTATCCAGGCCACTCAACAATATTTATATATTTAATTTCACAGTAATGAGTCATGGCCCCAAGTTGCTAGTGAATTGATCACAAATGAATAAAATTTGAGAAATGTAACAAAATAATATGAAACACTTAGCCTTTGACAAGCGAGGTAAAATTCAATTAAATTATGGCAGCTATTCCAATTTTCATCATATATAATTCCAACTTCAATTTAATTATGAATTTATTGATAATGATTGCCAAGTTTAGCAACGAGTGACTTACAAATCGTCTAGAATCTTAGGGACTATTTACAAAATATTTATTAATAGTGAGGTGAGGTGAAATTGGGTTTAACGTCGTGCTTGAGAATATTTCGATCATATGACGATGTGCATGCGTGTGTATGTGTATGTGCGTCTGCTTGTACTAGCCCAGACTTAAGCTGGTTTTATAGTGCTAGCTCACTGAGATACCATGCCGCAGTTAAGCATGAATACCCCACTCAGACACATTATACTGACTCCGAGACGACCAGTCCTTGTTGTACCCATTAATGCGAAGCCAGGCAGGGACCAACAAGTACCCTCTGACTCGATCGAACCTGCGACCTTCCGCTCTCCGGGCGGACGCTCTAACCACTACACCACGGAGGCGGTCTATCAATAGTGACCTCTAATAGTGGAACTTAGTAAATCTGACAATATTTGAACAATAACTGAAAACCTATATGGCAACTAACATTAATTTCTGGCAAGTAAATTTTGATTTTCACTCAGCTAATAACAAGTAAGTCAAAATATGAACTTGGAGCCCTGATGAGGTTACTGGTCATTGTCATAATAAATTAACACTGTCGACATGGTCTAACATGTCAAATAACCTATTTTGTTATTATGGATATAATGAATAATACATCAACTGCTAACTTGTTATTGTATTCATAAAAGATATTTGTATTCATTGACCTATATTTATGACATGTATCGTGTACACCTTGTAGTGGATTCGTTTCAGGTCTACACTGAACACTCTATAGATCTGGGAAGATCGGGTTAGATCTGGGAAGATCTGGGTTAGATCTGGGAAGATCCGGGTTAGAATAGGTCTTCAGTAACCCATGCTTGTTGTAAGAGGTGACAAATAGGATCGGGTGGTCAGGCTTGCTGACTTGGTTGACACATGTCATCGTATCCCAATTGAGTAAATCGATGCTCATGATGTTGATCACTGGATTGTCTGTTCCAGACTTAATTATTTACAGACCGACACCATATAGCTGGAATATTGCTGAGGGCGGGGTACAACTAAACACACTTGAACAATCTACTCATGGTACAGTCTTTTGACTGTAGGGGCAGTGGGGTAGCCTAGTGGTTAAAGTGTTTGCTCGTCATGCCAAAGACCAGGGTTTGACTCCCAACATGAGTACAATGTGTAAAGCCTATTTCTGGTGTCCCCTGCCATGATATTGCTGAAATATTGCTGAAATATTGCTAAACACGGCATAAAACTAGACAACATGGCCTTCAGAAACAACCTGCTTTCTAAAACATACACTAAGGGTATCATCAAGCAGGTCAACTTGACCTTGACATAGGGCAGCGGAACACACCTCCCCTTTAAACAAAGTGGTTGTCTCTCTTTTTAAAAAATGCACTTCAAATGCCCCTTGGGCAATGCTTTCAAACAAAATATTGGTGGTTGATGATGTCAAGTAAACATCTCAGACAACCCATCAGGACATTCGCTGCAAGATGGGCGGGGCTCACATACATCAGGCCTTCACTAAGTAGCAGTATCAACATCTTGGCATGTTTAACGATTTGACTAAATGTACATTCAGCACACTTAACACACACAAACATCCTCTACTTACTCAAATAAATGACCATAAACTTTACAAGAAAACAGAACATTTCATTTTTTCATGAAAACATGCTTTTTATCAATAGTATGTTTCAAGCTTATGATATTTGATAATTTAAGTAATTTCAAGTTGTGTGTTTTATCAGAATAACCATTTTCAGGGTTTTACAGGACATATAATTTCTGATTTGATGCAACAGTTTTTCCAGACATATAGAAAGTTTTGGATAGGAATCATAAGAGATGCAATAAATAAAGAAAATATAAATTCCGACAATCATTGCCCAAAGATATTGATTCATCAAGAGTCATCATGACCTCGATTTTCACAAGGCTCTGTCAAACTCTGCATTTTATCATAAATGTTTCAGGAATTATCACATCTCACAACCACATATCAAGGGGCCATATTCTCCTAAAGGGCAAGTTGGTATTATATTGTGCTCATTTTGGAATTTTTACTTGACCTTCTAAATTTCAATTTTTTTGTTCTCAGTTATTATCCCCATTTTCTGTAATTAACTTCTGATTTCAGGATACTTATGAGAGACAGTACAGAATAGCTCACAGTCACTGTGTTAATATACATCAATTCAAACTTGCTCAACCATGCATCTTGCACAGTGCAATCTCATTTACTGTAGTATTACTATAAAAAATGCTTTTTTTCAGCGGGTTTGGTTCATTTGCTCTTACGAGGGGACGGTGGTGTTCGTTCGTTCGATTCTCCACATAGGTACAATTTGAGAAACCCATTTCTGGTGTCCCTCGTCACTGTGATATTGCTGAATAGTGTTAAAAGTAGCGTAAAACCAAACTTACTCACTCACTCATTTGCTCTTTTCAATCCCACCATCCTTGACAAAAACAGTCATATTATCAGTCATGTCCCTTATGTACTTGTACTGTGACATTTGAACATCACTAATGAGTCACTTACAACAGAAATATTAAACATTATTACCTCCCTTTAAAAAACTAGCCAAACACTTTCCGTTTATTTCATCAAAACAGAGTTGCAAAGTATGGCATCTGTTTGTGACAAATGTGACCTGTATTTCATTATTATAACATAGAATTTACAGATATTTTAGTTTCAAGATTATTCTGCATATTTTAGTGAAAATGATAAATTGATAATGTTATAAAGTGTATGTACTTGTCCGGTGAGATGAGTGTTAGTTTCCTTCATGGAGATGCTGCAGCTTGAAGATAGAAACAAACAGTTGATTTTTCAAGCCATAATTCATATCCAGACAACTTTTAACCTTACACTAGGACAACACACAGGCCTACTATGGTAAACATTTCATGCACAGACTGAAAACTGAATATCCATAATAGTTGATAAGACCACTGCTAAAACAGCATCATCTGTTGTCTTTACAAACATATTCGCAGTGTTTGATAATCAAATCTATCATTGGTTACATAAAGGACAGGCAAGTCTAAACAAATGTGAGATTGGCTAAACATTTGCCAGTCCTGAGTCCTTAACATTAGACAGAACAAAAACACAAATATCTACAAATGAGAACAGTTGAGATACACATACCAATTACTGCAGGTTTTCTGCGGCAAGTGCAATAGTGCATCTAAATGCAACTCGCATTATACAATCTAATCACATAATGTAAAGATGTCGCCCATACTGGTTTGTCGACGTGACATATCAATCCATTATTCAATCCACTGAAACACACACTGACTTCAATACAAGTCAGGTCTGATAATTTACAGTATTGACATGCTTGAGTTACTAAATATAGAATGGGGTTTACCCAGCAGTCTTCCCATACCTCTGCCAGTCAGATGTCTTTTGTTTGAACTGTTAATATTAACACAGGTATAGACTTTATAGGAGGTGAATACTGGTTGGGAACAGGTATTGAACTCATTGGAGGTCAACATTACTATTTGTGGATATATAAAAACAGTTTCACTATATAAAATCCTTATTTGTGAAATATGCCTTATGTAACTAAACCTACAAAAAATAAATTAATGAATTACTCAGTCTGTGACTTAAATCACAAGTTCAAAGTGGAGTTGTGACGATACGCCTATGCCACGATACGATACGTATCACGATACTACCGGTAGTAGTCTGATACATACGATACGATACGTACGTAGAACACGATACTTTGTCCTTGTATACAGAAAGATAAAAGTAAGGGATATAATGTACTGTTATCTTTTCATTTCAGGAGAAGTATTCTCCTGCAAAGAAAAATAATGCAAGTCATCATGAAAGACATTTCATTCAAAATGTTTGACATTTTTCAGGAAACCAGTGTTTCTTCATAAACAAATGGAACAGCTGGCATTTTGGCACAAATAATAAAATAAACTTTGTGAAAATGATCTTAATCTGAGAGATTTCAGTTTTCATTAACTTTATATAAACTGGACACTTGGCATAATGGAAGTTTTATCATAATCTTCTCTTTCAAAAGATCATATCATTTTCATATGCCATGTGTCAAGTCCAGACAAGTCATGAAATACTTTGGTATAAGCATGAAGTATGAGCATGATCAAATATCCACACAACCGTAAAGACCTTATTATCACACACTTGTCCGTTGTCAGAAAGTCTGAAGCTAATATAGCGGTACTTTTAAATAAAAAATAATGTCATAATTTGAAACTTAAAATGCAATAAATTTGAATATGCATTCAGCAAACATCTGAGTAAAAAAACAAAAGAGCTGTTTTATAGACATTGGAAATACTAAAAAAAAGATTCAATTGCAATATTTCCAAAGAATTGAAAATGTTATTGCTTCTTGGAATAAAAGCATGATAAAACTGCTAAAACCACAACATTTTAAAATTGGAAGAAACATTGAGAAATTGACAATTTCAAAATGCAACAGTTGCTCATCATTCAAGATTCAACATTAATGAGAACCTTAACACATTAACCATAATAAACAACCTCTTGAAAAGTTAAGTCAAGTTTTGAATTATTGAACTTGCATTTCACAAACATTTGTGTAATATAGCAGAAGAGCTGTACCACCATGTAATACAAGCCAGGTTTCCAAAGAATTAGAAATGATAATTTACATCTTTAAACGAGAAAAACATTGGAAAACTGACAATTTCAAAATGCAACACTTCATCATCATTCAAGATTAAAATTTAAACTTGGGAGTAAGTTGTCAAAGATAAGAAACATCCTGATATTTTCGAACATGGACAACTTGAACATGAAACAATAAACACTTTCACATCTGCAAACACTTGTCACATGTCAAGTTAAGTCAAGTTTAGAAATGGCGTTTGACATGTTTCTTCAGAAATATCATCCTGTCAACATGTTTCCAACTGAAGTTGGCTCGCTGTGCTGTAACAATATCACCTGCAGTAGAGAACACCCTCTCTGAAGGGACAGATGTTGCAGGAATGCACAGAATGGACTTAGCAAACTGGGACAGCATTGGGTACATATGTTCATGAAGTTTCCACCAATCGAACGGATTAGAATCCACATTCAGGATCTCCTTCACATATTTCTCAATCTCCTCCTGTGCACGAACTAGGGAGCATTTGGTCTGCTCTTGATGAGAAGCACGGTCCATCTTCACTACGTACACATACAACTAAGTAGTATGCATACTATGTTTCCTTTTGAAGAAAGAAAATTAAAACATGTTACACAGCAAGACTACATACACTGTGTCTGTCTCTGTACTCTGCCACAGCAGTAGCTAGATCAGCAAACACCCTGCTTTTCTCTTCATCATTCAGGAATGGCAGTGTTTTAAATCTGGGACCACTGGCTGATAAGTGATGTAGGATCTTTTTCACTTTGGTTGCATTGTAGCGCTTCCCCCAAATTGGTGAGAATGGCTTGTTTCACGTCTTTCATAAGACCGGAATCTCCTTCCAGGGGAATCATCTGGCTGCGGATCAAGTGTAACATGGGAGCTACAATTGATATGGTTGGAACCTTCTCCTCGCAGAGGACTTCTGTTGCTCCCTTCAATGGACGAAGAAGTTCTACGAGTTGTTCTAGGTTTCGCATGTCACCCTCAGAGAGAGAGAGAGAGTTGACATCACTCTCGTTTCTCTGGACATCTTTGGAGAGTAGAGTTGCATAAATTGTGGGCTGTAACTGTAGGTACCTCACTAACATCACAGTAACATGTCATGTGTGCTATTCCAGCGGGTGAAGACATCCATCTTCAGTTTAGTCTTTGGGAGATCAAGATGAACTTAGCTTGTCTTCAGGTGAGCAAAGGCCACTGTGCTTCTGTGGAAAAACGTGACTACTTTGCGAACACTACTCAATAGAGTAGACACCTTTGAAAGCTTCATTCCTCTTTTGGTTGCTAAGTTTAATGTGTGAGAAAAGCAATAAATGTGTGGTGACATGTCTGCAACCTCTGCTGCCACACCCATTGTCCGTCACAAGGGCTGGTTGTTTGTCTCCAATTCCCCACTCCTGCACAGCATCTTTCAGAACTTTACCAATATTAACTCCTGTGTGGCTTTCTTCTATGTCACAGGTTTGCAGCACATATGACACTATCTTCCAATCATTGGATGTGTGTTGATTGGTAATAGTGATGTATATCTCGAATTAACGACTTGTCCATCCATCTGTTGTCAAAGCAATGTTTACAATGTCCCACACAGCGAACAGTACACTGTACCTTTGTCTTTAGACATAAGGAAGTATTTCCACACTTGGCTCTTAAAAAACCGCTGGCAGTTTTATGAAATCTGAAGGTGACAGCTCAGTCACCGCTTCCACACCATCCGCCATTTTCTTGGTTTGTTAATACTACGAGAGTTGGCGTTGCATAGCAACCTAAAACATGGCCGCCCCCATGTCGCTGACGACTTGTTTATTGTATTGCATTTAATGACTACATTTTTTCAGGTAAGTTTTAGGGTTACTTTTTAAGTATATATGTATCGTATTGAATCGATACACGAGAATCGTATCGATATATCGTATCGTGCAGCTCTAGAATCGCGATTATTCGCGTATCGATTAATCGTCACAACTCTAGTTGAAAGTAACATTCTGAATCTAGTATAATTCTGTTTGGAAAAGTAACCTCAGCTGATATTAGTAAACTTATAAATGACACGAAATCACCCAAAACCGATTCTTACTAAAAATCAATGTCTGGAGCCAGGAGATTAAAACTTATAACAGATAACACACTATCCTATATTCTAAGATGCTTAGCTGTTAGAACAATCCAAAAAAAAATACATTATGAGACAATAAAGGTATAGTTTTTTGATGACGTAACAATTGAATGACGTTATCCCGTCACTGCGCAATTCTAGTGTGCCCCCTTGTAATCAAATTATTTTACATTACGTCACAATGTAAGTGACGTCACGATGCATGTCAGTTGTCATCGCCTTGTACGGCCTCCTACAGTAAACTACTCCGTTGCATCCCGTTTCTTGCTTTGCAGTTGCTTCACGCAGCTAACATCACTGGTGGAAACATTACGTTTATGTTTTCCGACGGTTAAAATGTCTCAATTAGACTCACAAAGTTTTCAGCGACCACGGTAGCGTTCACAATGTTTACATTCCCACAATGCAAGCGTGGAACGACTACTCAGCTTCATCTGGATGTACTGATCTAAACTTACGTTGGTAGAAGAAATCGGCGTTGATACACGTTAATGACAGATGTAATTAAAATAATTCAGAAGATATTTAATCGAGCGTAAACCGTCATCAAACTGTTATCATTTGTTTTTTCTGGTAGCGTAAGATCTTAGCGTGTGGGGGCAGACACATCAATAGAACAGCGAGCACCAGTTAGCCCTGTCGAGGATTCTTAATTTAGGTCATCGACACCCGTCATTTGTTTTCTGCCTTAAATTAATCGTGAAATTATCCTTAGAAAGTATTACATTTAGCATCTTAGAAAAGATGTAAAGTTAAGCTCTACCCCAATGTGTTTTGTAATATAAGTATAGTTTGCCCTGAACTATTATAATATCAGGGCAAAGCATACTTTATTTTCGGACTACTATTATAACATCAAAGCACTCCTACCGTCCTCGTGCTTTAATTATAATAGTTCAGGGCAAAACTATACTTTATTACAAAACACATTGAGGTAGGGCGAACTTTATTTCTTAAATAATATACTGTTATTCAATGTCAACTGGTCAAATATTGCAGATACTAGTCCTTTTTCACCATTCACAAATTTTGTAGGGTTAGTGAGTGAGTCAGTTTAGTTTTACACCGCTTTCAGCAATATCACAACAGGGGACACCAGAAGTGGGATTCACATATTGTACCCATGTGGGGAATCGAACCTGGGTCTTCAGCTTTAACCACTAGGCTACCCCACCGCCCCTTGTAGGGTGAAGAAGACGAGGAGTTAGGGGAGATACAGAAGCTGTATCAGCCCAATCCAGTAAGCCATTTACCAAGATTAAATCTAACACAATTTGTCCTCCTCGACTTCCATCCTTCCGTGCATGTCAATGTAGATTAAATTTTGTGCTGTTCGAGTGAATCAATTTCATCAAGGTTTGTTTCAGTTTCCAACCAATGACTTGTCACCGTTTACTAGCATTGATTACAAAATGCAACATTGATATGCACAACAGGGTGTCCTTTATAGATCCTGCCTTGACTTGACTTGACTTGCCACTGTCAGTCATATCTTCTAGATTTGTCCAATATTCCTTTCAAGGAATTACATTTCTTGATCCTTAGGCTTCACTACATTTTGTCAATCAGTGATCTCTTATGGTTGGACCTTTATTCAACACTGGTGTCATTAAGTGTCAGATGCATATTGTGGTGTGCAACCCTTATAGACATGGACCTTAGACATGGTATCAAATTTTCAATTTAGCACTCCTCGTCTATCAAGGTCATTTGATACCTCAGGATAGGAGGGCTATCTCAGGTCAACCATCACTTGTCATATGATGTGAACATATGTTTGTTTATTTCTTATTTAATGATTCAATCAGAATTATTCCAGCTATGAGATAGCAGCCTGAAAATATATTAGTATAAATCAGACAATCCAGTGATTGATATCATGACCAACAACCCAAACTGTCATGGACGATGACCAAGTCACCAAATCCAAGAAGTCGCCTCTTGAGACCAGTGTTGGTGGCTGGAGGGCAAATCTCACCCTGAACCCTACAGGACAGATGACCATATTGATCACAAGGTCAAACTGTGATATGCTGGATTGTACATAGAGAATACTACACGAGGTCTCATTACATATGAATTATACGAAACGAGTGTCCTTCCTATGGTATCTGGCCGAGAGAAAGTGAGGTCAGAAACCATAGAAAAGTCACGAGTTTCTTATAATTTGTATGTAATGAGGCCGAGTGTGGTATTTTATTTATTACCCAAGTCATACATGCATTAAATTGACAAAATAGCATATTTTTGTAATTGTTTCAAACCGAAGCCGGTTGCATAAAGAGGTTGCGGAAGAATTTTGTTCTGTAGTCACTTTTGCATGACGTCACACTGTATTGACGTCACTACGCCATTCTCGTCTATCCCCTTGGTAACCGATGTCACGATGCATGTCAGTTGTCATCACCTCGTACAGCCTCCTTCAGTAAACTACTCCGTAGCACCTCTTTTCTTGGTTTGCAGTTGCTTCACTTGGCTAACATCAGTGGTGGAAACATTGCGTTCATGTTTTTCGACGGATGTAATGTCTCACTTCGACACACAATTAAACAGCGATAAGGCAACGTTCGCAATGTTTATATGAGTAATGCATATGAGTTGTAGAATGAATGAATTCACGCGTTTGTTATGAACGAATAAGTAGTTCCATCACAACGTGACCTAACTGAGAGTTCATCGGTTATCCAATCAAATCGTTACAATCTCAGGTCAAGTTGTTACAACACAGGTCAACGCTATACGACACTCGTGTGACGTACGAGATTAGTATGCAACTACCCACACGTTAACCACGTGGGTAATAAATTGTTCTTCAGCAGGTATGTTGCTCACTTATCAATGACTGGTTTGTCTGACAGCCTAAAATATACGAAACTTGGCCCTACTTCACTACCATAAACATGATGAATGAACTGACTGGGAAGCCTGATCTGTATACACTGATCATGATGGACATGCTGAATATTGGGGTTTCATTGCCAGCATGGATACAATTAGACTGTCTCACAGACCTTTTGCCATGCCCTTACCACAATGCTTCGACATAAAAATGAGTGAGTGAGAGTTTAGTTTTATGCCGCTTTTAGCAATATTCCAGCAATATCACAGGGGACACCAGAAATGGGCTTCACACATTGTACCCGGGTCTTCAGCGTGACAAGCCAACACCGTAACCTCTACACTACCCCACTGTGACATTAAAATTGAAGCAAGTCAAGATCTCCTTCCAATATAGGGTCTCCTTCCAATATAAAAGTTGCTACTTGTTTCTGTCAAAATTTATATTTCTGAAACAAAGTGTTGTTGTAGGTACAGTTTATAAGATCAGTTCTGGATCTCCAAAGTCTTGTAATGATGTTACAAGATGGCTGAATGAACCCCATCCATTGACAATGCATTTAGGATAGTGGGTAATTTCATTAAACAAGCACGGATCGTCAACTTCTCTTTGTTCATTATGTTTATCAAGACAAAAACAAACCAGCTGTGATCAATTTATGTCATAATACCATTGATTCCACTGAATATTACATGTTATTCTATTAGCGAAGATTTACAAGCATTCCTTAACGTGACTGAATACATTGTCTGAAACTTTATCTTGGGTTCAGTGAAAAACCACAGCCACAAACTTCTTCCAGCAGGTTTCAATAATACGCTTGTAATTTGCTGGCCAATTTGGATGCTCCAAAGCAAAATGAAAGGCAGACACAGAGGAAAGGTTCCAAGAATGGCAGTGGTTGACAAATAGAAGCAGGAACAGAAAATAGCATGTACATGCATAGCACCAAGGATTCCTTCTGTGGAAGCACCGGAATGAACTGTCAGGAATGTCAAGACTAGAAAGAATTATGGCGCCTTTCTAAACCATAATTATTTAGCAAAGAAAAACTTCCCATTGAAATCTTATATCAAATTGGTAACGTGAATTCAGGCTAGTTTGTGAATGCTGACTGAAGGATAGTTGTTTCGTTTTCCTCAAAAGACAAAACAGAACCACTCAAACAACAAGTCTTTGACAGGAATTTAAATGTTGGAAGAACATGAGGAACTGTATGAAACTTCATTATCTGTCCCTGGCAAATTTGCAGAGGTATTTCTTGCTCCTTCATCGCTTGATCTTTGTCCTGACATAGCATCTTATTTAACTTCAGCACTATTTACAGTTCGATCTTTGATATTCTTTCTAAAAATTTGTTTCTGGTCTGTGTATTTTTTATCATTCCTTTTAAGGATCCAGTTTGAACATATCATGTTTAGACATTTAACAACCATCTTTTCAAAGCAGTGAAAATTTCAAGGTAAAAACACAATGATCATTGTTCTTAAATAGTACTGATAATATGGTTATACAAGCAATATTTGGCAGGGGACATCAGAAATCGAACCCAGATTTTTGGCATGCCAGGGAGCACCTTAACCAAAATGCCAACCTGCCAATAAAGGATGCCTTTAATCAATGTACTACTTATTTTCATGCATGAAGTTATTGAAATACAACTCAAAGATTAGGGTTCACAATGTATGTGTGTATGGCTGCAAGATACATGGATAAAGTGAGTGAGTGAGTTTAGTTTTACGCCGCTCTCAGCAATATTCCATCTATATGGCGGAGGTCTGTAAATAATGGAGTCTGGACCAGATAATCCAGTGATCAACAGCGTGAGCATCGATCTGCGCAATTGGGAACCGATGACATGTGTCAAACAAGTCAGCGAGCCTGACCACCCGATCCCGTTAGTCGCCTTTTACAACAAGCATAGTCGCCTTTTATGACAAGAATGGGTTGCTGAAGACCTATTCTACCCCGGATCTTCACGGGTCACATGGATAAAGTGGTAGAAAATGTATACATTATTTGTATCAATACATTTCCCTAAACTGACAATTCTACAGACCTCCAAAAGGATGACATATTTTGTAACAAAAAGAAAACTTCTTTTGTTACAAAATTTGAGATCTTTTTTGGAATTAAGTAACTTGAAGGTTCAAGAATGAAAATCAGCAGTCATTGGTCACACTTGGGTGATGTTCTAAGGACTCTCAGATATATAAACAAAGTGAGCGAGTGATTTTAGTTTAACGCTGTTTTCAGCAATATTCCAATATCACAGAAGGGACACCAGAAATGGGCTTTACAGATTGTACTCATGTGGGCAATCGAACCTAGGTCTTTGGCGTAACGAGCAAACACCTTAACCACTAGGGTACCCCACCGCCCCATATAAACAAAGGAAAAGCTCTTAATGACACAACAGTGAAATCATAAGCATCTTCAACATCATCTTTCATAATCCTCTTGTAAAATGTGTCAGCAAAGAAATTGTTGCATGACCTTTTTGCACCAATGTCATTAATATCGTGCTACATCCAGGCAGTAATTGGACATAACAAGCTTGTTAACAAACTCATGTAAACATAGTGTGGGGATTAGTTCACACTGTGTAGAGATAGTGATAGTACTGACACTCAAACAATGAGGTCACACCCATTGATAGTGCCAGGCCACTGAGACACTATTCCATAGTTAACCAGGGTTTTACCTTGACCTTAGAAAAGTAGGGTCAAGGGGAACACCATCATAAATTTTACAGGTCCAGGCTGTTAATATGAGGGTAAAGTATTGAAATGGTCAAGTGCACTGTACATTCAGATAAATACTTCAGAGCCTAGAGTGAATCAGTCATGTGGACAATGGTCATGACTGATGGGGGAAATAATAGCCTCAGATAACTAACTACTCTTGTCATGCTGTAGGTAAGCTCTTGGTATTTTGCGCGTCATTCTTGATGCTGTATTTTGGGTTTTCTGCGTCCATTCTGTACATTTGTCGAACTGGACGCAAATTTGTGTGTCGCGTAAAACCCTGGTTAACATGAACATCCTGACTGACTCAGTATATGGACTCGAGACCAATCAGTCCTGCTTCTACCTCCTTATGTTAGCTTCAGGCAGGGTAACAAGGACAATCTTGAAATGTCTTTTGGTCAATCTACTGACCTTCAGCTCTGGGCAAATGCTTGATCCACAACATACAAGGACCTGTTTCTACCTCATGGAGAAGACAATATCACAAATAAACAGTGTGATGATGTTTTGAACAGCATTTTGTATGAATGACAAAAAAAAAGACCCAGAATGCAGATCCTAGAAATGTACCTCAAACTTGAGTTGTGGTAGAGTGCTGGCAAAACATGGATCATTATTGGGGCTATTGTCTAAGAAATGTTCAAACCCAATAATCATGAATATATTACAATAATTGCCAAAATGTTCAGAATTATTCCCATACCTTTAACATAAACAAGCTATAAGACCTGTGTGAATGTCAATCTCTGATAATCAGGGCAAATCATGGATTTAATCCCTCGCCAAAAGTGAGTTCAGTTTCAATAAAAGGTACATGACAGCATGTCTCAGTTTACGTTAGAGAACTGTCAACAGTGACAGATCATACATATTAACCATTGGATGAAATCCACAAGTACAGTAAGAAAATACAATTATTGCAAATTTGGTATTTGACCCAATAACTAGCAGATTCTGGCACAGCTAAGGGACTTAACTCTGCAAGCTTGCTGCTGTGTCTGAGACTGATGTCCACCCACACTACCCTTGCTTTCATCAGCTGAGGGTTTTTGATATACAAATGCAAGATACAGACACAATCAGACAAAATGGTACCTCAGTAATATTCAGTACAAGTAACAGGTTGGTGGGAAAAAACCATCAACACCTGACACGCAGCGTTCAGATACTGCGATATCGCTGACAATTGGATATCTGCTCAGTTACAACTACACCAAGGCGCCTTAAATGATTCAGGGCGGAGGGCTCCAGACAATATTTGATCCACTGAGTATTAACTGACAGACTGGTTATTGAAACTTTAGGTTGAATACTCAATATAGTCACTCTTTTGGGTCCAGTCTATGGTTAATTTAAGCTGATTATTTCAAAATATTACTTTTTCAACATAATATAAGATGACATTTTATCTGAATCTGTTCAAGTACTGCCCTGTCTGTAAGGAAGCTGATGACGACAGAGAGATATGTGTTGAAACTACAAAATGTGTGACACTTTTGTACCTTATCTACTTAGACTTCATCATCATCATACAGTATGTCTGCAGTCAATCAGTAAATATAGTCCCTGATTTCTAAATTACGTGTCACTCACAGTAAATTGGTAAAAAAAACCATATTTTGTTCAAAATTGGATTTTTTTAACGTTGTTTTTCATAAATTAAGAGGTACTGTAAAACTGTTGTTTTGATTATATTAAATGCATTATATAGAATTAAGCATTAAAATCTCTTTCCATTTAAATTGGTCCTAGTACCAATGAAATACTGACTCCACAAAGCCTTACAATCAGCTATTTGATATAGATATATTAACATGAATTTGGAAATATTGAATTTTGGTTTGGGAATGTTTACTGCCATTTGCTGCTGACTTGATTCCAAATATCAGCCTAGGAGCAGGTCTAAAAAAATGCCTGTCAGATCTGCAAAGCGTAATACTGTCATGCAAGCTTAAAGAGTGAGTGAGCAATTATGGTTTTACGTTGCTTTTTGTTGAGCAATATTCCGGCAGGGGACACCCAAAATGGTCTTCACACATTTACTAATGTGGGGAATCGAACCCACACCTTCGGTGTGACGAGCGAAAGCTCTAACCTATAGGCTACCCCACCGTCCTACATGCTTAAAACAAGACACACACCCTGGGTTCATGCACAGTGAAGCACTGTGTTCTATGCAAGCAATTCTTAATTAATTGGGTTATTATGTGATTATTTTGTCTATATCACACAAATTACCAGCTCATCAGCATCTCTATCATCCCATCTATGCTGTCCACAAGATAGACAGGACAAGTTATCATTCTTGTACTTTCATTACTGCTTGATAATTACTATCCCTGACCCACTCTCTGCCCGATCTGCTGTTCGCCAGAGACTAACTCATTTAGTGGAGTCTCATTTATTACTGCCTTGAAGGAAACACTGAATATATGTAATCAGTATTTACACATTAACCTTTACAGTTTTCAATCGCTTTTAGGAAGATTCTTGTAATATCAAGGGATGCAAGAAATGGGTATGAACCATGTCTCTCATGTTGGGATTCAAACCCAATAATAATAATAATAATGTAATTTTTGGAGTAAAATTGATATTTTATACTTATCCTGACTCATGCTCTTTTTTGCTTGTCTCCTTCCTCTTGCGAACATAGTGGAACACTTGTATCTCCCAATTGAAGTTCCCTTCAATGTAAAATCACTAATTAGTACTCACCACGAGTTACCCCAAGCGCGGGACCGAGGGCGCCACCTCCACCCATGTGCCTCACTCTCTCCTCATATACTGAGCCCAGCATTTGAATTTACAGGGAAATCCAAAGTGTTATGTGGGGAGGATGGGAGGGCTGACCTCATGTATCAGGATAAGTATAAAATATCAATTTTACTCAAAAAATTACATATTTTTCCTTATCCTGACTCATGCTCTTTTTGCTTGTAACATCCTACGGAAAGGAGGTGGGAATATCTAATACTTTGGATTTTTAATAATTAGTGATTTGAACTGTGATGATTGTAATAACCCTATGGGAACTTCATAAAGGCACTGAACTGATGAATTCCTGCTGCTAACTTATCAGCTGCCATATAAAGGTTATTACCATGTACTTATTATAATAAAATATATATAACATTAATACAATGCTTAAGACTAATAGACTTAAGCTTGTTAATATGCTAGTATAAACTCCTTAGAGTTTGTTAGCTAAAATACTTTAAGATATAAACATAGTACTAAGCTTAAGATATGATTAAACTTAAGCTAATTATATAATAGCAAACTCTTTAGAGTTTGTTAGTTAATATACTTATATGATATAGATATAATGCTGAGCTTAAGATATGAATAAGCTTTAGCTACATATATAATAGCAAAAACTCTGTAGAGTTTGTTAGCTAATATATTTTTATAATATGAGTATAGTACTGTGCTTAAGTTATAATGAACTTAAGCTACATATATAATAGCCAAACTCTGTAGAGTTTGTTAGCTAATATATTTTTATAATATTAGTATAGTACTGAGCTTAAGATATAATTAACTTAAGCTACATATATAATAGCAAAACTCTGTAGGGTTTTGTTAGCTAATATATTTTTACAATATGAGTATAGTAGTGTGCTTAAGATATAATTAACTTAAGCTACATATATAATAGCAAAACTCCGTAGAGTTTGTTAGCTAATATATTTTACAATATGAGTATAGTATTGTGCTTAAGATATAATTAACTTAAGCTACCTATATAATAGCCAAAAAACTCTGTAGAGTTTGTTAGCTAATATATTTTACAATATGAGTATAGTATTGTGCTTAAGATATAATTAACTTAAGCTACATATATAATAGCCAAAAAACTCTGTAGAGTTTATTAGCTAATATGTTTATAATGAAACCATAGTACTAAGCTTAAGATAAGATTAGACTTAAGCTAAATGTATATAGCAAATAAACTCCTTAGAGTTTATTAACTAATATACTTTTTATGTTAAAAAACATAGTACTGAGCTTATGATTAAACTTAAGCTATAAATATATAATAATAACAAAACTCCGACGAGTTTTGTTAGCTAATACCTTTATAATGTAAACATACTGCTTAAGATATGATGAAACTTAAGCTAATTGTATAATAGCGAAAACAACCCTTTAGAGTTTGTTAGCTAAAATACTTATATGATATAAACCTAGTATTGAGCTTATGAAGGAAAACTTAAGCTACATATATAATAGCAAGAACTCCGTAGAGTTTGTTAGCTAATACATGTTATAATATAACCATAAAGCTTAAAATATGATGAAACTTAAGCTAAATATATAATAGCAAAAAAACCCTCTTTTAGAGTTTTGACAGCTAATATACCTATATGATATAGACATAGTACTGTGCTTAAGATATGAATAAGCTTAAGTTACATATAAAATAGCTAAAACTCTGTAGAGTTTGTTAGCTAATACATGTTATAATATAACCATATTGCTTAGAAATATGATGACACTTAAGCCAAATAGCGAAAAAAACTCTTTAGAGTTTGTTAGCTAATCTACTAATATGATATAAACATAGTACTAAGCTTAAGATATGAATAAGCTTAAGCTACCTATATAATAGCAAAACTCCTTAGAGTTTGTTAGCTAATATATTTTTATATATGAGTATAGTACTATGCTTAAGGTATAATTAGCTTAAGCTACCTATATGATAGTAAAACTCTGTAGAGTTTGTTAGCTTAATTAACTTTAAGCTACGTATAAAATAGCCAAAAACTCTGTAGAGTTTGTTAGCTAATGCATTTATCATGTTACCATAGTATTACTCTTAAGATATGAATAACTTAAGGTAAATATATAATAACAAACTCTGTAGAGTTGTTAACTTATATATTGTATGATGTAATAATCATAGTACTGTGATGATAAAAGGAACTTAAGTAAATTATATATAGCGTGAAGCTATTTAGTATTGTTATAAGATAAGTAAAAATCTGTTAGATTGACTTATCTTCTCCGAGGAACTGTCAGCTGTTGTGCGAGGACCATGGGATCGAATTGGTGGATACCTGAGACGTCCTCGGTGGTGATATCTCTCAGATAATGGTTAGCAACCACCATATCGGATTTCCAGAATTAAACCCTCCATTATTTCAATCACATTTGTGTAGATCAATTGTAGAAGTTAGCGCTCTAATATCATGAGTATTAAAGCTCATGGAGGGTCGGAATAGGTCCATCCGCATATGCACGTAGTATGACAGTTCTGATCCAAACGGAGATATAGTACGTGAGACTTCACTCTGCGTAAGTTGATGATAGAGGAAATAATCTGTTGCATTTTTTCCTCCTGTTTGGTTCGGTGGAGATAAATTTACAGTGCTCTTGCTGGCCATCGTGATAGAATCATCGTATCATGGAGTCCAAGTATGTCATCCAGGCGTGTTCATAAACCTCACTTGTGAGGTGTTGGAGCACTATATTCATATCCCCAGGTTGGGCGTGAAACTTCCGTTTTATTCTCCAAACAGAAGCTTAGTAGGTTTACTAACCATCTAGTTGTGTTAGTCGCTTGATGAAATTCAGCTGTAGTCTGAAACGCTGTGGATTTAGATCCACTTGTATCTTTCGTCTAGGTAATTCGCTGCGAAGTCCTTGACGATGTAGGTGCACAACCAGGTGTGTCTGTCCTCGTTGAACTTTATGTAAAATCGCCTGACTGCCGATCCCTCGTCCATCGCTGTCCAATCAGAACAAGGCATTTTGATTCTGTATAATACCCGAGCTGTGATGTCACCGGTGTAGCGGGAAAAAACCCACCTTGAATAAATTCTTGTCGTCGTTGATATTAGCATAAACGTCGGTCTTCGCCGTAGCTTCCCGAAGTTATCCGAGTGACCACGTGTTTCGAGGGTTAATGGTAACCGCGTGAAACCTCCGGCGCGAAATATCTCGCTCTGTAATTTCATGCTGGGTAGGTTATTTTCCTGGTTGTCGTGAAAGTAATTTCAGTTTTGAATATAATTCCGACTTCCTTATATATAAGGGTACAAACAACTTGCAAGTTGTGAGCTTGTAGACTGTATACATGAATGTATCGTCATAATTGTAGAATTAAAGTTGAACTTGTTGTACATATTTCTTCTCAGAAACGTTGACGATTAAGAGTTAACTCGCTGTAACAAGGCTGCTGTTCAATTTCGATATTGAATTGTCTGCAGATATGCGTAATGGTCACGCATGTAGATAATCGTATCGTCGTCCGGGATTGCATATTAGCAATTTATACGGAATAGTTGATTTCTGTGAAGATCTATGAAATGTCGTTGACTAAATAATACAGCGACGTTCTGTGTTGTAAATAGCCTGTGCAATTATCTTCGCGTAGGCTTATAGACGGCATCTGGCATACAGTTGATAATCAACTTATGCGACGTCTTGAACGGACTGACGAGTAGCTATATATGACGAGTGGCTAGTATAAGGAAAACCTTGGAGGAGACTTCCTCGGTGAACGCCGGAGACTTCGCGAAGTTCTCGAAGTATCCCTTCTAGATCTTCTGGGTGAAGTAGACTTGGAGCCACTTAGCCTTCGCGACCATCGCGAAGGTATCGAATCAAAGCCCGATTAGTATATATATATATATATATAAATATATATATGGGCTTTCGCGAACAGCCTCTGTGTTTAACAGGATGTGGGATCGCGAAAGCTTGCATAAGTAGGGTCGCATGGATCATCTTATCATTTTCAGAAGTCGTTATTCACGGCGTCTGGTGATAAGTGTCTTATTGATCGTTCTAAATCTATTTAGGCCAGCGAACATACGTCTCGTCATGGATTCAACAGAACCAATATACGATTGTAGTTCTTATACTTGATATCGATGATCAACTTGTCTATGGGTTGATCTTCTCGGAGACTTGTGAGGGGAACGTTGATAGTTTCGCGAAGCTCTTGTATAGTCCCTCGATGTCCTTCTAGATGATGATGATCTGGATTCAGGTGTCCTTCGCGCATGCCTTCGCGAAGCTTCCTCTGCGTCCGGCCAGGGAAAACGACGATATGACCTTCACGTAGGCTTCCGTGATGTCTGATGGTCCGAGTCCACATCTAGGGATGAAAACGCAGAAGGTGATGATCTATCCTGTCTTCGCGGTGTCCTTCGCGAAGGCTGTACATCTAGGTCCTTCCCGCCTTCGCGAAGGCTGTACATCTAGGTCCTTTCCGCCTTCGCGAAGTCCTTCGTCAAGGTGGTCCGTGACTTCCTTCGCGAAGGTGATATCGTCCTGGCTGCTACGTTGAGGGGGGGTGCCTCTGGGGTGCTGTCTACGTTGGAGCCTTCGCGAAGGCTCGGTCCCTGCTTATGCAGTCTGTAGTGGTCCTCCATCATGGTCATAATTGGCCGCATCAGGTCCTCAGGGATGGTCTGCGACGAGGTCGTCGGTGCCTTATCTGCGGTGTTAATGGAGGGGTCCACAGGAAAATCGTCCGACATCAGTGTAGAGGCATCAGGCTGCATGGTGATCTCTGCTGATGTCGTTGTAGCTGTCACCGGTCGTTTCTTGTGGCGTACGTCCGGGAAGATGATCAGCTGATCATCGTAGAGGTCCAGGTCATCGGCTGGAACAATCTCGGTTGAGAAAGTCCTAGTAGACTTCGTTGATTTTCCCTCAGAGGTCGACGCTGCCCTGGGTGTGCGACGTCTGCGTTGAGTGTTGGTAATGATGGGACCCTCAGGACGATCATCGAATATCAGCGTTGGTACATCAGGCTGCATGCTGATCTGTGCCGACATCGGTCATTCTTTTGATGTACATCAGGTATGATGATCGGCTGATCATCATACAGGCCCAAATCTGCGATGGGAACGATCTCGGCTGTTGAGATGTAGTAGAAAACCCTCTAGTCTTCTGCTGCGACGATGGGATGTCTGGGGAAGCAGGATGCTTCTTGGAGATGGCGGACTACGTCCCACACCTCTCCACCACTCTAGCGGAACACCACACGGAGGGAGTCGGCCAACAGCAGTAGACTGGCGAGGATTCGGTGTATCAGTCATACTAGACTCTGCATACGCTGACCTATCTGCTGCAGCGCCAAACGCAAAGTAAATATTAATAAAAAGGTAGAATTGGATAAATTAGCACCGCAACTGCAATGTGAATATAATGAACATGGCGCCATACATCTAAGTCATATTAAAGGCGGATCAGCAGCAGCATAAAAAACGTAATCTGCAATAGTACAGAATTTTCATCAACGTAATCCACTGAAACAAACACGGCGTCCCGTGAATAAACTGTAGAAAAATGACTAAATATCAGTATATAATCGTTGAAGGATACTAGCTAAACCTCTATAGATGTCTATACGAGGTAACTAACTAAATATAATCAAAGGATATAGTGTGTCGGGAGACACAGGCGCTCTCACGTCCAGCTCACTGGGCGAAGAAGGAGAGAGTGAGGCACATGGGTGGAGGTGGCGCCCTCGTTCCCGCGCTTGGGGTAACTCGTGGTGAGTACTAATTAGCGATTTTACATTGAAGGGAACTTCAATTGGGAGATACAAGTGTTCCACTATGTTCGCAAGAGGAAGGAGACAAGCAAAAAGAGCATGAGTCAGGATAAGGAAAAATATAGTGCCTATTTATAGTGCGCACAAATCCATGCTCGTAAGCATGCTCATGGCGCTACAATTAAAACAGAATATACAGTAAGTGTGAGCTGAGTCATAGAACTGAAAGAATAGGATTTTGATTTGGTGTGTTGAGTGAACACTTTAACTTCTAGGTTACACCACTCACACACACACACACACACACCCTGCCAATCACCAGCTAGAAGGATCCACAGGTTATGCTATGATTGATTCGTTGTTGTTTAATGCCGCATTCAGCAACATTCCAGCTATATGGCGGTTTCTTTAAATGTAAATATTCGAGCTTGGACCAGATAATCCAGTAATCAACATCATGAGCATCGATCTGTGCAGTTGGGATACAATGACATGTATCAACCAAGTCAGCAAGTCTGACTACCAAATCTTCACGGGTGTTATGCTGTGAAATATCTCAGTGAAATTACATGCTGGCCTTAAGACCATGCCTGAGGTTAGTGAGTTGCTTTGAAAGTCATATGACCAGAATCTCACATAATGCCACAGTTCATGTTAATATTAACATTATTTGTAATCTAAATCACAACAAAAACACAATCTCATTAAGAATGAACACATTGAAGAATCAGTTTCATATTCATATATAACCTTAAACTTATTATTGAAGGAGTCTGCATCATAGTCATAAGCTTATGATACTGAAAACATTGTGCTGGAGGTATACTTGCAATTTTCCATTTTACAGTCAAAACAGTCAATTGTCAAAGGTCATGTGACTGGACAAAAGGATTATTTTTAGATGCAAAATTTGCAAGGTCATGTGAGACAAAAAATTTCATGTTACTTTGACAAACTTCAACTTCATCAACACTTAAGTATTTGCAATGACAACCATTTTTCATCACTTGAGGGAGTTATATTTTCATCTCCAACATCGACTTCACCAAAGAAGATCAAAGAATAATGTCCTGACACAAAGGTTTCATATTGCAGGATATCCAATCAATACACGACCTAAAAATTCTTGCATCAGCCTCTTGATAATATTATTTGAACTCTATTCTGTAAAGGTCTCCAAGCCACAGACGTTTTATAGAGAGTTGTGTAGTCTACACAAGAGAACACATATATTAAACAAATACACCTTCAATTCCACGATCCCCTCACAGCACTAATTAGTAGGCCCAGCCACGAAATGATGGTGAGTGTATATAATTGAGTCTAGCAAGAACCGGGCAGGTAAGGACAAGCTAAATTTGCCGGGACAAGAACAGAATATTCTGCCTGCAGCAATAACAATGGACAGAGGAGCACTTAGATCTCCTTGACACCACACAATTCAGTTTATAACAACATGCCATGATCAAAAATAAGTTTTCTTGTGAGTGAATGTTTTTTATGACAGTTAGCACTATTCTGACTATGTTTCAATATAGCACTTTTAAATAGATAGGTCCACTGTAGGCAAACCTGCAGTTCAAACAAGCTCTTACCATTGGAGTTATGTGTAAGATTAAGCATTTAGGACCTCTAGAACATAAGACATCCATACCCTACAAGACGCACAATAATCTTTTTAATCTTCAGTTTTGGCAGGCTGGTAGTTAGACCAAATATTCATGTCAACAGACAGCAAACCAACATTATAAGCAATATGTGTATAATTTCCCTGTGGTTGAAATAGTGAGTTAGTGAGTTTGTCAGCTAAGGGTTCAAATTCACATTTGAGGTACCTAACAATACCTCTAGTAACTCCCGATATTTGTTTCAGCTGAACGCAAGCAAGACTACAGTCAGATGCTTACCACCTAATGTTAGGCCTAACTTGGCTCTTATCAATCTTGGTACAGCATGGTGTTATCACATGGTCACTCATTAGCTGAGATTGCTCCACTAGGATTTTACTCAGACTGCAGACCAGTGGCAAAAGTCACAGACCATCCCAGCGACAGAAAGGAAGCCCAATGGCAAATCAAAGTTAATCAACCTTTCAGGGAAATCATTAATTATCTGACAGTCAACATTTTCTCACTATGTACTGGATTGCAGCATCGCTGATAATTCAAAGTGTTTTATGAATGCATATATAATAAAACAATATTTGAAATATTCCCAAAATATACATAAATAATAATACCTTATGAGTATGCAAGAATGTTTTGTGCAAAGAACAAAATCATGATAACGATTCTATGAACAGATTTCTTTTTTTACAGGGATTTACCTTGATCTCCATATTTGCAAGTGCTCTGAACTCTACATAATACAGTTTGATCATCCCAAGGGGCAACTGTACATTTTGAGGATCCTAACGGGCAACTGTACATTAAGAAGATCCCAAGGGGCAACTGTACATTTTGAGGATCCCAAGGGGCAACTGTACATTTTGAGGATCCCAAGGGGCAACTGTACATTTTGAGGATCCAAAGGGGCAATTGTACATTTTGAGGATCCAAAGGGGCAACTGTACATTTTGAGGATCCAAAGGGGCAACTGTACATTTTGAGGATCCCAAGGGATCAACCAAGTTTGGTTGTTGTTTGATAGCAATAACTGTACATTTTGAGGATCCAAAGGGGCAATTGTACATTTTGAGGATCCCAAGGGGCAACTGTTCTTTTTGAGGATCCCAAGGGACAACTGTACATTTTGAGGATCCCATGTGGCAACTGGACATTTTGAGAATGGACAACTGTGCTCACAGCAAATAAAATACAAATTTTGGGGGAAAGCTTCCCACGGAAACCATGCTAATTATAGACTAGCATTATATTGCTTGAATCAAAACTTGGTGAATGAGTAAATGGAATCTGACATTAATTCTCCCAATCTGATTTTATTTCTTATCAGAACAAAAATAATACATCAAACGGACATCTTTCAATTTTAGTTTCAGTCCCCCCAACATCCAAATTCTTTTGCATCCAATGGCATTATTACCATTTAATTTCATCTATATGTTTTGTACCCAAAATTTGGCATCCAGCAAAACTTGGACTTAATTACATACAGTTATGTCAGCTTGTGTTAAAGGGAAATGCCAGAAGGTGATGCCTGTTACAGAGATTTTCAGTTAAAATAATGAGCAAGTCACTCATCTTCTTATCACTGAGGGGTGGTGGGGTGGCCTAGTGGTTAAAGTGTACACTCGTCACATCGAAGACCCGGGTTCAATTCCCCACATGGGAATAAAGTGTGAAGCCCATTTCTGGTGTCTCCCGCTGTGATATTGCTGGAATATTGCAAAAGCGGCGATTCACTGATGTATGTGATATGCACTGGGGAAACATTGCTAGGCCTGTGAACACTTGAGTGTTTGAGCAGGGTACCATATAATATTCGGTGCCACTGAGTACTGACTTTCCATTTGATATGGATGTTTTTCTCTGCTATTCAATACATTAATACTCCCTTGGGTCCAGCCTGTTAGTTATTGTTACACTGAAGAGTTGAAATATTTCAAGATATATCTTCTCAAAATTCTTTTTAGGGTAAACGGCAATATTCTTAGCTGCCCGAAGAGTGTAACATGTTGCATAATCTCAGAGATATACATGTATAATTAACAATAAATGAGATATAGCACTTCATACATTATTCACTGCAGAAGAGATCAATGTATGGACATGGGAGTGAGCATCCTCGATAATCTCCGGGGTATACGTTACGATCACTCTCCACTATACCCTGGATGCATCCACGGTTTGGCCCGATGATTTTATTACTTCCATTGGCTGGCTTTTTATCCAATCAGGTGTATATGCTGGGAAGTTGAGCGAACCAATCACAACTCAATTTAGCTTCTTAAATTATCTAACCGTTTAAACTTGGCAACACAATTGATGCAGAGGTACTCTGAAAAGTGTAGGAGTTCTTTCATATATTTTTTCAAAGTTTCAGATCTGTCAATTTGTCTGTATTATTTACCCAACAAATCTGAGTGGCACTGCGAACAAACCTTCGCGACTGCTACCGCTATCTTTGTTGACACTGGCAAGCTCAGATGTAACGGCGGCTTAGCTGATTGGCTACTGTGAGAATGCGGAGCCAGCAAAGGGTATAATTATTGGCCCAAGCCGTGGATGCACCCAGGGTTTAGTGGAGAGTGATCGTAACATATACCCTGGAGATAATCAAGGATGGTGAGTGAGTGACTTTAGTTTTACACCACTTTTAGCAATATTCCAGCAATATCATGCTGGGTACACCAGAAATGGGCTTCACTCATTGTAATCATGTGGGGAATCGAACCCGAGTCTTCGGTGAGGCGAGTGAATGCTTTAACCACTAGGCTACCCCACCGCCCCTGTATGGGCATGTGCCTGGATTCAGTGAGTAAATAAAGTGCTTTAGACTTAATATACCTGAAATATATCAACCTACCAGTTCCAAAGAGTAATGGTATACCAAGTTCAGGAACAAAATGTAACAATCTATCACGATATACAGCTACACTACCCACAGTGCATTGCTAATTGGTTATCTGTTTCGTGTCTACAGCCACATTGATCAAAATGACGATCAGATTAGGTACTTCATGAATTTTTTAAACATCCCATGAATAACACCATCCAGTTGACAAAAATGTCCCCTCACACAAACAATTTGCTTGATAACTTCCAGATAGCAAGAGTAAGCTTACATAGCACTGTTACAAACAAGTATTACAAAACCTACATTGCCCAAGTTTCTTTAATTTCATATCAGCAATATTTTGCTTTTTTCTTTTTTTAACAGAGATATTCAACACAGAAGAACTTGATTCCTTCATATTACTGCAGTTAATCTTTCACTTTATTATTGATATTTAAATGAGTAATACATGTGTAATAATTCTGATAAATAAAAGTAATTTTAAGAGTCAAAGGTATGCCATCAACATGTCCATCTGGAGTTGTATGATCCCCATGGAGTTGAGATTGATAATACCATGTGCCGTTTGAGATTGACATCCAATGATCGAGGGAAAAACAAAGCGCCTTTGAGCAGCTGAGATGGATATTAGTGCTATACAAACATTTATAAATAAAAATTAAAATAATATCTAAATTAGCAAAACAGAATGTCTAAATTAGATTCAGTTGGTCTTTTATAAATACTTTAACCAACCTGATTAAGATTTAGTAAATATATTCCTACAAAATTAAACTTGTCACTGACCCAATGCCTATCAATAGATATCATGCTTTACAAACCATTACTGTTCTGTTTGCCACATAACTACATTTGACAATCACCTTTGTCTCCAATGACATCAATGAATTTCACATAGAAAGAATATACATATACATAATTCTTTCATGATATCAATACACTGTCCCTTTTTCTTGAAACCTGTCTTCAAGAGTTTCCTTGCAAATCTGGAACATTTCACAGCAAATCCTACTCCAAATATAACATTTTCTTCAAATTATTATTTCTGACTAATCCTTCAATATGGATTAAAAAAACACACACTTTTATGGTAAATATCACTGACAATTGTAATTTGATATCAACATTATTGGTACAGTGTTCATAAGATCACAATACATTATATATTTTGCATTTGTAATGGCTAATACCCATCATGATTACCGCAAAGAAATCAATATCAATAATTTTAGGTACTGACCTAAACACAAGGATCACGTTTTGCCTCCCACTGTATTTAGTTCAACAGGTGCTAATGCAATTTTAAACAATCTTATCATTTGCAGAACATGAGAGTTACACTGAAGGGTGGAGAATTTTACTGTTGTACATGAAAGCACTAGACGTGCATTTAAGCAATGAAATATAATGTCATGACATTATAGAGAAACTGGTTCTTGTATGTTAATAATTGATAATCAATGACAATAGGCCACTTCCGTTTTTTAATGGGAGGTAGATGCACGCCCTGACGTCTTTCAAATACATGACAACACACAACAAATTCATGACTGGTAACATTTAATATGTGTTCAAAATGTTTGGTAGAATTTATCGCTGGAAATGATGGGGATGCTGAAAACAATGCCTGCAGATCAATATTATCGTTCTAAATATAGCCCCAAACAGGTCATTGATTCGACAGGTGACAACATGACGGAATGTACATTTCACGACAACACATACTCATAGCTTGAACCACGAATTTACATTCCGCATCAAACGCTTGACTTACCAGGTGCAGAACTGTGTCGACAACATCCTTGTTGGACACCTGATTTCCCTGAATCAAGCCGATCAACAAGCCGAATTTTTGCTCATCATCGCCAGGTGCTTTCAGTATATCCAGAACGGATTTCACTTCACTCTTTACTTCCGTGGCCTCTCCAGCCATTTTTGAATAAACAATGCAACACGAGAGTTGCAGGTAATTGGAACAGGTACTATATGCGCTCACTCAGTATACAGGTGTATATTCTACATTCTTTGATCGACGCCGACATACACCGAAATATTACAGTGGAGCGTGGTCGCTTCCGCATTCGTCGGTCAGAATGGAGTCGCGACGCTGATTCGTTTAAATTTGCGGGTGTCTCTTTACAATATACAACAGCCATAATTATTTTATTGAAGCGCCTTTGTTTGTTTTTTTCTATTTACTTTTCTTTGACCTATAATAAATGAACTTTCTAACGGATTGCTATTATTTAGTAAATGATCACCGGTCGTTTTCTGTCGTACAACCCTACTTCCGGTCGAAGATCTGTCAGTCTGTGCCTTGTCTTCAGCGAAATATTTTAGGAATTTCTCGCCAAAAGACAGCTAAGGATGGCTGCCACAGAAGTGCAAAGGGTAAATCAATATATATTTTAACACAGTGCATGATACAGATGATCAGCACAGGAAGTGAATGCCTTTAGATAGGAGTCTTCAGTAGTCGAAAGCATAAGGAACAAAGACAAGTTGCTTCTATTTAAATGGACTGAATGATTCATAAACATGACGTTAGTGTGGCTAAAATTGCTCTTTGACTTATCATAGGAATTCTTTGCGTATAATATGACCCATAAATAATTGGCGTTATTCTGGTGGATTGTATGTCGGCAACCCGGTTCAACAACCTAACAATCTAGCACCTCTGACATCTTTCAGCAGGAAGTCGGAAATACACGAAGTTAAAAGTCTTCTTACACACACTTGGGAACTGTATTTAACATTTCCTTGACCTTGGATAGATATCATTTGCTGTTGTGTTGAAAAGTTTTTTGTATAGTATGTTACAATTTTCGTTTCTTGATCAAATTTACAATTTTAATAAACTTGAAAAGGCTTGATATCAGCAAATTTCAGGAATCCATATACCGAGCAAATTCTATGTAACCGGATTGAGTTGTGCAATATCAACTGTATGTTGATTTGGATTCTTTCCCAGTTGAACAGACTGTTGCTGGAAGTGACTTAAAATAATCCAGATACTATGTAATTGTTGTTTGATAGAGGTTTTAGGACGAAAAGACAAATCAAGTACCATTAGTAGTACATGTTTAATTGCACAAAGATCTGATATGTAACAAAATAAACTTGGAATAAGCAAATGCAAAGTCTTGAAGTACTGGGGATGAGATCAGAATTTGATATCTTATACGTCCAGAGGACAGTTAATAGAGTTATAAGACTATTTTCCTTGTACTGAACGTATGCTGACAGTTTCTTTCTTTTCACGGCATATGAAGACAACAAATGTTGGATCATATTTACATCACACAGTCTGAGTCACAATACATTGTGAAGTACACAATTATAAACATTTACATAATGAAAATTAGAAAAAAAATGTGTTACAAACAACTTGGTAAAAATAGTAGAATATCTTCATGTTCACAAATATTTGTCAGTGTGTAACAATGTATACAAATGTCCTTGCAAGTGTCAAAGTGGATATTAATTCCTGAATTTATCAAGGAAATTCTCTGTGTGAATACATAAAGAGAATTGCAAGTTCATAATGAGTAATAGGAACCTTGACTTACTATGATAGAGAACTCTGAAGAAATATGACAGTTTTATTTTTTTAAAGTAAATACAGCAGTGTCACCTTACATGTTATAACATGTAAAATTAGACAACAGTATTTCATGCAGATAATTGCATATCATGCCTATGTTTAGCTGTTGCAATGAAGTTCAAAACATTTTTCATAATTTTCATGATTATGCCAAGTGGATCTTATATGTATTAATGATTTCATCCCCATTACAACATTAGGGTTCTCATGTTATTTTTTATTGTGAACGGAATTAATTTTGCCTAGATTATTCCAAGTACAACAGAACATAATGTGCAAAATATCATCAAGATCATGTTGCTTCTTCAAGTTTGTTCTAGGTACACAACAAAGAGATTTTGATCTAAAGCTGTTTATATTTGTCAATCTCCATGTACCTCAGGCTGTATAGCCCATCAAAATACCTTGTGAAAATATGGGCCTGCTCAGAAATGGAGGTTGTTTGTTTTTTGGTGGTTTTTTTCAGGTATTAATGATCTGTAGTAATATGTTTACAAAATATTAATTGTTATGATTATGATCAGTTAACAATGATTATATTTTTTCCAAATTTAACATTAAGAAGGGATGATATCAATTCTGTGGAAGATATTAAACTAGAATGCAGGTTATGTCAGTTTTAATCGGAATTGGCAGTAACTTTAGCAGTTGTTTAGTGATTGAAATTAGCACAAGAACTCAAGCCAGGACCAGGTTTGTTAATGTTGAAAGTATCCTGTGTGCAAGTTGAATGTCAAACATTGCTATATGTTTTCATGGCTATGACTATCAAAACAAGTAGAAGTTCTTTGTTATTTTCAAAACATAAGCAGTGTTACTGAATCCCACTGCTAAGCAGGGTTACAAATATTTCATGACTTTTAGTCGTCCTCAAAAATGCTCAGCTACAGGATTACCATAATTGTAATGTTTGCCCTCAGGGCAGTATCATGAGTCTTTTTCTGAAATGGACTTGGCTCAGGCTAGTTCTCAGGGCAGTATCATGAGTCTTTTTCTGAAATGGACTTGGTTCAGGCTAGCGAACTTGTGTTAATTTCCAAGCATGTGATCTGTGTCATCATAATCTTAGATTTTACACTGGCATGATAAACATAGTTAACATCATTAACATCTTGGTTCTGGTGACTTATTTTCAGGATGACAACAAAACAATTAGTTTGCCAAAGGTGAGACAAAATATTTTTTTTTTCTGATAACGTTTTGTGACAAATACATAACTATGTCAGAAGGACATATTCGAGAAGAAGGGCCTGATTTCAGGAACTTGAGTTAAACTTTCATCCAGTGCATGTTGACAAAACAAAACCAGGCCACACCTCGTCCCATCAATTTATCAAAGTTGTGCACTGATGCATGAACTAGTTCAATAGGTAAAATTTCAGATCAGACCGTGTTGTTTTTAAAGAAATAATTATGTATTTCTGTAAAACATTATCGGACCACATAGACGACAATCTTGACTTAACGGCAGTTTGATGATGTCAGACACAAGAAAGCTTGACAAAGTACACAAAACACCAGGATTAGTGATGTAGTATGGTATCCAAAGATAAGAGGCATAGTGCGTATTCAGGGCTCCAGATAATTTTTCAACATCAGGAGTGGTACTCTTCCTTGTGTAAACAGGTCAATAAACAATAAAACAATACTTTTTCAGATAAATCGTGTGTAAATGAAGATACACCAGCATTATCTGCTACGCGTATGCAGTGCATAGTGCATATTCAGAGAGCAGTGTTGTGTGGAAATGTCAGGCTAAGTCAGATGTAAATTTGAAATAATTTTATTTGCACAAGGTGCATGTAGATACCAGGTTGCACTCTTCATTTAATAGGTTGCCTTGGGGTGCACTTTATATTGTTAAATCAAGCTTTGTGGAATGATGAGATTAAGATTTAATGGGAGGATCCTTTCCATGGGTAAAAATCTACTAGTCATGCTGATATGAATAATTATAATTATAACTTATTTAAAAAAACACAAGATGCCTTCATATCTACCAGCTTTTGATTAACGGTACTTGAAACTTTGTGGTCAACAGTGGTGAAGTGATACCAGGATTATCCATGGAGTTACAGAAAAAATAATATCAGCAATATTCATCAATGGTATTGCCTTGGTTTTTTTCAATTTATCTCCTAAAATTCCACTGCATAGCAGGGTTAGAAATATTTCATTACTTTTAGTCGTCCTCAAAATGCTCAGCTCCAGGATTACCATCATTGTAATGGTGGCCCTCAGGGCAGTATCATGAGTCTTTTTCTGAAATGGACTTGGCTCAGGCTAGCGAACTTGTGTTAATTTCCAAGCATGTGATCTGTGTCATCATAATCTTAGATTTTACACTGGCATGATAAATATAGTTAACATCATTAACATCTTGGTTCTGGTGACTTATTTTCAGGATGACAACAAAACAATTAGTTTGCCAAAGGTGAGACAAAATATTGTTTTATTTCTGATTACCATTTGTTAGAAGACCTGATTTTGGAACCAGGACAAATATATAACTATGTCAAAAGGACATATTCGAGAAGAGGGCCTGATTTTAGGAACTTGAGTCAAACTTTCATCCAGTGCATGTTGATAAAACAAAACCAGGCCACCCCACGTGCCATCAATTTATCAAAGTTGTGCACTGATGCATGAACTAGTTCAATAGGTAAAATTTCAGATCAGACTCTGTTGTTTCTAAAGAAATTAATGATGTTTTTCTGTAAAACATTATTGGAACAATACTGACATAATTTTGAATTACCCACAATTTGATGATGTTAGACCCAAGACATCCTCAATAATCTCCAGGGTATACGTTACGATAGATCCCCACTAGTACCCTGGATGCATCTACAGCGCGGCCTGATAAGTTTATTACCTCCCTTTGCTGGCTCCGCATTCTCACAGTAGCCAATCAGCTAAGCCACCGTTACAACCGAGCTTGCTAGTGTCAACAAATATAGCAGCCGCAAAGATTTGTTCACATTGTGACTCAGATGTTTGGGGGAGGGGTGGGGAAATCATACAGTCAAATTGACAGGTCTGAAACCTTAAAAAATATATGCAAGAACTCTTTCTACCTCTTTCAGAGTACCTCTGCAACAATTATGTTGCCAAGTTTAATTGGTTAGATGAAAGAAGTGAAAGTGAGTTGTGATTGGTACGCTCAACTTCCCAGCGTAGACACCTGATTGGATAAAAAGTCAGCCAAGGGAGGTAATAAAATCTTGGGGCTGAGCCGTAGATGCATCCAGGATATAGTGGAGATTTATAGTAACATATACCCTGGAGATTATCAAGGATGGACCCAAGAAAGCTTGACAAAGTACACAAAACACCAGGATTAGAGATGTAGTGTGGTATCCAGAGATATGAAGCACAGTGTGTGTTCAGAGAGCAGTGGTGTGTGGAAATGTCAGGATAAGCCAGATATAAATTTGAATTTTCTTTTTCACACTTGTGCATGTAGATATCAGGTTGCACTTTATTTGTTAGGTTGCCTTGGGGCACACTTCATATTGTTAAATCAAGCTTTGTGGAATGATGAGATTATGATTTAAAGGGAGGATCCTTTCCATGGGTAGAAATCATGCTAATATGAATAATTATAGCTTGTTTAAAAAAGACGAGAAGCTTTCAAACCTGCAGGCTTTTGATTAACGGTACATGAAAAGTTTGTGGTCAACAGTGGTGAAGTGATACCAAGATTATCCATGGAGTTACAGAAAATAATATCAGAAATATACATCAATGGTATTGTAGTTGCCAATTTACCTCCCTAAGGTTGACAAGGACATGGATTTAATTTTGATTTCAAATACTTAACAGTAGGTCTTGGTTGACAAAGATTGACATTTCGCCAGATTTAATCTCCAGGTTGATTTCAAATACTTTACTTAACTGGAGTCTGGCTATCAACTAGGGAAACAAACATGTACACAGTAATTCAGATATGTCATTGTCAAGATTTGACTAAAACAACAAAACCAGGTTTGCAATCGATTGCTTGGTCGCTTGGAAAGCTCACATTATTCAGTCTTGTAGTAATTTTAGCTGGTTTGCAAGGGTAGCCACGGTCGTACATTTAACACTCACACAATGTTCTTAGACTACCTTATGTCTATCACTGCAGCCTGTGCTAAAAACATTCAAGTCTACATTCCCATATTTTTAGTAGAGGTAGAGTGACATCATTTCCACTGTTATCAGCTGAGCTTTGTAGGCCAAACAGAAGTTTACTTGACTTCTGACTAGTGGCTAGAATTACAAACTGTCACTATATGATGTCCATATTTGTGATGGGTATTGACCTGATTTATGATTTGAAATTTATTGCAGTAATAATTTGCATATTGAGATACATACCACTATATATTGCATGCATTCTTTCATCTGTAATTTACTATGGATCAGCATCAAAATGGATCCATACATTGCACGTTTCCTCCGCAGACTTCGTAGTCTGAGATTTTGTTGGAGGTTGCTATTGTCACGAAGTATGTGTATGTGTATTTAGACACATACATCATGTACAGAGAAAGTTGGTGGCAAATAATTTCACTTTATTGATCAGAGGAATCTATTTCAAATGTCTGAATTTCATTATTTCAATTCAGATTGTCACTTTAATATGGACACTTTTACTACAAGGTAAAAATGTGCATGATTCTCACAAACAGTATATATTTTGGAATATATACTAGTGCTGTGTCTGAATACGAATCGTATTGCTTTCATAATATGTTTATGTTTCTTATTGTACCCATATGATTGGGATGCATATTGTATTGCCTCGATATCATCAAATCACAGCCTCATTTATCGTTACATCTTTAGAACTAAGATTTGATTTTGATTAGATTGTTCTCATCGTGGTATACCACTGCACCGCTTTTCGGTGTGGAAGTTGTGTAGTTCTACTCCCCCGACTGATAGTTTCAACTTGTGTCATTCTCTGTGTTTGCAGATGCCAACCGTACAGACTCAGAACTTGAGGAATCTCAACTTGACAGGTCATGTTGGGTTCGACAGCCTGCCAGATCAGCTGGTCAACAAGTCGGTGTCTCAAGGCTTCTGTTTCAACATTCTCTGTGTTGGTAAGATCATACAGTTTTCTTAAAGCGCCTCAATTTACAGCCTATTAAAGCTACCTCTAGAAGTAAAAGCGTGGCACCAAAAAGATATTACAAAGCCATTGCAAAACTCTATGACGTAATTTGTGAAATCTTTTGAGATACACCAGCAAAACAATGCCATGTGACGTCATCCTGGCAGCAGGGTTGGTGCTGTCATCGAGCATAACCTCCTTTCAATGATCTGTTATCTCTACAAACCTGTGAAGGTCCGGGTTAGAATATTGGCCTTCAGTTACCCATGCTTGTCGTCAGAGGCGACTAACGTGATCGGGTGGTCAGGCTTGCTGACTTGGTTGACACATGTCATCGGTTCTCAATTGTGCAGATCGATGCTCATCCTGTTGATCACTGGATTGTCTGGTCCAGACTCAATTATTTACAGACCGCCGTCATATAACTGGAATATTGCTGAGTGGCAGCGTAAAACTAAACTCACTCACTATTATCTCTACAGACATAGGTCTTGCAGTATATAAGAATGCACTTTGGTATGTATTACAGCTGTGATGTTAAACTAGTGACCTTACTGGAGGAGGAAAGATAAATCATGTTTACTGCATTGTTTCTCACAGCTCCAAATAAGGCAAGTCCTCTATTTGTGGAAGCCATGGTGGCTGAGCGGGTTAGGCTGTCTTTGTGTGCTGGTGATTATGTGCCTGACTCTAAGGGTGGGGGTTCGAATCCCGGATGGTACTCAACCCAACAAAAGTACTATAATCTGTACTTTACTAAGAAAGTGTAATCCCAAATATAACATATGTTACATTTGACCACTTTCTAAATGGCACTGTGTATTCATATCCTCTGTCTCAGTGCAGACAACTAGTACAGTGAACAATTCTCTCATGCAGCTGATCCCCACATGGGTACAATATGTGAAGTCCATTTCTGGTGTCCCCTGCCATGATATTGCTGGAATATTGCTAAAAGCAGCATAAAACTAAACTCACTCACTCACCCACTCATACAGCTGATTGTTTTCCAAAATGATCTAACGATGGGTTACTGTTTTGCATTGAATAATCAAAAATGGTAAAAGTCCAATAAAGTGTTGTGATGCTATTTGTCCCTAACAAAATCACTTATTTCCTTTCTAGGTGAAACGGGAATTGGCAAATCAACGATGATGGATACGTTGTTCAACACCAGCTTTGATTCCACTCCCAGTTCTCATGATCTGCCAGGAGTAAAACTCAAGGCTCATACATACGGTAATGTTGTGCAGATCGATGATCATGCTGTTGATCACTGGATTGTCTGGTCCAGACTTGATTATTTACAGCCCGCTGCCATATAGCTGGAATATTGCTGAGTGCGGTGCAAAACTAAGCTCACTCACTCACTCACATACGGTGATGTTGGAACAGTAACAACAGTGCTTCAGAAGGCAGTATCATTTGAACTTTAGTATTACATGCTTTTGAAAGACTGCAGTTGTTAGACAATTGTTTTGTCAGCAAAAGACAAAAACGATTTCCTATTAATATTTGGAAAATTTATTTTAAGATCACAAATTATAGCTGGTCATAATTATGGATGAATAAATGAGGGAATATTTCATTTTTAACAAATTATGATGTATTAATTATTAATCTGTTTGATGTATTTGCAATCTGTTATCTGAAGACTTTCTATAATTTAGTATCACATTATTAAAAATTGAAGTTAAGATGAACGTTTTATAAAATTTTATCTGTATACAATATTGATGCAAGAGTATCTATTCCTTTAATTTCCTTATTGAATATTTCCATAAAACTGCAACACATATCCAGGTTTCACTCGATTTGTAAAGTGCTCAGGATAAACCATGGCCTTTCAAAAGTGCTTGATTCTGCCATTTTAACAGTGCTGGAAATTTGTAGACAGTTCTTGAACAGTGCTGGAATGTAAATAAAATTGGTAATATATCAACAATCGAGTTTAAATGTGTTGTTTACTTCCTGTTGCTTACAACATGAATAGAGAGACTTTGGTCGAATTTGGTTTATTTCCTTAATTCCTTTGCACATTGTGTTACTTATATACTCCCCTACTTTATTTGTCATGAGCAACTATATTTTAGTGTGAAAATCTCAAAAAGTGTAGATCTATGCAGTATCTGGTATTGTGCAGTAACACAAGCTGTACAGTGATGCTTCACTAGATCTTCATTATGTATAACAGTGGTCCTTGAAAGTAAATGTAAAATATGCTTGAATTGAAAGATCTGCGTTAACCATGATATACCATTCACACTTGATAACACATAACTGGATTTGGCTGGCTGTAAGATGTGTGATGGACGCTTAATTATCTTATTTAGAATAAAAGCAAGATCTTTCTGGGGGGCAGTGGGGTAGTCCATTTGTAAAAGTGTTCGCTCGTCACGACTGAGACCCAGGTTCATTCCCTACATGGGTACAATATGTGAAGCCCATTTCTGGTGTCCCTGCCGTGATATTGCTGGAATATTGCTAAAAGCAGTGTCTCACTCACTCACTCACTAACCCACACATTGACTCACTCATTCACTTTTACATAAACATGAACAGATATAGATTGCTATTTAAGTGTTAAATTGTACATTCAATGTCTCATGTGTTGATACTTGCAGATCTACAGGAAAGCGGTGTTCGACTCAAGTTGACCGTTGTCGACTCGGTTGGATATGGCGACCAGATAAACAAGGAGGAAAGGTACGCGTGGTTCATCATGTTTTCTCATCCCATGTTTCAATATTTCAGAGCTACAGGAGAAGAATGTGTGTTTAAAACTGACACTGGTAGACTCGGTGGGCTTCGGGGACCAAATAAACAAAGAGGATAGGTGAGATCACGTAGACGGGTGTTGCTTCTAGCTTCTGACCACTAGTGCTTCTTCATACTGTACTCTCATCTCTTGTGACCGTACCTTCAGTACACTGTGTGGCCTTGGACATGTGGAGGTGGTTTGATTCTTGTTTTAATTTTTCACATATTTATGAATGGTTTAGGTGTGTTTGATGTTGTGAATATTATCCTCTCTGTGGTGGAACTACTGTTTTTGTGTGTTGTTTGTTTTGTTGTGTTTGTAGTTCGAAGGGTGGATGTATTTTATCTACCAGTATCGTCTGTGGTAAGTGATGTATTAGAATGAAGGGGTTGATTTTGTGAACACTGTTTTCATCAGCAATACATTTTGTCATTTTCTGACATCGTCAACACTTTAAGGCTTGCATACAATACACCCATCCTCGATAATCTCCAGGGTATACATTCCGATAAATGTCCACTAATACCCTGGATGCAATTATCTGGCCTGATAATTGTATTACTTCCCTTTGTTCGCTCCGCCTTCTCACAGTAGCCAATCTGACAAGCCGTTACAACTGAGCTCGCCAGTGTCACCAAAGATGGCGGCCGCAGCCGCGAAGGTTTGATCACTGTGTAACTTGGATTTAGGAAAAAATCATACAGACAAATTGACAGGTCTGAAACCGTAAAAAAGAACATATGCAAGAACTCCTGCTACCTCTTGACATTACTGTTTACTGAAGAAGTGGAAGAGAGTTATGATAGAAGCCTTGTGATTGGTACGTTCAACTTCCCCGCGGAGACACCTGATTGGATAAGAAGCCTGCAAAGGGAGGTAAGAAATTGATCAGGCCGAGCAGCAGATGCATCCAGGGTACTAGTGGAGATTTATCGGAACGTATACCTTGGGGTAATTGAGCATGCAATACACCTCGCTCCACAATCTTCCATTTATATGTATATTGGTTGTAACAGTGAAGCATGGCTAGTTTTTGTAACCTATTGAGGTGAGGAAATGTGTAACTTCTGGGATTCAACGAGGACCTACTCCATACAACGAGGATCTACTCCATAATAATGCCACCATTGCCCATGATTAAGCTATGAGACAGCCACAAGGCCATGATGTGTGCTGTCAAATAACATTGCCTTTCCCGTGATGAAAGCTGATTGTTCATTGGTCACAGTGCTTCCAGGTTACCCTCTTTCTGGGATCAGGAACGGCTTGTTTCATTGGTTAAAAATAGCAACTACAATGAATAGCAGTTGTATGTATATTTAAGACATGATATACTGTAGATACGTTTCATAGGATATGTTTTTTAGTTTGGTCGAAATCTTGTTTCTCTTTCTTTCACCTTTAGTTATGATCAGTGTTAATATTGTGTTCATTGTAGGTAATATCATTTTGCCTTGAGGATCAGAGTCCCAGATAAGCTGCTTATCCGGGTTAAATATGCATAGAAAATTTCCAATTACGCATTGAACAAATAATTGTTGCGTACCAATTACGCATTTATAATGTTAGATACGCAAAAAATTTAAAACAAATGTGTACGGAATATATTTATAAAAATCGTTTGCATAATGAAAAAGACATCGATTGCTATCAAGTTGTACTGTTAGTATAGGACAAGTGTTGTATTGTCAGTATAGGATGAGTGATTTTTTATGAAATCATTTCCATTATAGTAAAGTTGGTTTTGATTAGGTATGACATAAGGCAGAACATACCTGCTTAGTAAACTTACTCAATGACATATACTTCGGTGTGTAAAATGACTGAAATACGCACATATTTGAAAGTAGTGGGTAATGGAAAATGAAATACCCACTCAACATTCATAATACCCACTCCAAACAAATACAGTGGGTACAGTACCCACATTAGCTAAATCTTATCTGGAGCTCTGGAGGATGGGGAACCTCTTGTTTAGACACTACTGTTCTCTGAGTTGTGTATCTTAGACATGCCAGAATTCAGTGGTAGTGGGTTCAGATCCCAGTTGTGCTGTGGTTTGTCAGCACCAAACATGTGCTCATCAATGTAGTAAAGTGGTAAACATCTAGGATCTGCATCCCCTCAGGCTTTCCTCCCACGACAGATGACACACCATGAAATGCGGTTCAGAGCCAGCCTAACCTACTCATGTTGCCTTGGACCTCCATTAGCTGGCTTGCCATGCTTTTCCCCTTAATGCCAACAGTATAATGTAATCATGTGGTCAGTTTTTAAGATATTTTCAGATTTCATTGGATATGAACAACATTGATTGACCAAATTCACTGCAGATATGTTTTTCAGTCATGTTATTAGTGCACAGAAAATATCAGCTTTGGAGTTTCTTTTTATAAATTGTCTTCCACTGTTGAATATTTGAATTATCCATTCTTATTCTTCTGTTTGGATCAGTAGCATATCTGATATTGAATAATACTTACTGTTTTTTCATACATATATCTTTAGCATGATAACATGAATATATCACACTGCACAGATCTGGTGTGTATTGCACCTTCATTACCCATGTATACCAGGTTCTCCGCACCAGTCAGTGATCACTTGACAAGGGACACGTTTAAGTACAAAACTGCTCATCGTTGCGTGTCCTAGATATGTATGTCTGTCAAGACATCCAAGTGTCATTGTAACACCTTGTTAATTTACATAGTCCACATTTCCTGGTAGGGGTGGTGGGGTAGCCCAGTGGTTAACGCATTTGCTTGTCAAGCAGGGGTGGAAATAACTATAAAATTGCTAGTGTACTCTGGTACAGTGGCGATAAAATCACTTGCCTTGATAAGCCCTATAATTTTCTTGTTGATTTTTTAAATAAACCATAATTAACATTGGAAAGTCAACTGGACACGGTACAGTGTGATAACAAATTTGCTTGCCCAACAGAAAAAACACTGGACTCGGTGTCCAACGCATATTTCCTCATGTCACCCATTTGTGGTGGCCCCGCCAACTACTGTAAAACCCAAAGTTTGGGACTCCTCATTTCCCAGTTACTGACAAAGTGTGTCCTGTGTCAGGTGATCAGCAACAGATAGGATCGTGGGAGGTTTCATGGTCTGGAATATGGACTTCTGTTTAGATGTACAGTTGTATGTCAGACATGTGTACAGTACAGTTCCTGTGTGTATTTAACACTAGATGTTGGTGGACGGAAGTAGTGACAATAATTTGTAGCTGTTTAACATTTCTATCATTTCAAAATTCTTATTATTCTTTTCATATTATCATTTCTTAGATGTTATTATTATTTAGAAGTTATTTAAATCATTTTAGCTGATCCTAGTAATTTTAGTTAGTTTTTATCAAATATTATGTCAGATTGCGGTGATTTTGCATTTCTTACCAAAGGTTACTTTGTTCTTTGTAAACCTGATGGAGACCCTGATCAGGAAAGGCCTCCATCACTCTAATGAAAGACATGAGTTGACTTAATTGTGGTCAGATTCTGAGACTTGGTTGAATGTCATAATTGGCTGAGTGATTCATGAAAGTCTGTCACAGACTGTCCGAGATTGTATTTCTTGTCAGAACAACATATCAAATAAATCTTGCATACATGTTACAATTATCATTCTAACGCATATTCCTTTCCAGGAGACTTGCAGCAGATATTATCTTCATTATTCAAACTGATATGTCTAATGTGACTGTTTTATCATCATTTCCTTTTGCTCCACAAAACAGAAGTTTCAAGTTATGTAGTGAAGTGGGTGTGCAGCATTTGCAGGATGTTTGCACCCCTCATATGAAATAGTGAACCATTACCAGTACCCTCTATCACAATATCAGTGTTGGTGCAAATCATGTGCGATCGTCTTCTGCAATTCTGACCCATGAAGATCTGGGTTATGATTGGTCTTCAGCAACCCATGCTTGTTGTAAAAGGTGACTAACTGGATAGGGTGATGGGCTTGCTGACATGGTTGACACATGTCACCGTATCCTAATTGCATAGATCGATGCTCAAACTGTTGATCACTGGATTGTCTGGTCCAGACTCAATTATTTACAGACCGCTGCCATATAGCTGGAATATTGCTCAGTGCCGCGTAAAAATAAACTCACTCACTCACTCTGCAATTCTGCAACTGTACCCCTGCTTCCTGTCTCAACACAGTTTATCCTTACAAGCCTAATTGATAGGCATGGTTAAGATATCTTTCAGGAATAAATCCCTCAAGCGAATGGTAAGATGCAGTCATTGTGAGGGTCATGTTGCACCAGTGCAAACACATGTGGTCCTGGTTGATACTGACGGGAACATATTCCATAAAGGGAGATAATTGTTGTTTCCAGCTGGAAGTCCATCGTAGACTACATCGATACCAAATTTGATGCATACCTCCAGGAGGAACTGAAGATCAAACGCATGCTCCACAGTTACCATGACAACCGCATTCATGCTTGTCTCTACTTCATTGCTCCAACAGGACACTCGTGAGTATCCCTATGTTTGTCAACTCTCTCAATACCATCGATACACAGGACAGGTATCCCTGGAAAACTAAGAGTCTCAATACACAGGCAATATTGTGGGAGCAGTATTTTCCTAGTGGGCAGCAGTATTCTGGAAGTAGGTTTCTAAGATTATTTTAGTAGCAGTTTTCATAAGAAGCAGTATTCTGGGAGCAGCTTTCCTAGTCTGCAGTAATCTGGGAGCAGCTTTCCTAGTCTGCAGTAATCTGGGAGCAGCTTTCCTAGTCTGCAGTATTCTGGGAGCAGCTTTCCCAGTGGGCAGTATTCTGGGGCAGCAGTGGCTTTCCCTAGGGGCAGTATTCTGGGGAGCAGCAGTATTCCAGGGCTTTCCCAGTGGGCAGTATTCTGGGAGCAGTTTGCTGGGAGCAGCTTTCCCATGTGGGTGGGCAGTATTCTGGGAGCAGCTTTCCTAGTGGGCAGTATTCTGGGAGCAGCTTTCCTAGTGGGCAGTATTCTGGGAGCAGCTTTCCTAGTGGGCAGTATTCTAAGAGCAGCTTCCCTAGTTGGCAGCATTCTTTTCCTAGTGGGCAGTATTCTAGAGGGGGCGGTATTCTGGGGAGCTTTCCTAGTCTGCAGTATTCTGGGAGCAGCTTTCTAGTCTGTGGGCAGTATTCTGGGAGCAGCTTTCCCAGGGGGCAGTATTCTGGGAGCAGCTTTCCCAGTGGGCAGTATTCTGGGAGCAGCTTTGGGCAGTATTCTGGGAGCAGCTTGCTAGGGCAGTATTCTGGGAGCAGCTTCCCAGGGCAGTATTCTGGGGAGCAGCTTTCCCAGTGGGCAGTATTCTGGGAGCAGCTTTCCTAGTGGGCAGTATTCTGGGAGCAGCTTTCCTAGTCTGCAGTATTCTGGGAGCAGCTTTCCTAGTGGGCAGTATTCTGGGAGCAGCTTTCCCAGTGGGCAGTATTCTGGGAGCAGCTTTCCTTGTGGGCAGTATTCTGGGAGCAGCTTTCCCAGGGGCAGTATTCTGGGAGCAGCTTTCCTTGTGGGCAGTATTCTGGGAGCAGCTTTCCTTGTGGGCAGTTTTCTAAGAGCAGTTTCCTAGTGGGCAGTATTCTGAGGCAATTTTCCTAGTGATCAGTGTTCTGGAAGTTTTCTTTGTGAAGATTATTCTAGGAGGAGGGGCGGTAGGGTAGCCTAGTGGTTAAAGCGTTCGCTCGTCACACTGAAGACCTGGGCTAGATTCCCCACATGGGTACAATGTGTGAAGCCCATTTCTGGTGTACCCACCATGATATTGCTGGAATGTTGCTAAAAGTGGCATAAAACTAAACTCACTCACTCACCCAGTGCTGTCTGTATTCATGACATTATTTTGACACACTTGGTTTCCCTTCAGGCTTAAAGCGCTAGATCTGGTCACAATGAAGAAGCTAGATAGCAAGGTCAACATCGTACCTGTTATCGCCAAAGCTGATACCATTACCAAGACCGAGCTCCACAAGTTCAAGGCAAAGGTAAGATTAAGAAAACGTATTGTCAGATGTTAACTGAGTGAAGTTAGTTTTTAAATGACCCACATTCTTGGTAATTGGCCCCAAAATAGGGATTTCTTAGAGTATCTGATTTTTAATTAATTTCATGGTATTTCAGCATGTATTCATTGCATTGATGTAAATCTATGGTACATTTGTATTACTGAGATGACAACATGCTATTTTCAGAGAAATGGTTTGCAGTCCAATAAAGTTTCATTGTATTGCGATGTATATAGTATGACCAGAAACGTGTGGAATACACAATGCCATTTAGAAAGTGGTCAAATGTAACACATGTAATATTTTGGATTACACTTTATCAGTGTGCTGGTGAGTAGGTGCCTGACTCTGATGGTGTGGGTTCGAATTCTGAAATGAACTCAACCCAATAGAAAATACTAGAATCTGTACTTTACTGAGAAAGTGGAATCCCAAGTATACCATATGTTAGAAACATGTGGTTCTACTGGAAATCCTGACGTTTTCTGTGGTTATTTCTTGAGTGTAGCCTAGCTGAGGTGGTCCTGTATGTTGCAGATTATGAGTGAGCTGATGGCCAATGGAGTACAGATCTACCAGTTCCCCACTGATGACGAGACAGTAGCTGAGAACAATGCTTCTATGAATGTAAGGATTGAAATAATATAATAAACTTAGTGGGTAAAGGTATATTGTATATTTTAAATATTGGATACACTTCAATTGATCTAATCATGAGAATAATCAATCACGATACTGCATTCTGTTTTTTGACCTTGGAGTGAGTAAGCACAGAGTTGTCTTTAGATTTACTTAATTAAGATGTATCTAAGTTATTCTATTGGGTGCATCTTCTCCTCTGCAGAGTCACCTCCCCTTTGCTGTGGTTGGCAGCAATGATGAAGTGAAGATCGGAAACAAGATGGTGAAGGCAAGACAGTATCCTTGGGGGACAGTGCAAGGTAGGTTGCCTACTTCATGGAAGCTGGAAAATTCTTTGTTCACATCACAATCTTCATCAGTGAAAGACCAATTCCTAGACTTGATGGCAGTGGAGTAGCCAAGTGATTAAAGCATTCGCTCGTCATGTCGACAGCCCGGGTTTGATTCCCCACATTTGTACAATGTATGAAGCCCATTTCTGGTGTCCCCCGCTGTGATATTGCTGGAATATTGCTAAATGTGGCATAAAAATGAACTCACTCACTCGCCCTAGATTTTATTAAAGTGTTTTATGTATGGGGCTGGATCTGGAACATAGAAAATATGCTGATCATTACTGGAGGTTGTTACACAAATTGGATGGTTGTGTCAATATACCACAGATACGCAACTACCAGTATCACGAGTGGAAGGAACTGACTTTGTATTTGACATATGTGTCTGTGTGTCGTCGGCGCTAAGTCAGGCTAGGTAAAGTCATGGAGGTGAGGCAGAAGGCTTCTACCACATTTAAAGTTGCATGACTTGGTTGATACGATTGTCTGGTCCAGACTGAATTATTTACGGACAACCATCCCTTAAACTGCAGTATTGCAAACGAATGTTTAACATTTTTAAGACTTTCTTTCATCAGATCACCTCAAACATTACTGGGTTGATGTGCTTTGTTTTATGTAAAGTATTATTTTTTGACGTGTGGAGAGACGATATTTATGTTGTGCTTTGTACCTTTCAGTTGAAAATGAAAACCACTGCGACTTTGTGAAACTTCGCGAAATGTTGATCAGAACAAATATGGAGGACCTAAGGGAGACAACTCATAAGCGTCATTTCGAGCTGTACCGCAGACATAAACTGGAAGACATGGGATTTTCAGACAGTGACGCAAAGAGGTGAGAAAATTAAACATTTGTTTTACACTCCACGAAAAGAATGAAACGTTTGTAACTAGTTGTAAACTTTCGAGAGATACATAAGGATCCGTCTGATATTCTGTATTCATATATTTGGTGATGCTGCCCCAGTCAGCCTGATGTGTTGTTCGCCGAGATACTGACATGGTGTTTGTCCCCAGTCTGTCGGAGACATATGAGCTGAAGCGCCAGCAACATATCAGCGACCTGCAGAAGAAGGAGGAGGAGATGAGGCAGACGTTTGTCATCCGAGTCAAGGAGAAGGAGGCTGAGCTCAAGGAGGCAGAGAAGGAGGTAAGCGGAGGGTGTAGCCAGCACCAGTCCTGTGGAATGAGATAGAAATGAGACATTTGTCTGTACCTTGGAAAATATGTTCCGGACATTTGCAATAAAAATCGGTCAAATTTTCAAGTTGAACACTATATTAATTATAACAATGATACTGTTATGTGAAACTGATAAAACAATTCCCCATATGCACCCTTAGAAAAGTGTGAATTCTGCTCATAGTGCTAGAGACATCATTAAATGTTGCCTGAGAACTACTGGCAAACAAGGATAAGTTGAGCACCGACCTGACAGTTGACCCGTATTAGCATGTATGAGTGCCGCCCACTGGCGCTTACCATTGTGTGTGAAATGGGCCCCAGGTTTTCTGCGATCAAGTGTAGTGCTACACTGACCACCTGAGAGTCTTATGAGCAAGGCGTGTGCAGCTACGCGCAGAATCAATTTCATCATCATGCACTGCACGTTCACTAGCCTACATCTGCTCTACCTTTCACAACCAAATGGGTTTGCTCATTGCCGTGCCCCGCTACTTCTCGTAAACGCGTTCTCTGCACCTGTCCAACTTATCCTTGTTTGCCAGTAAGTGGTGTCCAGTCATTGACTACAGTAAACATCATGTCCTTTCAGCTCCATGCTCGCTTTGACTCATTGAAGAAGCAGCACGCAGATGAAAAGAAGAAACTAGAGGATCGCAAGAAACAGTTAGACGATGAGATGAATGTTCTCCAACAGAAGAAGGCTCAATACCAAGCAAACCAATCCACCATGGGCAAGAAGAAGAAGTAAGGGAGATAACTCTCATCTCCACCTGTAGAGGGAGCAGTTGGGAGGGGTTCAAGTCAAGCAGACGGGCAGTCTGATATTGAAGGTTGAAGATCTGTAGATCTCTACACTGATGATTCAACGAACAGACATTCTTTCCTGATAGGGAACGATCTGTCTATGAATATTCAGTTAGCATGGACAATTAATACAGATTATCTTAATTTTGCTGAAGTTTCTTTCATTTCATTTCATATGATCCTCCAATCAAATCTATTTTTTAATGATTTTTTTAAAGATTTCAATTTTTCTTGAAACTCAGGATTTAATTTTTCTCAGTTTACTAATCTATCATTTGAATCAGTGCATGCAACATTCTACATAAACAGGAACACTTACATATAAGTGTAGAGGCACTGCCCAATTTTCGTTTTCGGTGCTACAGAATGTGTGGGCTAATTGTACACGTGTTTGTTTGTCCTTACGTCTTCAGACTGACAGATCATGCAAGACAATATTGCACGGAACCCATATCAAATGGCCTCAATGAGCACTACCAGTGTGTCTATGCATACATTCAGATATGCTTTGACTTGAATTCCTGCTCAGATTTTTTTACGACCAAGTCAGGCCATACAAACTACATAGTCATGAATTTACTTATTAGGTTTTGTATGCATGTTTGTAACAATTCCTTTGTTGGAGCTACGTCAATCATTTGTAATCCATTTATAATCTTGCCACCGGTAAATGGCTTGTATCTAAGTGCATTTTAATCTTCCAGTTGTGCTTAATGTTTTCTTGACATTACCATGTAACTTATCTTTCAAACCCGGAGACTGCATTTGCTGTTATTTTTACTATCACAATCAGGCATCAATCATGCTTTGGGTTTAGTTGTATTTTGAACAGTAGTATTATTATTTTTATAAGTTATTTTTCACATTACATACTAGGCAACAGAGTGATTCTGTCATGGCAACTCTTCACGCAGCCATTACTGTCCCTGTAAATTGTATCTGTATTACCATGGTAACCATATGTCATCGTCTCCTCAGGGCATCATTGTTGTCATGGTTACAATAAACATCATCCAACAAGTGCAATATTGCAATATATCTTGAATATTTAGCTATGAAATGCTCATACAATGTAGGTATGACATACTATCTGCTACTACTAAATATATTGGACATGTTGCTTGTTCCAATAAAGTACACCTTAAAATCAGGTCGGACAATTTTTGAGAGCATATCAGCAGATTCCTGAAATTGTGAAAATTGGCTTGGTCCTACCCTTGAGTATTTTCATTAATCCATGTGGTATGAAAATCACCACCACATCTTTGACAAGTTTACCACCTCTTGTCATTGTTTAAGAAATAATTATCATAATTTTGCTTTGAAACCCTTCTAATAACTCTAATGTGACAACCACCAGCGTGTTTTGGGGAATGTAAAATAATGATAGTGCTTGTGATAGTTTATAATGCTTCAGCTGGAGGTATAAACGATTCATTGTTTAGCTATGACCTGATACTGTACGTTAGAACAGAGTGATTAAGGATAAGAGGTATAACCTTTATTGTCTAACAGTGATATATGCTACTAGTCCAGTAGACACCAGACATGACCGGCAAACAGTCTCGGCCTTGTAGACTTGTAATCATGTCAGTCTCATTTGAATTAGATCAAAGATGGATACCCTAATTCAGGACAAGTCAAATTGTTTTGTTTTATTGTGAGATAAGTAATATGCTTTACTGTTAACCTTTCCTAATGTATCTTTCTCTATTTTAGTGTAATTAAATTAAAATAATTAGTTTAATAATCATTTAAGCTGTAAATGATAATTTACATTATAAGTGTTTGTAAATAGAATGTGTCAGCTCTTCACATAGAATAACACAAGCTCTTTGCTTCATCAGAGCTTAATAACACTATGAAGTTCAATTTCAGTTATGCAATGAATAGTAATATTAATGTATTCTATCAGATATTTAATAATTTGTTTGCCTACTAGAATGTAAATTAATTTCTGTATTTATGCACCAAACGTAATGTAATGCATGTGCCTCATTTATCCCTGTGTTTGTGTTTTGTACCTATGTTATATCGGACCAACACTATCTAGATGTGTGGGAACAGCTGGGTTCTGTTCTGTAGGCTATATCCTGTTCTGTTGGGCCAACTGTGGAAGCCAGCAAAGTACAACTGGAATTTCAAACAAAACCTAATTGTCTTACAGTTACATGTAAGAAATGTAATTACAGATTTTCATATATTATAAAATACATAAAAGTAAATAATATGAATCAGTTTGATTAGTGGAAGAAGTCAGTGGGTTTGGTTGGGGTTTGTTTTCATTTTAGTTTGACCAAACCTAGGTTTTAGTTTAAGATCAGGGCTTCCCCAACTTGTAATTTGGCAAGTTTAGAAATGAAAGATGTTAGTGCCCGTTACGTTCTGTAATTGTTCTATTATTTTGCTATGATACAACCGTCAGACAACTGACGTTTTCAGTGGAATATGCAATAGTGTGTTTGAATCTCAACTTAAAATCTAAACTACCTATATCACCTGTATAACTGTTATGGTCACATAAGTGTTAGAATCATGTGGAGAAATGCCAGATAATTACTTGATAACGTGATGGTAATTTTTCAAATTGGTTGCAAACAAATAGTTTTTCCCACATAGTTGCAGTATCTGAATAGAATCATTTCAATTCACTTTATGATGACACAGCATGCATTTTATAAATAAACTTTTTTACTTATGTGCCAGTGATGTGTTTGAGTCCTTATTGAAGAAGACGTCTCATGAATTCTGCCTCCGCAACCAAAGCCTGGGCTCTACTGGGAGGGATGCTAATATTGCTATTGTAATCCATGTATTAGCAAATCAGCTGTTCCAGGGACTGTCGTTGAACGCAGTTACTGCATTGTAGCTGTACTTAATAAGCTTGTCCCAGCATGAACCATCTCAAACAGTTGGTGAAAAAGTCGGTAAATGAGATCTTGCCTGGTATAGGATACTTGTCTGGAGGAAGGTCGGAGGACGTCTACTTCTGTACATTGGTGTGTCAGGTGAACTGTCTAAATGGCCAATCAATGTTGATGCTTATAGATTCCCGGTATGGTGCATTCGGATAAGTATATATCATTTCTGGATATTGAAAATGAATGGCGTTACAAATGCAGAAACATGAATTCACGCTTTATTATTGTGGATGTGCCCTTTGTTAGCAGGTGTAATGGCCATTTCGTTCAGGGTTCATCAGAAGCCACATGAGAAAGTGCAGTCAGGTCTCTATTTAGAGAGGTAGAGGGCAACCATATGACAAAGATCTGATTCAGATGAGATTGGAATCCAACCATCCAGAAAAATGACATGCATACTGTCGATTGAGTGAATACTACCTACTGATACACATTTATACATGTAAATGGGGAGGGACAGGAAGAAGGGGAGGGTAGCTTTTGTATTTGGTCTTTGCAAGAGGGTCATGTAAAACATTTACTAGTACGACATTTACTTTGATTTTAACTTATATTAGGAAAGGATTGAGCACAATATTTCACAACTTTGGAAGCCCTCTCCCGAAAAGAAAAACATTAAATGATTAGCATTATATACTATTATAACTAAAACATATACAAAGATTAGAGGATAAGTAGGATAACATCACAAGTGAGGTGTGTTCAAATATGACGACATAGGGGTTGGGAGATGAGGTGTAGGGTGTATGTCATTGTAAGAGCATCGACCAGACCTATCGTCATGGAAGACGAGCCCTAAGTCTTGAGCTGATGGAGATCTTTGCCCAGTGCCCCTATTAGACAATAACAATAAAGTTTGAGAAAAAACAACATATACTGGACAAAATAAGTTAGGGATATTGGTATTGTTAAGGTTGATATTTTATCAATGTGTCAATGAATAAATAGATCACTATTCACAATTTCAAAATTTACGTATATCCCTAACTATTTTGTCCAGTATATCTAAAAGCTTCTCTCGAATCTTGCAAAAATACAAATGGAATCTGTGCAATGACCCAATACTAGTAATTTCTGAATTTTCAGCTTATGCCAGAGCACACACGAACAGTATCATGTAACAATAATACAATGCAAAGGCCAGTGAACTCGAAAGGGTTGACACATATTGCATCAATGGTAGAGGCTGCCTCCCACTTATCAGACGCCCCAGGTGTAAGGCAGCTTATACCAGGATTATTTAACGTTGTTTAGTCAAGGAATATTTTCCTGTTTACCTGTCATGAAAGTGGAGCAGACCAGAAAACGCACATTTGAAGGAAATTACTGGATAGATCTATTGTGCACTTTTGGGGCGGTGGGGTAGCCTAGTGGTTAAAGCGTTGGCTCGTCACGCCGAAGACCCGGGTTCGAATCCCCACATGGGTACATTGTGTGAAGTCCATTTCTGGTGTCCCCCGCCGTGATGTTGCTGGAATGTTGCTAAAAGCGGCGTAAAACCAAACTCAGTCAGTCAGTATTGTGCACTTTTAACCAGGGGGAGACAACTCAATTGCGCCTACTGTGTAGCATGTACCAACTAACACACTTGACCACTCTAACAGCCCAATGCTCCCTCATAGCCCAACTCCACGTTATTTAGGAAATACAGTTCGCTCTACCACCATGTATTATGTAATAAAGTACACTTTTGCCCTGAACTATTATTGTTAAAGTACGAGGACGCTTGGTAGCACATGTCCAAATTTTGGGAGACATCTTTACCATGCCTACTACAGTCTGCGTCAAAATGATACCTATGAATCACAATCTAATTCCAAATCTGTTCATGATCAAACATTCATTTCAACGCAGAATGTAATGAAAACATCAGACTAACTCTGGAAAAGGTTTCATAATGTTTGTCTCCAAAATTAAAAAAGGTACTTAACAAACTATCATCATTTTGTTTTAATTTTCCGTGTGAAGTTGTAGGAGGGTAAAAGTAGTACTTTATGCGGTTAAAGAAATTCGTAACTAATTTGAAACTGCTGAAATCCAATATGGCCGCCGAACAATTCACATTTTGACATGCATCAAAGAACACAAATTGTTAAGCACACCAAGTTACTACATACTGCCAAATTCTAACAAAGGATCTTAAATAATGATGAAGATGTGAATTTTTGAAAACAAATTTTTGGTGAAAATAAACAACAGAAGCAAACATCAAAATATGAATAACTGATCAAGATATCCAAAAAAAAAGTTATAGATTATCCATGTTGGAGGTATAGACACAAAGTCTGCAAATTTTCAACGTTCTGCAGCTCATACATTCAGAGCTACAGATTGCGGAAGATGCCAACCCCGCCAAACCCTGTGACTTTTGACATATGACTAAGGACAGACATTGTTCAGCAACCACATGCGACATCAGAACCAGCTTCTTCAAGTCCTTCCCCTGGTAAGTATGGTTTGTAAAAACTAGCGAAGAAGTCTTTTTACAAAGAACTTTGGCCCAGAAGTAACGGGAAATTATACTGTATAAGATTTAGAATTTAGGTTTTTAATGTCAGTTTTTACTGTAATGATTAGCTGAACTTTATAGTGATCTTTGTCATAATGTGTATTCTTCTCTGTAGGAAACACCGTTAGTTTTTTCTGGCTGCGAATAACGTCAGTATTGCAATAATTCAATTAAACAATATTGAATCACTGGCAAAGTGTTGGCGGTACAACGCCAGTAAGAACATTACAAATACGGTTTCTGCTAGAGTAACGCTTAGTCTCTGAATATATACTACAAACAAAAAGTATGGGAACACATGATGAGGTCATTTATACTCTAAGGTCAATGCAACTTTTTGTGTGTTTACTTCGCACTTTAAACGACATGTTGGAACATGAAGTGAAGCCACTGATTCAATATTCGTTGAGTTTGAGTGAAATGAAACAATGTCAAAAACAGCGGAAAACAGGGGTGCTGAAACACACCAGCACCATGTTTGATTCAAACGCCCCAACACAACAGCCTAGTGCATGTGGAAGACAGACTTCCCATGCAGCTTGTGGCAACTGGGCACTGGCAGTTGTGAATCGGACATGTTCCAACATGTCGTTTATAGTGCCCATTAAACACACAAAAAGTAGCATTAAATGACCTCACCACGTTTAAGTATATATATGACTATCAAATTTTGAGGTGTTCCCATACTTTTTGTTTGTAGCATATAATTTTGATAGTAACAAACAAGCCCATTCAAACTGAAAAGGAGCCCCAGGGAGACCAGAGATTCAGACCCTGAACCCGAGGAAATCTAGACTTGCTTTATTTAGGGTTTTAGCATTGCGGAGAGGGTTTGGCAGTAGGGAAAATAATGTGGTTCAGGGACTGTGAGTCAGACTAGGTTTCTGCTTGCTGGTCGTATTTACATATTTATTGAATCGTAAAACAACGCTACTCACATGGTAATATAAGAACTGCCACAGGTGAAACTAAATAGTACCTGTGTAATCAGGGAAATAATATATTTGAATAGAGTCTATTGCCCGGTATGTTTTATATCTAACAAAATGAACTTGTCACATAAAACATCGGGCGAAATCTCCAGGTATATTTCATTTATCCAAACTGTGAATTTTTAAATAATTCAATAATCAATTTGTCATTCCTTGTCTAAACATTCCAGAATATGGAATATTTTATGTTAAAACATTAGGAAAAGTACCCCAAATCGTTTTTCATTCTTCATGTGTTTTGAATAATACAAGGAATTCAGCATTTTCAGAATTTAGTTTTGAGGAGGGGTCGGGCTAGTTCTCAAAACTTAAGAAATAGGATTTTTATCCCCAAGACAACTTAGGTATTGGCAGTCATCGGATCTTTGCATGCAACATATCAAGTTACAATCAAGTTGTTTTTGCACGAAAAGATATATTGTTGTTTTATGCCGCAGTGAGCATCATTTCAGCAATCCTGTTGCAAATAGGTTGAGAGTTTACACAGCGTTGTCGCTGATCAGAATGGCACTCAATCCTAGTTTTGAAGAGGTTATAAACGTGTGTAGCAAGCTGTTATTGCTTCATTGTATCTTTATGTTCATTATATTTTAGCTGTAAAGTAGGTCACGTGTTCTACTTTCATGCAATAACGGCAGGTGACACCGTGATATTTGTTTTGTTTGTTATCCGTTAAGCATGCTCTAGCAATACTCCAGCTGTATGGTGGCGGTTTGTAAATAAGTGCGTCTAGACCAAACAATGCAGTTACCAAATAAAATATTGCTTCCATTCAGTAGGCTATTTGTTAGGTTTCATTATATACTCTACTAAATCAGTGGAAATATCTGACGGAGTTCAGCTGATATTCCTACAAAATGAACATCAAATATGAATTTCACATGTATGCATGCATCAGGAGTGATTTTTTGCAGGTAGAAAAAAGGACGGCTACAAAGTGGAGGAAACGCAATTTAAGCGCAACCATGCAATAGCGTGGCGCCCAAACGCACCAACATGGAATGAAAGCGCAACCTGAATTGTTGGCAAAAATCCCGATGAGTTTTGATTTGTATATCGTGGCAACTGTACATCAAGTTTGTGAGAACACCACTACCAGAAAAAAGAACGCAACACCATCGGCCGACTGCAGACAGGCGACTCGACGTCGGCGGAAGCCAGGTTGTTCCACGTAAGCACCATTACAAGACTGTGGAACGTATGGGTCAATGCGTGACCTATCTGGTCGACAGCGTGTTACAACAATTTCAAACGGGTTCGTCACTTACTTGAAAGATTCACCACGGTCGCATGTACCGCTACAGCAATGCCAAAATTACGTACGATTTCAGCTCAGTCCCCGTTGCACAAAGCTATTGCACACAGCGCAACGACTGTCGTACCTCCTATCCTGTAACTAAGACTTACGACAGTCGTAGCGCTACTGTAGTTCTGTGAAACGGTGCCCAGACAGTTGGGAACAGCGCCGAGACGACCAGTTCAAGGCGTCATTCGGACTGATCAGCGCGACGTCAGGTGTCAAGGTCACAGGGTATGTCTTTCTTTTCGTGAGTAATGTCCTGAAAGTTCTGTTCCCATCGATTTCCTTTCATTGTTGGTTGGTTTGTTGTTTTAACGATATTCCTGGTGTATGGCGGCGGTAGGTATGTAATCGAGTGATCAACAGCATTTCAGTAACGAAGTAGGAGCTACTATATTGCAAATTCAACCTTGGTTTTTGTTTAAACTGTGTCTGTAAACTATCGTTTCAGAAATTCTTCAAAATTAGGAATGCCACCCTACGGACACGGATGTGCCGCTACTGTGTGCGGCACGTGCTGCTGCGTATGATTTGGTGTCACTGTCGTCATCGTTCTTGTATATGGTGTTTTTGTCTAATCTAAAACCTACGATACGTTTTATTTGGGATTACACTTTCTTATCAAAGTACAAATTGTAGTACATTTTGGGTTGAGTCCCATGCGGGATTCGAACCCACACCCTCAGAGTCAGACACCTAAGCGCCAGCACGCAGAGTCAGCCGCCTAAATCTGTTTTTGACGTGTGTTTTTACGATCCCTTACGTTTATAAAGGTCACATGCAACGTAAAACACAGCTTTGCAGATTCTGATACCTTTCGGTATGGACTTACAGTAACAAATGATCAATAATGCAAATTCAGCTTATAAAGTTGAAAATAACGCGATGAAAAAACCCCGCGAAATCGGAGTTCAAACGATTCACTAAATTCACCCCAGCTGGGGTGAAAAGTGGTTTCAACAGCTGTGCTGCACTGCGCTCATGGCGCATGCGCAGTGAAAATGTGTCTGCCAGTCTGTCTGCTAATCTGTCTCTGTCACATTATGTAATTACGCAGACAGGCAGGTGTGATACTTGTACACATGACATGTTATGATGTCTGTTGATTGCAAAATGTTATACGCAAAAAAATGAGCATGTATTTACAAAACCCAACATCTCTATGCACACATACGCCGCCATATAGCTGGAATATTGCTGAGTGCGGCGTAAACCTAACCTTACTCACTCACTATACATATAAAGAGTGTATCGGCAAATGAACCAGCCAATGAAAGACTTCGTTACACTTGAGTGCACGCCCACCCGCTCTGACTGGGTTCGGTATCCCGGGTGCTTCGTTTCGAGGGAAGTAAACCCAAGTACAAAATATTGCACTATTGATTTGCGATTGACCGCTTATAAATTTGTTTATTTGTTGTTGTTTTTCATAATCAGCAATGTATTATATGTCATGAATAAGTGATAATTGTGTTTTAATTATGTTTATTATTTTGGTTGCATGTGACCTTTAAAGAATATGTTCTAAACATATTGTGAATGAACCAGAAACCATCGTTAACATCAGATGTGTCAAGTTAAACTTGACTACAAGAGAACAAATATACATATAGCTTTGCACATTAAATTATGTATGGAACGAATATCACTTTACTACTTTTAAGTCCCGAGAATATGTATTTTTCCACGAAATTAGGTGCAAAACTACACCATTCGCCATATGCATTTCACGAATTTACAAAATATGATAACATGTGAGCGGATGCTTGGTGCTTTAAACAGTATTTCTATAATTTCAGGTTAATGTTGCAAAGGTGAAGTGAAGTCATTGGAAATTGAAAACTTGTTTGAATCCAGGACCGCTGTCCATAAGAATGAGGCAGCTTTTATTCCCCACAAAACATGGAAGTCAAAGAAAATGTCACAAATGGCATAAACAGAATCACAAAATGTTCATTTAACCAATAAATATATACATCCCACAAAGTACAAGTTTCCTACATTACCAAAACCACTTTCTGTCTCGAAACGGTATTTTCTTCGTGATAATGGGAGTTAATCTTAGAATCTGGCGCGAGTTCTAAACGACGGTTCTGTTTGGGCGAGCGGTCTCAAGAGAAAACAAGAACAGCTGAGTGGCATCCTATTCAGCGCGGACGAACTTAAATGAAAAATACAAATCATGAAAAAAGCGGCACTGGCACTACCTAGTGTTATAACTCTTGCTATAATGAGCAAGGGGAATAACATGATCTATAAAAATCTACATTTTACGAACCACAACATTTAAATGCATATTATTACAACCATACATCGATAGTGTAAAATCAGACATGTTAAAAAAATATAAGGCGAAGACGGTGCTAAATATCGTTAACTCTCCCATCCCCAAAATAAGTGTAATTTTAATGAGAAAGTAATCCTCTTTTTAAATTCAAAGTCACGAATTCATTTACACAGAATATAAAACCTATCCATATTGTACCTCACCCATCAAGTCCACCACGTCCATCTACCATTCACCCATTAGGTCCACCTTATCCAGCCATCTATCCATCAAGTCCACCTTATCCATCCATCAAGTCCACCTGATCCATCCACCCATTAGGTCCACCTTATCCATCCATCCATCAACTGCACCCTATCCATCCACTCTCAAGTCCACCCGATACACTTGATTCATCCGCCCATCACGTCCACCTCGTCTAACCGACCATCAAGTCTCTCCATCCAGTTAATGACCCTCGAAGATCCGGGTTAGAATTAATCCTCAGCAACCCATTCTGGTGGTATGAGTCGACTAACGGGATCGGGTGGTCAGCCTCGCTGACTTGGTTGACACATGTCATCGGTTCCCAATAGCGTAGATCGATGCTCATGATATTGATGACTGGATTGTCTGGTCCAGACTCGATTATTTCCAGATGGCCGCCATATAGCTGGGATATAGCTGAGTGCGGCGTAAAACAACCAACCAACCAACCAACCAACCATCCAGTTCGTTCACCTAGCTCATCCACCCAACTGAACTCTCCCTTTTATCTTGTTATGGCATCATATATATATCCCCAAACACACCCCGTTATACCGCCAATAACGTCTCCGCAACATACATTGCTATGAGAACGACAGGACGGATAAGTCTACGCTAGGTGGTGATCCACATAATTTCATTATAGCCAGTCCACATCGTACTGGCGTGCTTCGGTGTAAGGCCACTGCCTGAAACCCTGGCATTATAACGAGGTATGATCGTTGGTCACGCCTCATCTCAAGCTTTTTTAAACTGAACACACCTGGTGGTTGAAGTCCGTGCATATTGTAAGGCTGTAGATTAGAATGGATTGTCATGTTTCACGAAACACAAAAAGATGACGGGTCATATTATCATATTACTGAGTCAGCGATATGTAGCTGTGTCTCTGTCAATGAACATCGGTGACACACCCTTCTGCGTGAAGATCCAACACATATCCTCAGTCAAAGTTGTCGTCTTTGTCTACAGGAAGGACTAATAACAACCTCTGTATCAACCTCGTAAAAGAATCTGAAAAAGATTTTAAAAATTAAACACAACACTGACCATAAATAACCTTACAAAAAAATCCACAATATTTGGTGGAGTCATATCTAATGACTTAAGCTTTCGCTCGTCACGTAGACTAATGCTTAGTCCCTGAATATATACATATATATATATATATATATAATATTGATAGTAACAAATACACCCATTTAAACTGAAAAGGTACTTCAGTGAGTTGGAAGGTTGAGAGGAACCTGAGGAAATCTAGACTTGCATCATTTAGGGCTTTAGCATTGCAGGGAGAGCTAGGCAGTAGGGGAAATAATGTGGTTCAGGGACTGTGAGTGAGTTTAGTTTTACGCCACACTCAGCAATATTCCAGCTATATGGCGGCGGTCTGGAAATATTCGAGTCTGGACCAAACAATCCAGTAATCAACAGCTTGATCATCGATCTGCGCATTTGGAATACGATGACATGTGTCAACCAAGCCAGCAAGCCCGACCACCCGATCCCGTTAGTCGCCTCTTACGAGAAGGATAGGCTGCTAAAGACCAGTTCTGGACCGGATCTTCACGGGCTTAGCATCATACCTTGAGCTTCAAAAACTCAGGTTTGGTGATATTGCTGGAATATTGCTAAAATCGGCGTTAACCCAACTCACTCACTCACTCACAGCAGTGAGTTTATTGTGGAGTTATTTTACCCTTGAATTCCCTCAGCGACCAACTGTAACACAGTGACAGAGTCATGACCCACAAATAGTACGAACTATTAAAAACATCTGCAACGCTCTAATGAATTTAAACACAATTAATACGACTTTTAATATAAATTGATGAAATAATTTCAAAACATTTGTGACATTTAAATGACGTTTTCAATTCTCAATTGAATCGAAGATGGCGGACAAACAGAAGGTGAGGTGAAATTGGGGTTAACGTCGTGCTTGAGAATATTTCGCTCATATGACGACGAGCATGCGTGAGCATGTGTATGTGCGGCTGCTTGTACTAGCCCAGACTGAAGCTGGTTTTATAGTGCTAGCCCACTGAGATACCATGCCGCAGTGAAGCATGAATACCCCACTCAGACACATTATACTGACTCCGAGCCGACCAGTCCTTGATGTACCCATTAATGCCGAGCGCCAGGCAGGGACCAACAAGTACCATATTTTAACGTCTTTTGGTACGACGCGGTCGGGGATCGAACCCGCGACCTTCCGCTCTTCGGGCGGACGCTCTAACCACTACACCACGGAGGCGGTCCGGACCACAGGGGCATGTCACGCATAGAAACAGAGTTAGAAAGACATATAGGTATATAGACCCTACCCTAGTACTATATTATATAGTACTAGGGTAGGCTCTATATATAGTACTAGGGTAGGCTCTATATACCTATATGTCTTTCTAACGCTGTTTCTAAGCGTGACACGCCCCTGTGGTCCGGACAAACAGAAGCATCGCGATTCAACTATGGATATAGTGAACTATTCATATAAGGAATTGCTTTCGTGGTCTTTTGGATTTCGTTATTTCAGAGGTCTACAGTACCAGTTCCAGTAAAACCTTACCTAATTTGTGCTTGACTGACGTGGGTTTGGACCAGACAGTTCCGACTACATACACCGGAACTCCTAACAGCATCAACAGAAGAGCGACTCCGCTTTCATGGGGCTTCTGGTATATCGTTAATATGAAAATGAGCAGACTGACTATGAAGAGAAAACTAGGTACGACCACCGGTAGCTGAAACAGGAGAAAACACCAGTCAGTGGGAGAGTACTCTTTAATTCCATGTACCACAGAACGGAAATATATCCCGTTATTTGATATTTAAATTTTAAGAAAGTTGGCAGTTATTCGCAATTTGAGTTGTGATGTCTCTCTTGTTAATTTCTGGAGCTAATTTGTTTTCGCTCATATCTCAAATTTTTGTGTGACTGTTTAATAGTGAGTGAGTATGTTTTTACGCCGCTTTAAGCAATATTCCAGCAACATCACGGCGGGGGGACACCAGAAATAGGCTTTACACATTGTGCCCATGTGGGGAATCGAACCCGGGCCTTCGGTGTGACGAGCGAACGCTTTAACCATTAGGCTCCGCCCCTGATTGTTTAGTAACCGAGGCAATATTGTTGTTACCCATGTTGAGGAAAGGCTATGTACTTATTGCCAAGCAAATGGAGAATTTGCTTTAAAAGCATGAATTATGAATTTTAATTTATAACATGAATTATGAATGTCCACCCCAACACCCCCTCTCAAAAAAATGAATATATTATGGCATGGGTATATATATATATATGTACCTATTTACAGGGATACAAAACACACACACACACAGACCCGTGAAGGTCCGGGTTAGAATATTGATCCTCAGTAACCCATGCTTGTCGTAAGAGGCGACTAACGGGATCGGGTGGTCAGGCTGCTGACTTGGTTGACACATGTCATCGGTTCCCCATTGCGCAGATCGATGTTCATGCTGTTGATTACTGGATTGTCTGGCCCAGACTCGAATTTTTCCAGACCGCCGCCATATAGCTGGAATATTGCTGGGTGCGGCGTAAAACTAAACTCACTCACTCACTTAAACACACACACACACATATATATATATATATATATATATATACCCTGTACATATGTATGTGTGCCTTTATAGTGAAATTCAACTCTTTGGCTCTTTCTGTCTATAACATTGTCCCGCCATATAGCTGGAATATTGCTGAGTGCGGCGTAAAACTAAACTCACTCACTCACTATAACATTGTCGTCTACATCGGAAGGATCTGGATCTTAAATAAACGAGGCACATACACCAAATGACAATGATGACGTTAATACCTTTATAGGGCGGGGCAAGTCTGGCTCCTTCCATCTGAGGTAAACCTGACCAGCCAGAACTGCACACAACACCGTCGCAAAGCTAAATCCCATCATCTCGATGAGGTAGAATATTTCCTCAAAACACTGCATAATGAGAGTCAGGATGAGCTGGAAGGGAAACCAAATAATGAAAGAACGAGATAAAAGAAACATCCTCTCATGGGGAGAAACTTTAGACAGGTGCTGGAAAAAAATAATTCACCGTCCATCATGCAAACAAAATCAATTCGTCATTGAAAAATAATATGTTACTTAAAAGTGGTAAATGATATGAAAAAGGTTCGCAACACATTTGGGCGGTGGGTAAAGCGTTAACTCGTCACGCCGTCACATGGGTTCAATGTGTGAAACCCATTTCTAGTGTCCCCCGCCGTGATATTGCTGGAGTATTGGTGAAAGAAGTATAAAAGCTAACTCAGTCACTTACAATACACTTATTTACTTCTGTTCATGTATTCGCTTTGATTAAACCCCGTTCATGCGATCATAAATGTGGAGTTGACTTTTACGATTACTGAGTGTGGTTCCAAGCGTTTTGGGACGGTTATTTCATAACAGTGTCCTTGACCATAACGCCAGTTACGCCAAGAAAGGTCGACAGACATTGCTTGATACTATGTATTGTACGTAATGTCCATACAGTCGTTACGATTAAGACCGTAAATTGGACTTAACGTTACGACGTAACAAAAACGTGAAGATCCGATACAGAATCAGTCCTCACTTATCGAAAGAGGAGACTATTCGGATCGGGTGGTCAGACTCGCTGGTTTGGCTCATCTATGTCGTCTCTAAATTGCATATATAGATCGATGTTCTAGGTAAATCACTGGATTGTCAGGCTTGGTTATTTACAAACCAACTGCACATTGCTGAAACACTGGTACAGTTCTCTACACTGTTATTTCACAGAACCCTTACATTGCCTCCAAGGACTCTTTAAATTGATAATTGGGGTCCCCGGGACATGCAATGGTGACATATTGTAGTACAGCAGAAGACTCCAAACATTTTCACACATGTTAAATTTTTATACTCCTATGAGTGGCGTGACAACATTATATCCAATTAGATATAGCAACCGTTGGGATATATTATTTCGGATTATTGATAAGGAACTGGAGAAATAGTTTTGGCACGGGATCTGTACAATGTCGATCCACAAACTACAAACTGGACAAACTACTGGGATAATTCTTACCATTCCTAATCATTTGCAGTGAAGGCACCAAACATCAGTTTCTAAAGAGGCAACAGAAGCCTTTCACAAGTGTAGGCCACGTTGGAGACATGTCCGTCCCATACACATCATTTCCCATACATCTGCGGCTGAGGTCTTGACCCGAAATTTAAACTTGGATTTGGGCGAAACATGTCAAAGCTTTTGACTTGTCCATTTTGACGTTGTGTGGGATGCTAGTATATGACTGTAGTTTGCCGTCCCGTCATGGAGTGTTATGACAAACCAGGCAGACATGAAACAAACGCTTCAACAAACTTCATCCACATTTCGGACGCAACACAAGCTTAGCGCTTGTAGCCATCAGCAGGGAGAATAGATTATCCCTGCCATCAGGCAGCGGCCAAAATCAATGGCACAATTGTGTATCCAGTCATAGGTGCGCATGCGTCAGGGGTTATTATCACACAGTTCACCGTCACAACTTAAAAATATATTACCGTTTAAATGATGAAAACAAGTCTATCTGAAAGCAACGAAATGTTATACTCACAATAACTATTAAGGATGGCGCCGGTGTTAGATGGTTCACTGTGATCATTGATATTAAACTTGGCAAGTGATTGTTTTTAGCACCAGCGAAAAACAACCTAAAACAGAAACAAAAGTGTGTCTCTTTAAGGCTGGACAGTCCTGGAGCCAAGATGTAAAGCTCGGCACAAGTATGGTAGTTAAGGCCAGATGTCGTGAGAGGGAGTGAGTTGAAGTGAGTGGGTTCGAGTTTGTCTGAGAGCAGGGTTCAATTTGTCGGAGAGAGGGGATGATGTTGAGTTTTGTTTGTTTGTTTAACGATTCACTCAGCAATATTCAAGCTAGTAGGCGGCGGTCTGTAATTAATCTGGACCAGACAAACCAGTGATCAACAGCATGAGCATCGATCCACGCAGCTGGGATACGACGACATGTGTTAACCAAGTCACATGATCCCGTTAGTCGCCTCTTATGACAAGCATGGGTTGCTGAAGATCAATTCTAACCTGGATCCTCACGGGTGATTGATTGGTGGAAAGCTGGGCTGCTTAGTGGGCAGTCGGGTTGTTTATTGGTGAGTGTCGGGGTTCAGACTGTGGCTTAGGATGGTTGAGTTTGACGGAGAGTGGGGTTGAGTGTGACGTAGAATGGGGTTGAAATTCTGAGTTGAGATTGCTAATGAGATGAGGTGAGCGTGACGGAAAGTGGGGTTGAAGTTGACAAGTTGTCGATGTCGTTGGGAGTGAGGTAGACTAAGGCTTAGTCTCTGAATATATATAAATTTGATAGTAACAAACAAGCCCATTTATATTGAAAAGGAGCCCTAGGGAGACCAGAGATTCAGAACCTGCGGAAATCTAGACTTGCTTTATTTAGGGCTTTAGCACTGCAAAGAGGGCTTCTCAGTATGGAAATTAATGTGGTTCAGGGACTGTGAGACAGACTAGGGAGTGAGGTTGCTTGGTTGTGGTGGGAAGCGGGGTTTTAGATTGTCGCAGTGGGGATGCGTTTGGCGGAGACTTGGTTTAAATTTAGCTGAGATCAAACTTCTGTTTGGCAGAGAGTAGGCTGAGACTGCATGAGAGGGGCTTTGCGTTTGGTTGAGAGAGGGTTTGCGTTTGGCTGAGAGAGGTTTTGCGTTTGGTTGAGAGAGGGTTTGCATTTGGTTGAGAGAGGGTTTGCGTTTGGTTGAAAGAGGGTTTGCGTTCGACGGATGGTTGGATCGAGGTTGTCCTTCCGTTACCTGGACATGGAGAGACAAGATCCGTTCATGGCTCCGATCACAGACACGGCTATCAGCACAGGCATAATCCACTGCAGGACAGGCACGGTGACGGCGGAGAACGTCTGAAAACATTCACCAAAACACAACCATGAATGCATAACGCGGTCACATACATACACGACAGGCATATAAAGTTTATCCCTGGTAAATACTGTCAGTAAACAAACTAAACGATATACCCAGTTCGGGTTAGACCGCGGTCTATTTATTATATCTATTCCATGTGCAGAGTTGTGTCCCTTTGGGACGCCAGAAACCTATGATCCTGAATTGTCCCGATTACGTTATTAGGTTTGTCAGTACTATTGTGAGTTTCTTGCAGCTGATGAAGTCTCAGAACTGCATCAGTTCGGATTTTCCGCACACATCACACTGAAACGCCGTGATATGACTGGAAAACTGGTCACGGAGTCACGCACACACTCACATGCACCCAAATAGGGTAAGTTGGTGAACGTTGTACCGTACACATGAAGAGTAAAATTCAACATTTGATTGCACGTTGAACATCTACTTCATTTTCCACTTTTGTTCACAATAGTACCTAAAAACAAAAAGAAGAAAATGAAGAAAGAGAAATCGGGTTCGACCCCAATATTCTATTGTTCCCTCCCTCAGCCACTGGTAGGGGCATTTGGGTAGCCAAGTGGTTAAAGCGTTCGCTCGTCACGCCAAAGACCCTGGTTCGATTAACCACATTGGTACAATGTGTGAAGCCATTTTCGGGTGTCCCCCGCCGTGATATTGCTTGAACAATGCTTAAAGCGGCGTAAAACTAAACGAAACGTACTCACTCATTCATCCACTGGTTTGCCTGTCCCCATACCCGATTATGTACAAGCAGCCGTGATATAGCTGGACAACAGCGTGAAAGAACATACTTACGACAGCGACAGCAGTAGAGTCGAGTATCTCCGCCGGTGACAATACAGCGAAGTATGCAATGTTGGCGGTGATGTAGACGCTGGTGACAATCGCCATGGAGATGACAATAGCTCGCGGAACATTGCTGCAAATAATTAACAAATTTATGTCTGATTTCTCATTTGTGAAAATAGTGGTAGTGGCTTGGTGCAAGGACTTCGAAAACCTTTAGCAATTCATTAGAATTATTCTTTCCAGCTACACCTGGTAACGTCAAAACTGTGTGGCTTCAAGTATGACTGACTGACTGAGTTTGGTTTTACGCCACTTTTAGCAATATTCCAGCAACATCATGGCGGGGACACCAGAAATGGGCTTCACACATTGTACCCATGTGGGGATTCGAACCCCGGTTTTCGGCGTGACGAGCCAACGCTTTAACCACTAGGCTACCCCACCGCCCCTTCAAGTATGACGTTATTTCAAAGATTGGTTAGCATATACAATGTATTAAAGCCGTTGCTTTCATCTGTCTGTTGTTAATCTGCCATGCGGCGATCAGTCTAAGTAAACTTAGCCTTAATATTATTCGTTACACTGCTATACTGAGTCTAACAAACCCTAGTAGAAGGTCGTGTCAGCTAACCTTTGAGCGACCTATGACCGTCCAAGCAAACGAGAACGGATTTAACCCATCAGACAACGACTACTTGTTAGGGCTCGGCGGGACTTACAAAACGTTTTTTGGGATTTACTCTTCCCTGGTCGCTGGCACTGATCTCTCAATAAACGAAAATTCGCATAAAACACAGGTATATTTGGCCTGTAGTGTTGACTGCATGGTTACTATAAGCTTCTGTTTCCGCAAGATGACATCCTTGAATATTGACCAAAACGCTATTTTCAGCGACTGTTTACTCATTGCGTCCTCCATGTGTATCACTCGGAAGCGATCGTGCTGAAAATAGCATTCGGAATCGTTCGAGTTTTTAGGTAAAGGTTAAAATGGTATGTGCGAATGTTAACTTTCGCGATTTTGGTCAGCTGTGTTCTGATTGGTCAGTCCAAGAGGTTATCTCGCGACCTTCTACTAGGGCGTGTTAGACTCAGTATAGCCGTGTAACGAATAATACTGAGCCTAAGTTTACTCAGACTGTTGCGCGACAGAACCAATGACAGATTATCTATGTCTATATATAGGAACATATAGCTTCTTTTATGTGACCACGTAACCTGCTAATCATATCACAAAAATCGATTAGATTTACAACAGACGTCTTTGTCACTGCCAATTATCTCTAAAATAGTTTTGAGGTAAACCCTATCCCCGGGATTTATGCATGGGTTTATGTGATGCTGGAAGTCGTCACTTCTTTCCAAAACCTTCATCTCACAATAATAATGGAGGTAATTTTAGGAGACGGGAGTGTCCTATTCCAGATTAAAAGATGCTAAAATAGAATAACTACAGACATATGAAGAATCCAATATTCTTAAAGATATTATAAGAAGAATGTGATTACAATGTATTAATGTCAGATCGAACTTTATTACCTTGAACTATTGTTATAGTCGATGCGTATAATATTAGCACTCGAATCCAATGTACTTTCATCAGTTTAAGGAAACGAAGGTTTATCATACATCCAGAAATCACGTGGCACACCTACCGATGAGGATCTATCACTTCGTCGCACAGGAAGTTCAAGTAGTTCCTGAAATATAAATCAAATGTAGGTTGTAGGAATATCAATGAGTGAGTGAGTTCGGGTTTAAGCTGCCTTTAGCAATATTACCGCAATATCACGACGGGGGACACCAGAAATGCGCTTCACGCCTTGTACCCATGCGGGAAATCGAACCCGTAAATTCGGCGCCACAAGCGAACGCTTTAACCATTAGGCTACCCTACCGCCCATAATTATATCAAACCAGGTTATAGTGCTGAATAGTGCAACTGCACCGTGACGGTATCAAAAGGCAGGTACACTCGACTGGGGTATGTCAATTCTTCAAATGAAATATAAAAGTATGAATATAATTCATGATTACATTTATGCTAACTTGGTATTATGTAAATATAAGTACGTATGTTGCATTACGCATACGGGTATCTATTATATTGTATCTGTAAGTATCTAGTATTATGTCCATAAGTATCTAGTATTATATCTATACGTATCTAGTATTATATCAATTAGAATGTAGTATTTTGTAAATATATTTCTAGTATTATGTGAATACTTATCGAGCATTATGCAAATACTTATATAGTTCTTTGAGTGTTACTTATACGGTGTTATGTAACTATGTATCTAGTATTATGTAAATACTCATCTAGTATTATGTAAATACTTGTCTAGTGTTATATACTCATCTAGTATTATGTAAATACTTTTCTAGTGTTATATAAATACTCATCTAGTATTATGTAAATACTTGTCTAGTGTTATATAAATACTCATCTAGTATTATGTAAATACTTTTCTAGTGTTATATAAATACTCATCTAGTATTATGTAAATACGTACCAGCCCCCGAAGGCCCAGAATCCGGAGTAGAAGCCGACAGCAATGGCCCCGGCGCTATAATCGCTGTCCTCAAACGAGTTCTCAAACTGTTCGGTCTCACCTAAAAACAAGCAGCATTGGAAAACAGATAAGTTGTCGCTTGCCAGGGAGTGAGTGAGTGAGTGAGTATGGTTTTACGCCGCTCTTTAGCAATTTCCCAGCAACATCACGGCGGGGGACACCAGAAATGGGCTTCACACATTGTACCCATGTGGGGAATCGAACCCGGGTCTTCGGCGTGACGAGCGAACGCTTTAACCACTAGGCTACCCCACCGCCCCCGCTTGCCAAGGACGATAGGACATAACATTTCTAAAATGTTAATTTCCCCTACAGCATTGAAAGTATAGTGAGTGAGTGAGTGAGTGAGTGAACTGGGATTCGACCTCAGGAGTGTACCAGTTCTGTTTAATGTGGGAGGAAATCCCGAAGTGATGGAAGTCTCAAGTTACAGATACCATATGCCATTTTAATGGTCAACAAAATGTTTGTGCTTCCGGGTATCCATAAACGTTGTTAAACGTCACGACACTTTTCAGGGCACATTGGAACCATGTTGGGAATCGAACTGGGGACATCGATATGATGAACTAAATCTACATCATCAACCATCAGTTCAAAGCGATCCACTTTTCTCTGCGTTTGAAAGTAAACGGGTTCATTGAAGATTCAGTATATATATTCTCCATCTATACTCACCCTTGCCAAGCCAAATGAATCCGATGATAATGATGATGAGGAGAGCGATGAGTTTGCTGCCGGTGATGACAGCCTGTACTTTGGTGGCCCATTTCACGTTCATGCAATTCAACGCGATCAACAGGACTGAAAAGACAATGTATAAGTAAGTACGATTTATATGCCGCCTTTAGCAATATTCCAGCATTATCTCCGCAGGATACCAGTATTGGACTTCACAGATTGTACCCATAAGGAGAATCGAACCCGGGTCTTCGGCGTGACGAACGGATGCTTTAACCATCAGGCTACCCCACCGCCCCACGTTTGAGATGAACAAAAAGGTAGTACGTGTGGTCAAACGCCGCTTTATACAGTAATGTAGTCACATAATGATGAGTCTACTCTAGCGTTAGAACAGGTGAGGTGAGGTGGAATTGGGTTAAACGTCGTGCTTGAGAATATTTCGCTCACATGACGACGTGCATGCGTGTGTATGTGTATGTGCGGCTGCCTGTACTAGCCCAGACTTAAGCTGGTTTTATAGTGCTAGCCCAGACTTAAGCTGGTTTTATAGTGCTAGCCCACTGAGATACCATGCCGCAGTGAAGCATAAATACCCCACTCAGACACATTATACTGACTCCGAGCCGACCAGTCCTTGTTGTACCCATTAATGCCGAGCGCCAGGCAGGGACCAACAAGTACCATATTTTAACGTGTTTTGGTATGACGCGGTCGGGGATCGAACTCGCGACCTTCCGCTCTCCGGGCGGACGCTCTAACCACTACACCACGGAGGCGGTCCGTTAGAACCGTATAGAAGGTAGGTGTTTATCACTGTAATGACACTGATGAGAACGTGACCTCGAGAACGACCCTTCTGTTAATCCTTCTGTTACCCAAATGCACCGCTGTAAACATATACATTTAGAATATTGTCAGACATAGCTACATGTATATCTATTGTTCTGTGTTCACTCCTCACAGCGTTACCTCTCGTGGTGCTCGCTGTGTGCTGTCAAAGCTCCAAACTGTGCTCAACGGCCTGCAACCGTGTATGGAGTTAAACTCGTAATTGACGGACATCTATGCTTGCAAACAGGCAGCACATTTCCATCTCAACTGTTTTGACTGTTTGTCAAATTGATTTTCTATTTCATTTCACGATGATAACGAAGGTGCTAATCAATCTGATGGAACTATTCCGTGAACGGGACGTAGCCTTTACTGTAACGTCTGCCACACTGATATGGTGGTCTGTATATACCGTATTTCTTCTAATAAGCGCCCCCGACGCTCAACAGACCCAGCAACTTATTAGAGGCCCGGCGCTTATTAGAGATCCGGCGCTTATTAAAATACCCTGTATTTTTAAAAGCGGGGGTGAATATTTTTAGACCAAGGGAGAATACATTTGCGAAAAACTGCAAAGGTCTATACCCGGCGCTTATTAGAGACCCGGCGCTTATTTCTGAAAGCACTGCTTTACCCCCGGCGGTTATTAGAGGCTCGGCGCTTAATAGAGGAAATACGGTACTTGACTTCTGATATAAGCAACCGGATTGTACTGAGCGGTATATATTTATATTATGTAACCGAGATTTTATATAACCGACAGGATACATGTGATTAGAGAGGCTGACGAGCTTGTTATCAAGGATGGGGTGAAGATAAAGGTTGAATGGATATGCACACAATGTAGGTCAAGGTCATTACCAAATAACCTATGACCTACATAGATCAGAGGTTTTCCTTCGTCAACATCCGAGACACGTATCGCACATCTTGGACATTTTAACCCATGCGTAAAATAGGAAGAGGAGTGAGTGTGATTTTCCGCCGCTTTAGCAATATTCCAGCAATATCACGGTGGGGGGACACCAGAAATGGGCTTCACACATTGTACCCATGTGGGGAATCAAACCCGGGTCATAGGCGTGACGAGCGAACGACTTAACCACTAGGCTACCCCACCGCCTCTAGCAATCCTAACAGTATCACAAGTGGGGTATGAGAATGGGCTTCATGTATTGTACCCATGGGGGAATCTTTCCGATCGTTCAGGGTGACGAGGGAACGCATTAACTGCTAGATTGTTCCCGTCCACCCCGTCGCCCCGCGCCCCTGAAACATGCATGTATTCAAGACACGCAGCATTAAGGCGCCATGTTGAACAGCGAGCATACGTCAGTACATTAACCATTAGCATGTTGTATCAGTCGGATCATCCATGTATGTGCTTCCTACCTACCTACCTACCTTTGACATGATCACATTATCTACTTTCGAGATAGGTCAATGCGCGCGATGTTGCGTCACGCAAACTTCCTGATCACGTGTCGATCACGTGGTAACTTCTTCCAACAGCATTAACATCACCCGACACACATCAGCGACGGGTGTTTGACACACAGGTCATGGCAATAACTTCAGATGTCATCTGTCCTGGCCACTGATTCAAGTTAAAAATGCGACACATCCATTTCCATAATCATAATCATAAATATCATAATATCAGCCCGCATATCGACCTACACGTCAAGCATCGTGAACTTTGGGAATTAAGGCCAGGTGTAACACAGTATTTGGATCCCCGTAGTATTTGGCATCGGACCCACAACACTACGGGTCTGGGTCCGATCCACAAAACGTTCGGAGCGCTACGACATTCGTAAGCCTATGATAAACTATAGAGTTACGACAGGTCGTAACGTTACGAACTTTTTTGGGGATCGGGACCAAGGGTGCAACGGGCGGTGTATGCGTAGATTCGCGCTGTTCACACTTACAAACTCGCTCTGTTGGATAACGGACCTATGTCAAGGATACTTCTGCAACTCAGTAAAATTACTATCCGTTGGGGTGTCTACCTGCTGTGAGGTGGATTCATTATTTATTCAAGGGTAATCATATTCCGTTTTTACGCAGCATCAGCGTGGTTACGTTTTTGTGAAACCATTTATTATGTCCTTCAAAACTCTTCGTAACTATACGATATTTTTAAATGTCTGGGTCAAAGTCTGCTTTACAGATAAAGCTATACATATCGCACTTGACGTATCATTACACAAGACTGTACCATATGCTGGACACAGTCATGAACTGATGCACTCGTATATCTATTGAAACCTTGTTTGAACGGGTCTTAAATTTAGGGCGATATTGTTTTGGATAATAATGAACTGAAGTATAGCTGACCTGCACAGACGTCGTATGGAATAAACTGACGTTCTCAAGAAAGTACACACCTAGTGCTTTAGGGTTATTTAACCAAAACGTTGGTTATTTGTTTTAATAAAAAACTTATGGTGTATCTCGAAATTGTGTCTTTTCAGAGATATTTGGGTTTTGTGTTAACACCTTTACCTATTTGGACTAAAGCAGTAGCTACACTTGGTGCACAGACTAAAAAGGCTATTATGACTTTGAACAAAGATTAAAAGAAAGTTTAAAATATACCATGTCAAGATTTATTTCAGATATTTGATGCTATGACTGTTCCAATTGTGTGTTATGGTGCAAAAGTATAGGGGACCTCATATTGTAAAATCATGAAGATGTTTTGCATAAAATATGTAAATGGTTTCTGAGAATGTGTAAAACAACAAATGATCCTATGGTTTGGGGAGAATGTGGCAGAACCCCTCTCCAACTGGCATTTATATTTCATAATGTGTATGGTTTCTCATTACATAAAAATCTGTAGCTATATCTCGGGTTGGAGTGAGGAATGGGGGTACATTCAGTTTTAGATATATCATAGTCATGTGATTCTCCATTTCCAGTAGACAACACGCAAATTGTCCGATGTGTAATCAACTTCTCGGTAGCATCACGCAGATGGTGCCATACCATGATTATTGTTATACTTTTTAATGTGGATGTTATATTCAAATGATACAAGCCAAATGAATAAAACTAATAAATATATTCTTCTTTACTATTATTCCAGTTTTGAAAGCACATTGTTAAAAACACATGGTTTAATTAATCAGTTATTTGTTCCAAATTTATTAGATCTATTTAATATTAAATATATAATGTGGTAACAACCATTTTCTAGTTACTAGCGTAAAGTTTAGTTCAAACATACAACAGGAGAATATGGGACCAAATCATCGAATTATACGTCATCAAATTTGCTAAATCAAAGATGCTAACTACAATCAATCAATGTGGTCGTTCAGATCCATGTTTAATGTGTACGATTTCGTGACAACAGCGACCTGACATGAAATATCACCTCACATGTCGGTGTTGAAAATGGTGTGTGAAAATGGCCGTTGTTCTTGACGTATACTTTGCCATAGTATCGATGAAAATGCTATGGAAAAATTCTAACCATCCCTTCTCGAATTGTTCTGTAGTAAATATATGGCGTGTCGCCCAGCAGTGATGGTCGCCATTCGGAAGTGATTGCCGGGGTCAGTCGCGAAGCGTTAGCGCAGCAGGCCCCGGGAACCAGGCTGGGCAGGACATCGAGCTAAACTATATTCGTGACTTCTATCAATCTATTCCACGTCGGTTAGCTAAAGTTCTGGCCATGAAGGGACATCTTACAAAGTATTAAGGTATGTAGATATCTTTGTCATTGATAGTTGACGCCATATAAAATCGAGTCGAACGGCTGCCATTTTGAATCGTACAGATGTAACTGGCACGGCACTGTATAGTCCAACAATATCACGGCGGGGCACTCCAGAATTGGGCTTCACATATTGTTGTACCCATGTGGGGAATTGAACCCGGGTTTTCGGTGTGATGAGTGAACTCTTTAACCACTAGGCTATCCTACCTCCCCAACATGTGATCAAAGGAAACAAAGCAAATATAACATTCTATACAGGGAGTGAGTGAGTGAGTGAGTGAGTGAGTTGGGTTTAGCGCCGCTTTCGTTCATATGGTCGATATTTTAGTGCCAACACAATGTGGAAGGAAAGACCGAAATGGTGCTGTGTTCGATGCTTACTTTGGTGACATCCATGACCAGGTGCTGATCAAGTCGGGAACATTATCAGGGCAAAGTCGGGTATAATCCCGTCACTCTACCAAGCCAAATGTCAACGCAAGCATTCTGACCTCAAATACCCAAAGAATTCTACCCATAAGTATATTTTGGTGTTTCACTGTGTGTTATGGTCCACAGGAATATTGTGTAGACATTCATGTTTAAGCTGCAGTCGCATGTCTGTTAGACAATAATCCAATTGTACAACTTGATTGTTTTCTATCGTTGTTTTCTGATCCATTTAGGCATTTCAGGGGATCAAGCATCAAATAGGCGTGTCATACAGGTTACACACCACCAAATCGGAATACGTAATTTAACAAACACTTTTCGTAGGGAGCCTTCAGTGCAGACTGAATCATCTGACAGCTGTGATTGGATGATTTGGTGTAAGATGTTTGTGTTCTTTAAATATACATTCATCCAGTAATTAAAACTGACTATGTTTCAAATAATGCTGTCATTTATACATGATGAGTGAGTGAGTGAGTTTGATTTTACGCCGCTTTTAGCAATATTCCAGCAATATCACGGCGGGGGACACCAGAAATGGGCTTCACACATTTTGTCCATGTGGGGAATCGAACACGGGTCTTCAGCGTGACGAGCGAACGCTTTAACCACTAGGCTACCCCACCACCCCCTTTTACATGATGACTTATACTGAATGTGACCACAGTTATTTTCAAGGGGTTGCCGTTTCGTGAGGAACTGGGGTTGGCTATTCAGCTGCTGGTACTCGGAAAATTGGTTAGCTGAGGTGGTCATATTTTTTAATTGCTTCTGTAAGGCCAGATTATGCAGTCATGTACAGGTAATAGCTCTTGATAGCTTAGGTAAGTTTTTAAAAAATATAACGTTACTATAGAAGTCAGTGGGAAAATATTTGTTTTTCTGTAACCTGTCTTTTTTTGGTCTTTTTGTAAATGTTTTTTTTATATTCAGCCTTGGTAATAACAGTTTTACATAAACCATACAAGTCCACGTGGACAGGGGTTACTGGTTTATAGCCTTAAACTTTTACCAATTATATTTTCTATTGTAAATCTATCATGAGTGCTTCAACATACACAAACTTTACCTATATATAATTCCAGAGCATATTACAAATCTATAATGAAAAGCTTCATAGAAACTTTGATATTGGTATAGTGAGACTTTTATATAGAGTATTTTAAATCCAAATTTAAAAACTCAAATATTTACCAATTATGATTTTATTGTAAATCTAACATGTAACCTATCTTGATACCTACTGTTGACTGTCGCTGCAACGAGCCATGTCGAAGAAAACGGAGGGTCACAGTGTGGAAATACCGGGCGGAGAAGGTAAGTAGCGACGGTGAGACCAGCGACGGCTTGGGACATGGGAACACTGATGATTAGGTACACCCAGAGACACAAAAATGCCGGAAGATCCCCTAGTGAACGTTTAAGGTACATATATTCCCCTCCACTTTCAGGCATAGAAGCGCCAAGTTCTGCATAGCACAGGGCACATAGTGTCGAGTAAACTCCGCACAGCGCCCAAGTGACACAAGACATCCCGACGGAGCCCACATTGGAGAGAATCCCCACTGGGGAAATAAAGATCCCCGCTCCGATAATTCCACCAACAATTATGGAAACACCATGGAAAAGGTTGATCTGCCTTTTCAGCTGGACTTTCTTGTGTTGTTTCACGTCTTGGCGGGCATGTCCCCCATACCTGTTTGGTCTGGCGGCCATATTGGATAATATGAGGTACAATGAGATTACCATATCAACCCGAGGACCGAAGGCCACGAGGGCTGATATGGTAGTCTCGGGCTGATATGACGGGCGAAAGGAAACTGTCATATCATAACCTTTTTGTCAAATATCATGTCAAGGGACGTATCTCTAAAATAAAATAGGCTCCGTCCCTAACTTTTCGGGTGTTTGCGTTTATTCATTCCGTATCAGTTTAGTAGCCGGAAATACGGTTGAATTGGCTTATATGCATTTTCGGCCCGGGTGGTCAATATGGACATATGCCGACAGTCAGTATTGTATGTGCAAATTGGTCCATATTATTCATAGGTATATGATAATACCTTTCATCACTTAATACAGTGGTATTTTCCCTGATATGGACTTTTTTTGCCACCCCGATATGGGCAGGATCAGCATGGTCATATCTGAGATGCAATTAACATGAAGCTTTATGTTATGCCTTACGGCATCGGTCATATATGGGTGTCTCGGGATGATATCGGGCAAGATATGAAAAAAATAATAATCTCTACGTGTCAGTCTAGTTGAAATTGCATGTATCATCCTCCGGATACGGACATTGATGTACCAAGAGACATAAGATTTGCCGTACATTGTAAAGAATTCCAGCCAGTCACACAAAACTTCCCACTCTGAAAACACGCCATCAAATAAGGAAACAGAAGTTGATCTGCTTTTCCATCTGCACATTCTGATGTTAAGTGATGTGGCTATTCTGAGCAAACTCCTACAGCTTTAACAATATCGATAGGAAACATCATACGGAACGGAGCATCCTTCCAAAATATACTCATGCCAATAATCCTTGTCACCCTTCAAAATATTGGAGAGGGGTGGGGTAGGGGATGACAAGCTATTTATTGTACAGAAGCCTTCGAAAACATTTTCACATCAGTGCTCAAGTATGACTGAGGAAGTGTCAGCTTATCGGATAAGATGCAAGTTAGTGCATCCCCGATAACTGAGAAAGATAAACATTGCATAACCAGAGCAAATGTGTCGAAGACCGTAACATAACATAATGAAAATAGACTGTGAACACACGCGTTATCGCAATCTCGTGATATTTTGTCTGCTGTCTATAGATACGAACATTGTGTGGGTATGTCTGGTCTATACAGTAGAGGCAAGAATTTAGTAGAGACAAAGCAGAACTATTGTCCTGGGTATCAGTTTGTCTGACTGGAATAAACATTAAGATGGTAGGATTTAGTCCGAGAAATCAAATAATAAATGTTAGGAAGATATATTACATCATAGCTACAGACGCTGTCTCTACACACGAGAATCATACTTCGATACACTCACCGATTTGTAGGTGAGGCGAATGAAGGACAGACACCGGAATGCATTATGGGAATGTAGACACGGGCATTCTACCCTGCTAATAGAGGTCTCTGCCAAACTGCTGCCAAGCTTTTTTCGAACAGTTTAACGGTTACTGGGAAATGGATCGCAAGGTTCCACCAAGGACTGCGTGACATGGAGGCAAGTGACATAATCTCTGCATGACCATTTTGTCCCACTAACGTTGTTTTTAAGAAGATTTTTGCACGGTACTACACCCGATAATGGTTACTTTTGTATTGGATGGACCTCGCCGGTACAATTGCGTTGTGTGTTGAAGCCTTGCCGTTCATGCTTACACTATGCCAGTGTGTGACATCAGTATTTGTGTTGACAGTTCTGTTCTTCCGTTCCACTTCCATATCTCCAGGAACTTCTACAATATCTCCCGTATTAACCTTCGAGGGAACCATGGTGCTTCACCATTAGTCAGAATCGTTATGAATCTTGGAGTACAGGTGATTCTGAATGCTTCTTGTAGAACCCTAGCAATGCTCATCTATGTGCCACCCTGCTGGTGATGCATGGTCTGCCAATATTCTGAAGTGTTGTACTTAACCTTAAGCGAATCTGGTCCATGTGTCATATTGTTGCTGATGCCTGGTCTATGGACATTCTGGAGGCTTCAAGTAGAAAACTTGCGTAGCTCATCCATGTGTCATCTTGTTAGTGATGTGTGATCTGTGAACATTCTAAAGGCTTCAAGAAGGGCACTTGCGAATCTCGTGCATGTGTCATCTTGTCGGTAATGTATGATCTGTGAACATTCTGAAGGCTTCAAGTAGAACACTTGAGAATATCGTCAATGTTCCATCTTGTTGCTGATGCCTAGTCTTTGAACATTCTGGAGGCTTCAAGTAGAACAGTAGTGAATATCGTCCATGTGCCATCTTGCTGGTGATGCCGGGTCTATGAACTTTCTGGAGGCTTCAAGAACGACACTTGCGAATCTCATCCATGTGTCATCTTGTTAGTGATGTGTGATCTGTGAACATTCTAAAGGCTTCAAGAAGGGCACTTGCGAATCTCGTGCATGTGTCATCTTGTCGGTAATGTGTGATCTGTGAACATTCTGAAGGCTTCAAGTAGAACACTTGAGAATATCGTCAATGTTCCATCTTGTTGCTGATGCCTAGTCTTTGAACATTCTGGAGGCTTCAAGTAGAACAGTAGTGAATATCGTCCATGTGTCATCTTGTTGCTGATGCCTGGTCTATGGACATTCTGGAGGCTTCAAGTAGAAAACTAGCGAATCTCATCCACGTGTCATCTTGTTAGTGATGTGTGATCTGTGAACATTCTAAAGGCTTCAAGAAGGGCACTTGCGAATCTCGTGCATGTGTCATCTTGTCGGTAATGTGTGATCTGTGAACATTCTGAAGGCTTCAAGTAGAACACTTGAGAATATCGTCCATGTGCCATCTTGCTGGTGATGCCGGGTCTATGAACTTTCTGGAGGCTTCAAGAACGGCACTTGTCAACCTCATCCATGTGTCATCTTGTTGCTGATGCCTGGTCTATGGACATTCTGGAGGCTTCAAGTAGAAAACTTGTGAATCTCATCCAAGTGTCATCTTGTTGGTGATGTGTGATCTGTGAACTTTCTGGAGACTTCACGAAGGACACTTGCAAAACCCGTCCATGTGTCATCTTGTTGGTGATGCGTGGTCTGTGAAACATTCTGGAGGGTTGTATTTGGACTTATATTTGGTCTTATACAAATGTCATCTTGTCGGTGATCTGTGAACATTCTGCAGGCTTCAAGTAGGTCACTTGCGAATCTCGTCTGTGTGTCACCCTACTGGTGAAGCCTGGAATATGAACATTTTGGAGGCTTCAAGTTAAACACTTGCAAAACTAGTACACGTGTCATTCTACTGAGTGAGTGAGGGTATGTTGCAATAAGCACTCAGCAATATCCAAAGAATTTCACAGGTGAGGTAGTACGTCAGTGGGTTATGAGCGGGTACCTGAAACGTCGTGGTACGATTGCTACGAAAGCGTCAGCGGGATTAGTGATCTGTTCGAGCAGCAGTTTACATTGTCACGAAATTGCTAGAAAAAATCGCTGTGTAAGCACAAACAATTCAATTTCGTCATGACGATTTTCGCACTGAATCAAACTGAATTAATCGTTATGTACACAGTATGTGGGTGTGAGTTAAAATCGGCATTTTGTAAGGTATAACGCGACGACATAAAGTTTGTACGTATACACAAGTGTTTGGTACACAGACTTCTCCCATCTGACCTTGACCTACAATAAACCCAGCGCTAAACAAAATTTCTTTGTGTAGATACGTGTTTCGTTATAATGAATCTACGAAGGAACGCAGAGTTAACACGTGCTAGTTTGGTTGAGTAACTGATATATCTCAGTGAAGTCTCTTCATTCTTGTATGAATTAAAATAGAACGACCCAGTGGTTTGTTTCACCTGTGACTGCCGTTATCTTATCTAAGCAAATAACACAGGGTCTACATTCATGTAACCTACGGTGTATGAGTTTCACGTAACTTGGTTCAAAATAGAACCAAACACCGATAAGTAATCTATGCACGATGTATGTATGGTAACGTATAAACAAGCAAATATTGAGTCTTCTGTGGGTGTAGTTTGTTCGTTTGTTGATTAAAGCCACGGTCTGCAATTTTCAAGCCATATGGTGGAGGTTCGTAAATTGTCGAGTCTGAAAATCCAAGGATTGGTATAAACAACCGGGATACCATGACACGCATCGGGTCAGGGAGCCTGACCGCCTGACCGCCTGACCGCCTGATCCTCCAAGTCGGCAGGGGGTCACCATATATTCACACTGTTGTCTGATTCCTCATTGTTCTCTGTGGCCTTGGTTTGTTCTGTTGACGCAGGACAGAAGAGTGCCCGGGGTTCTCCACTCCGAGCACAGTCCATCTGACACCCTGAGATGTTTCCACATTTCCAAGTTCCAGGTGGGTCAACTAAGCAACGCTTCCTGGTAGAAGTCAAAAGAATTTACTGTCTGGGCGTGGTGTAGGGGGGCCCTGAGCTGATGATGAACCTTACCAGTTCGACTGTGCCGCTCTCACCCACTACCTGCATAAAATCTATTTCAGTCGGTATTGCAACAACAACAACAACAACAACAATAGTGTCACTACTTATAGCCACCATACACCCGTCGCCTATCTACAACCAGAGACCATATACTAGTACTAGTATATCTATTATATGGTCTCTGCTACAACGCTTAGAGAATGTATTGCTATTACATCATATGTTCCCTGGATATTCTCGAACTCTCAATAACAAGCCTGATGATAGTGGGTCCTATATCCCCAATATAGGACCCTCTGGGTGATGTTTATCATATATCCTCCCACATATCCCATGCATCATGCATACTGAACAATTGTCTGCATGAAATGGCGTTATAAGGAGGACGAGTCCAAACCAGTACACATATTCCCCAAGGGTGGACTTGCCTGTGCTCATCCTTTCGCGAATGCCTTGTATCACTTAAGATTCATAGCCACGTGCGATAAACTCCGAATCACTTTCTTATGATAATGGAAAGAGTTCTGTGCTTTAATACCGCGCCACGCCCTGACTAATATCAGCCTGGTTCCCGGGGTCTGTTGCGCCTGCGCTAACGCGCCGACTGTCAGTGTTGGAGCGTTAGCGCAGGCGCAACAGACCCCGGGAACCAGGCTGGGACTAATATTTGAATATTCTTTTGAGTGCGAAACCCTGATTCGTTTTCAACATCTAACCAATCTAATTGAAATGCGTGACACGTTGTTACTACAACATATTCCATGTGATAGCATAACAATCCCATTTGTCACTGTTGACCCACAATGCACCATTGCCCTACAGTCAAATACGAACGGTCATCGACGTGGAAAATATCTGCTCTTATAATATTATACAAGATGTCTTTTGGGGCAAATCTGTACTGACGCGTCATTTGCCAATCACATGGGGATTATTTTATTATATTCCGCAGGTATTTACTAGCCCTGCTCCAAGGCTGTACTGAAGGCTAATACCATGCATGGATAGTAATTCCATCCTTTAAAGAGGCAAGTCTAGATAAGGGGACAGGGTCCCAGTCTGTTCTTTATTTTATTTTTAGAAATTATCATTTACACTATTAATTCTATCTTTGGAGACTTGTGCAAGTCTAGTATTTACTAAATGTCCGAGATATGGCGCCGCATGCCTGGCACTCCTCATGCATATTTTCATTTAATATTTTTCTGCTGGTGCTACGTTCTTGTCATATGTTCTAAACATATTACTCATGAAAGCAACAGCCCATGCATACCGATAGAGTATGATGCTTGAGCCGCACATTTGAAAACTTGATTTGAACCCAAAAATTCCAACGTTATCAAAAAGGTATTAAGCTGAAAACAGTCGCAGGTTCATTCCCATATGGAATACACCATCACCGCAAAACCAGTTTGGTTTGTTTAACTTATCCACCATCAAAACTGGTATACGTTCTTTTGCATGGCGGGTTTACCTGAATCGTTCTCAGAACAAATAACAGTTTATATTTCGTTTTATGTCTTTACATGATTACATATGTTATAGAAACAGTTTACTGGAAAATATTCGGCAGCTGGCCTTATTGTGTGACGATCAGTTACAGATGTATTAAACAGATGTGAATGGTTCTCTTGTTTTGGAATCGTTAAGGATCATGGATTGATACTTACTGATGATTATCGCTGCGAGGAGCCTGATAGATGAAGAGGGAGGGTCGCAGTCGGGGAAGACGGGACGAAGAATGTAGGTGGCAAATATCAGACTAGCAGCGGCCACCCCCACTGGGCACAGAATGATAAGATTCACCCACAGACACAGAAACGCCGGACAATCTCCAAAAGCACGTTTAATGTACACATATTCCCCTCCCGATTCTGGAATCGAAGCACCAAGTTCTGCAAAACACAAGGCACAGAGTGTCGAGTAAACTCCACACAGCGCCCACATTACACAAGACATTCCGACAGAGCGCACATTGTAGAGGATCCCAACTGGGGACACGAAAATCCCTGCTCCGATGATAATCCCGACGATTATAGAGACACAGTGAAAGAGGTTGATCTGTTTTTTTAACTGCACTTTTTGCTGAGGTTGGGAGTCGAGGCCTTGAGCGAGGGTCCTCTTGCCTTTAGCCCCAGCTGCCATCCTTGCTGTTCAGGGATCGTCGTTCGACTGTCACGAACAGTAAAATTTTGGTCACGTTGAATATGCATGTCAGATACCAAGGTCTACATACTGCGGCCCTGACACAGTATACAAAGTAGTTAGTAGCGGTTTGTACTGTCAAAATGATTAGATTACACGGTGCTCACCCTTGAACCTGCAAGTAGGCTATTGTGTCTAAACACTGACATCACCTTACATAAGGTGCGAGGCTATCAGATCATCACCCCGTGACCCACACCTACGTCCATAGCTGAAACAGCATCCGTATCTTTGTTACGTATATCTCCACTGACGTATCATATAACCCATTTTATGCGTAGAGGGCATTAAAAAGGGTTTCAATAATTTTTTATGACTTTGATGTCACACCCGTATTATTCACACCCGTTTTACATTCAAAGACCTCTTTAAGGCAGATACTATAGCGATTGAGTTAAGTTTTACGCCGCACTCAGCAATATTCTAGCTATATGGCGGCGGTCTGCCCGATACTAGAGACAGGAATACAACAACTACAACAACAAGAACAACAGTATTTTTGTAAAACTGAAACAATAATAATGGTCATGTTTTTGCTTCATGTTTTAGGGATGCCATAGTCAGAATCCCTGAACCATGTTAATTTCCATTCCTCTCATCCCTTACTCTGGTGTTACAGCTCGAAACAGGGCAGGTTTAGATTTCTTTAGGTCTATATCATGTGAGACCTATGTTTGTTGTGAGAGATATAAGATGGATCAGGTGGTCAGGTTGGTGACTTGGTTGACATGATGTCATCGTGCCCCACTGACACCAATATTATGGATCGTTCCTCATAATATCAATCGCAGGATTGTCTGGTTCAACCTCAGTTATTTACAGACTGCCGTGATTTAGCTGGAATACTGTTGAGTGCGACGTTACTCAACATTACCCCACAAACGTTAACTCAGCGAGTCGCCTCTTACGACAAGCATTGGTTGCTGAAGACCAGTTCTAACTCTGATCTTCAGAGTTGGTGTCGGCAGTCTTGCTAGTATCTCAGATCCAGCGGAACAGTGATGGAATACTAAAACAGATCTGATCGGTTTGATCACAAAGGTGCTGATTTAGGAAACATCAAATGTAAACTTATAAATGCGGTTCGTCTCATTTTAAAGAAAAGCCGGAAATAGATTCAAGAATGTCGTCAAAACGTTATGGATTTTATGTTCAATTCCAGCAACCATCAACAGCCAATACACATGACTATAACATTTTTTTTTAAATCAGTATTTCGAAGGTTCGTCACGCCGAGAAGGTCGATTCCCCATGGGCACAATGTGTTAAGCCCATTTCTGGTGTCCCCGCCGTGATATTGCTGGAATATTGCTAAAAGCGGCGTAAAACTAAACTCAATCAGTATTTCGAGAAGGTCCTTCACCAGTCACGGTACACTAGTTCACGATTCTGGAACACTGTACCTATCTTCTAAACCAAAAGATGAACGAGGAGACTGTGAAAAATGTTGAACCAATTATTGATTTAATTACAGGTCGCTTTCCAAGTGCTTGGGCTACAACAGTCATGAGCGCAGTTTCATGACGATGTGTTCTTATCAGATGGGTACTTCCCCGAAGATTCAGATATTCTTGGAGAAAAGTAACAGTGGGGTTGCGAAACGAACGTACACATTCCCATATCGACAATATATGTTACTGACGTATAGGAACACATTACACGCTTAAAAGGTACAGTTTATTGTTTTTGTAGATTTTAAGCAACCGTTTTATTTGGTAAGTAGAAGTAAATTGATATTTTAGCATGAAATTGAATAGACATACACTGAAAAACTCTAGAGTTTAGAGAACGTAACGTAAATTCAGATGTTTATATGTCTGCAATAATGGAAACACATAATCTGAGTATTATGCTTGCTTGCTTGGTCTACAGCAAGGATGCACTCTCTGTCGTTTACATTTTCTGTATTTTAAACTATTTTGAGGAATTATATTTTCTAGGTTTAGATTTGTATTCTTATCAGAGGAAATGTACAATTAAATGTCTTTCATTAGGGTATCTTAGAGGACAGAGGCACTTTCTTTTAAGTTAGTGAATGAGTGAATTTGTAAATGAGTTTGATTTAATGCCGCTTTTTACAGTAAACAGCTTATTGTTGGAGTGGTGGAGGTCTGAGACGATAGGGGGCGGTGGGGTAGCCTATTGGTTAAAGCGTACGCCCGTCACGTCGAAGACCCAGGTTCGATTTCCCACACGAGTACAATGTGTGAAGCTCATTTCTGGTGTCCCCTGCCGTGATATTGCTGGATTATTGCTAAAAGCGGGGTACAACTAAACTCACTCACTCACTACTTGTGACTTTAGCTAGCTACCAGTAAGGCAGTACTGGAGGTCCGCTAATTGTTGGGTACAAGGAGCTATTGTCCCCTGCTGTGATATTGCTGGATTATTGCTAAAAGCGGCGTACAACTAAACTGACTCACTCACTCTGAGACGTTTGCCACGTAAGTGAAAACAACTGAGCTCGAGTATGATACTGACAAACTTATTCGCCTTGACGCCATGTTCGAGAAATAGTTTATCTGATACTATAGATAATGTTTATATTACTATACTGATACCTTCAGTCATATCCATCGTGTTACCGATAGCGTTATTAGTCAATAATGTGTCGCGCCATCAAGCTGAAGAATGTATCTTAACGGGTTTAAGGAAGCACTCCTATAATATTTTATAGCTACGTTCTCATTGATTGGACCTTGCTTTCAACTGTTGACACAATAATGAGCGAGTTCGTTTTCCGCGTTGACCTGATGTGAGAGCAGCCTGGTTCCTGGATACGGAGTATTACCATCTCCGTCCTTATTACTATAATAATACTTAATTTAATACTTTTGTATTATTCTGCAGTTGAATTTATACTAGATGGTTGGTTTGTTGTTTAACGTCGCAATCAACAATGTCTCAGCTATATAGCGGCGGCCTGTAAATAATCGAGTCTGGGCCAGACAATCCAGTGATCAACAGCATGAACATCGATATACGCAATTGGGATACGACACGTGTCAACCAAGTCAGCGAGCCTGACCTCAGATCCCGTTAGTCACCTCTTAAAACAAGCATGGGTTACTGAAGATCAATATTTAAACCCGGATCTTCACAGGTTTTATACAGTTATTGACACACTATCTTGTACTTACACTTTAATACCTTTCAAGTGATTTGAATTAATGTGTAAACTTAGCTGATCATATAATATATAATACAATGGTTAATCACATTCCTTGGACGTTTGTTGGTTTCACATGCAGTTCGTTTACGAACTGATTCCCGACTAACTTTCAGTTTGGGCGGTGGGGTAGACTAGTGGTTAAAGCGTCCGCTTGTCACGCCGAAGACTTGGGTTCGATTCCCCACATGTGAAGCCCATTTCTGGTGTCCCCCGCCGTGATATTGCTGGAATATTGCTATGATTAATATGCTACACATTCAGTTAAGACATTCATGTAGTTCTTTAAATGCCTATCTTTTTCGTGTCAATGTATCTGAAAGTATAGCTTGATTTTGTGATGCTCGGGTGGAAGATGCCAATCATTTCTTTTAAAATGCCCAAATTATGTCAGCTGCCGGTTTGATTTGATACATAGCTTTGAAACCTAGCTTAGATATGACACTATTTTATAACTATAATGAAAATATACTCTCCCTAAAAAAGAAACGCATAGGCGTTTTGTATTTTAAACAATCTATTAATTACCTATTGTGTTCAAACAATCGTCAAAATATGTAACAAAAGTGTTGATAACATGATTTTACACAATCGCACAAGTGAAAAATCGACTTTACCTGAAAATGTTGATTTTGATGAGATTTCTTACAAGGATTAAAAACGCATCGCCACAACGCAACAAAAATCACCTTCCAGTTGAAATTGTGCAGCAAAGAGCATGCACTGTCTGGCTATAAAATCCAGATTACTTGCGGAAATCGGCATTCGTTTTGAAGGAGTTTCAAGGTGAATTCACTACGCCACGTCTTGATACTGCGACACGGAACATCGCCATTGAAAGAATGCACGCTGGAGATTACCAATCTTCTGTTGCCAGGCGTCTGAATGCTAGTCTGAGCACGATATGACGGCTTGCAGCTCGTTACAACCAATCAGGTATAACAAATGACCGTCCCCGTTTAGGCAGACCTATTTTTTCAATTCAATTCAATTCAAAGTTTATTCTCATAGGAGTCATATACATGACATAGAGAAAAACAAATACATGTGCAAAACAATGAAACAAATACATACTACATTAACGGAGCGTACGCAAGCCCCATTTCACAAAAAGAGCAAGTTTAACAAGTATTGGTTTTGTATGTGATAGACATAAGTGAAATATATTTGTCCACAGTGGGATGTTTACAATAATATAGAGGGAGATATTTGTTTCGTATTTCGTTTAACTCATTGCATTCTAATATAAAGTGAAATTCATCCCCAATTTTACTCTTGCATGATGTACACAATCTATTTTCTTTATCAATTTTATGCCATCTACCAGTTTCAATAGGGAGTCTGTGGTTACAAGTTCTAAGTTTTGTAGTATAAATACGTAAATCTAGAGGAAGTTGCAACAAATAAGTTTCAATATAAAGATTATCCTTAAACATATTGTAATATAGGCCTTTCGATGATTGTGATTTACTTTCTCTCAAGTTTGTAGAAACTGATCAACGAGTACAGTTTTAACATTATTTACCAGCCAATGGGTACTCTGAAATTCATGTAATTGCCAAATGTAGCTAAAGCCTGTATTCTCTAAGACAGATTTTACTTCCGCTATTAGCGGATATTTAGCATTGCCTGAGAATTGTGCAAATTGAACATTAATTTATACATTACTTTTGATAGTTTACCATGAGATAATAATAATTTACACCAATATGATAACATTCTCAATTTGATAGAAATACTAAGTGGATATCTTCCAAGTTCACCATAAACCATAAAGTCTGGGGTTGTTTTTACCTTCAATATGTATTTACAAAATTTCAAATGAATACGTCCTAATTGAATAGTGTTTTCGTAGCCCCACACCTCAGCACCATACAATAAAATAGGCTTAACAAGTTGATCAAAAAGTTTAAGTTGGCAGTCGACCGGTATATCTAACAAGCGAATTTTTCTAAATATAGCAAACATTGCACGAGAAGATTGGTCAGAGAGCCGTTTAATGGCTTTTACAAAAGCGACCAGTGCTTGTGAATAGTACACCAAGATAAACATAATGTTTTTCTACCTCTAAAACAGTATTCTGCAGAAGAAATAATGTACTAAGTTTACTGCTTCTTTTGGAAAAATCGAAACTTTAGTTTTAGAAATGTTTACTGTTAGTTTCCGTCGTGTACAGTAAGCATCAAAAGTTTCCAAACAAAGTTTCAAATCAGAAGGAGATTCAGATAAAAGTACTGTATAATCAGCATAAAGAATTACCAGTAGCTTAATGAATATACCAATTTCTTTTTAGTGCATAAGCATTTACAAATTCAAACCAATTACGTTATTTGAAAGAAAATATTCCAAATCATTTTAAATAAAGAGCAAACAGAAATGGAGATAAATTTTCGCCTTGTCTAACACCCGTATTACAAGGAAAGAATTGGGTTGTACTGCCATTATGAGAAACACATGATTTTATATGCTGATACATATTTTTATAACATTAAAACATTTCCAGTAATACCATTATCAACCATTTTCCGCCAAAGGCCACAGCGCCACACAGTATCAAAGGCTTTACTAAAATCAACAAATACGCAGTATAATTTCTTATTTTGATTAAGGTATATATCAATCAATGCCTTTAAGATATAAATGTTATCAATGGTGGAGTAGTTTTTTTCCTGAAGCCCGCTTGCGCAGAGCTTATGACACCAACGCTGTCAGAGTAGGCTTGGAGCCGTTTACTTAATATGGATGTGAATAGTTTACCCAAGCAGCTTAAAAGTGACACCCCGATAATTATCCGGGTCCCCAACACACCCTTTGTTTTGTAAATAGGCTTAATTATACCTAGAAGCCAGGACTCAGGCATTACACCACCATCAAGAACTAAATTAAATAGCTTTACATATACAGGTAACATAACGTCAATAGATGACTTAATATACTCATTCACTATATTATCCAACCCACAAGCTTTGTTGCTTTTCAGACAATGGACAGCAGAAAGAATTTCCTTATCTGTAATCACCGAATCTAAAATCTCGTTATGTAACACACCTTCATGAAAACAAATATCACAATCAACCTTGCAGGCTTGTCCTGCGATCAAATCTGTGAAATTATTAAATAGCCTCTTGCTTGTCAATACCTAATGCTTTTCAGTGCGATTATCAAATGACTTTAAAATGACCTCGAGTCACCACTGCAGCCCAAGATCGGTACATCCGGTACTACATGATGGTACTGCCACGGGTGAGAGCCCAGCAGCTAGTGTGCCTGGACGTCGGATGATATCCGGTCAAACTGTACGGAACAGGTTGAGAGAGATTGATCTGAGAGCCAGGAGACCCGACGTCGGGACAAGTCAATACATTGATTATACAAGAGTCTCGTTTCCTGCTGACTGGGTTTCGTCTTATTACGCAACTTCGTACAATAACCAGTCCTGAATTTTGAGAGACCAATTCATTCAACTGGATACATAAATATTAATCAGTATTATTTGATACATCTGAGCACTAGTGTATGTTGCAACACTACGCTCCTTCTAATCCTTTGCAAACGATTCGTGCAGCGTGCTCTTGTCGTACAGCGGGCTCTGACAAACGGAAACCTGGAAATCGTGGAAATCTCAAAACGAGGCTCTGCCGCTAGAAAAGTTTGGCGGTCTGGTACGGACTTGATATTATATCAATCACATTGTGCATTACAAAACTGCATTGAATAAGCGCAAAAACACGTAACACGTGTAACCAATGAGCCAGATGAATTCGTGAATCATTGTTCGACCTCATCAAACAGGGCAGTCTGTGACGTCTTAGTTAACGCCATGCTGCCTACACCTCGCCATAAAATATAGAAATACGATGTTATTAAAGTTTAAAATTAAAATTACTTGTAAATACCACTTCCTTATGAAACAAGGAATTGACTTCAGTGTAACCATAGTTGTATGTGTGCGTCTTTTACTTTCACACGAGAAAATCTCTGATCGGCTGAAAATAGGTCATTGTCTGAATAGGTTAATGAGACTAATGTTCTGCGGTTTGCCGTGCTACGTCGTCACAATCGCGCTCATCGTCTCCGTTATCTAAAATTATCCACTTGGTTGTATAGACATTTCCTTCTTCTAAACTGATGTAAAAAATTCATGCTCTAAAGTCTATTTGTGGACGAGTTATTCATGTTTGAAAATACAACATTTTCGCAACAGATTTCTGGTCTATGCGTTTCTTTTGGGGATAGTATACTTTTAGTCAAGTCCATAAATTCATTGTGCGTAGTAAGCCATTCAATTAATGTATAATATGTCTTGCCTCTGTTAATTGTCCATTACATGTATGTTTTCGATGTAATTCTGTCAAGAGCGGGCTTTAATAAGTTGAATAACGTGTGCGCAATCTCTTCTCAATACTGAATAAAATATGTTCAAACAAACATTGAAATCGCAACAAAAGCCTATATACAAAGGAACTGAATAGCTGGGGCCTTGTTAGCTACGAATAGACTTGTTGGTTTACTGCTGGGTCGAGTCAAGATAGTACAATCACTTGTCGTCATGGAGATACCATCAACAGTCTCGTAAGTCTTACCTACTGACAGCGTAGCCCATTTTACCTGTGACTTCCCCACATGGGTACAATGTGTGAAGCTCATTTCTGGTGTCCCCTGCCGTGATGTTGCTGGAATATTGCTAAAAGCGGTGGAAAACCTTACTAACTCACTCATTCGTTAGGTAACTGGGATTCGCCAGATACCGTCGGTTCATTCGGTTCATTCCCTTGTTCGCCCCGTCAACATCACACCGAGCTCGTCTGTGTTGCTTAAGTGGTAGCGTTGAGGCCCCGATTTCTCGAAACAAAGTTAAGTCTGAGTTTTGACTTAGGTTAGAGCTTTTACTCAAATTTGAGAAAACGCATTTCCCAGAATGAACTGAAATCGATATTAAACTCAAACATTGTAGACAATTTGAGTTTGGTGAATAGAATACTTAAGTTGATTGGGATTTTGTATTTTAAAAACGCAGCTGAGTTAAAATTAGAATTTGAGTAAAAAAGTTTGTTTCGAGATATCGGGGTCACTGTAGACTTTCCTCCCAGCGAAACAAATGGAATACTATCAAAATCGACGTTAAATCCAACTCACTCACTCACCCACGACAGGATAGGAAAGGAAGCACGACATACAAAACCGTACACCTGGAAAACTGATCAACACAGTTTTCAAATATTAGGAAAAAACCAAGGGCGTTGTCATAATGTCTTTTCTTATTGTTATGGTAATGCTGAGCCAGCCTCTGCGTGGTGAACAGAGATGCTTCAGGAATGTGGTTTGACGGGTTGGAGCTGAGAAGGGTTGCTGTTTACTCGGCAGGTTCATAACAGATAACATAAAGAAAGGATCGATAAACTTATATCGACATACACACATTGTTTCTGTGAAGCGAAGAAGATCCAGGCCCTTCTGCAAGCCATGCTTGTTAGAGACGGTCATTGGGATCTCGTGATCAGGGTCTCGAGCCACAAAGCGTTCGTAGCGCTACGACATGCGTAAGCCTACGGTAAACTCGAGTTACGACAGGTCGTAACGTTACGAACACTTTGTGGATCGGGACCCGGGCTCGTTGACTTGATTTGATGAGAGAGGCATACTAACATGATCGTAGATCGATCTACGTATTTGGGAAACGACGACACGTTACTCAGGGCGATACCCACTATGCCCATCACTGGATTGTCTGGTCCAGACTATTTTTTCCAAGAGCTTTCGTCACAAAAAAAACACCCATTGATATTTTCTTGTTTGCACTCTCAGCATGACCCAAACTGACCCAAAATGACCTAGGACACCCCCAACCGCCGCACTCAGCAATATTCCAGCTATATGACGACGGTCCGGACCAGACAATCCAGTGATCAACGGCATGAGCATCGATCTACACAATTGGAATACGATGACATGTGTCAACCAAGTCAGCGAACCTGAGCACCCGATCCCGTCAGTCACCTCTTACGACAAGCATGGTTTGGTGAAGACCAATTCTAACCCGGATCTTCACGTGTATAAAATGAAGGCAAATCAGTGATAAAACTAGCATACCTTTACGATTGATTTGAAAAATGACGTATCGATTCGTTCATACATGTCAAGAATGATGCCACAATAACGGAGTGTAGGCGGCACAGTTGCAGAAGATGTCGCAAGTCGATGCCATTCATCCATCAATAGTTAGCTGTTCGGTATCGATCGATGTTTTGTTACAGAGACGGCCAAAGGGAAGTTAAAGTTGATAAGTGCGTATCTAGGGTAAACAGGAAGTTGGAGACATGTCGACAAGGTGCGTAATTGAAGCAACGGCGAGGTAGAACAGAAAATACCTGCTCTGACCTTGTTCAATCAACCATAACACAACAAACCTTGAGGTTAACAGTGGAGTAACGATCGCCTTGTCCACATGTCCACATGTCCACATCGTCCTTGCAACAGGATATTTTGCAACGATTACCATGATTCATGGAAGGTTTGAAAGTCTGGATATATTTACAAGTACATACTGACATTGTGAGAGTATTTATATCTTGTCGACGACGGTTGCTGACGTAGCAGGTACGTTGTGTGTATTACAAAGTGTTATCTGTGTGTAGTGTGTCGCGTTTGTGCTGTAGATTTGCATGCGTGCATGTATGTATATATAAGTGTTGTTGTGTGCATGTAGGGTGGGGTCGGGTGGGGAGCTGTGGTGGTAGGTTACGCTCGGTTGGAAGTCGTTGGGCTGGGCAGGGTGTGTGAGAGATAGAGAGAGTGCAGGTTAGGTGAGAGCCGCTGAACGCTTAAGAACAATACCATCAGTGTGTGTATAGATTAAAGTACAGGTATAAACATACCCGTATGTATGCCTTCGTGTTCATATATGCCTGTATGAATGCCTTCGTGTATGTGTACACCTGTGTGTAGCAGCAAATCCTTCTATTTACCAGCCTAGTGAGACAGGCATACCTGTAGATTGAATAATATCCCAAGGGTCTGTACATATCGAACCACGACCTAGTTATTGGCGCACGCACTGACCCGACGTGCACAAGCGTGTACACAAACTCCTCGGCAGCACAGTGACTAGAATCTCATTCATAGTATTTGTTAACATTAACAACAAGCGAAACGCCCATGACAGGTGTTTGTTCTCAAGAGCTTTTGACAATGTATATATGCTTTTCTCGGTTGTTTTGCATTAGCCAAATACTAAGCAAACACAAGGAACCATATCCTTTACCTTCCGCCCAGCCCTCGTGGTTGTGCGAAGCTGAACTACTAAGTGGAGCAAGTCTAGACTGTCCAGACGGAGGCTCCTATTCAGCTTAAATCTGACTGCTTGAAAATGATATAATTTCTTTCGAGACAAAGCGTCCGTCTATGTTCCTCTTAGTGAGTGAGTTTGGTTTTACGCCGCTTTAGCAATAGTCCAACAATATCTCGGCGGGGAACACCATAAATAGGCTTCACACATTGTACCCATGCGGGCAATCGAACCCGGGTCCTCGGTGTGACGAATGAATGCTTTAACCACTAGGCTACCCCACCGCCGCCACTGAGAGCAGAGTGCCGTGCAGATGACAGTGTGGATAAGGGACTTGAAGTGAAATGGATTTTTAATGTCGCGTCCAAAATTACTGTCAGATTATGATATTATTCATATTATATATTTCTTAAACCGTAGTGACAGACTGACTGACTGACTGAGTTTGGTTTTACGCCACTTTTAGCACATGAGGTTACATGATATGCGTTCTTAATATCACAAGATTATTGCTACCCACCGCCCCTATTGTGAAAGAACAATATGACAATAGAATGTCTTTTAGAAAGTGGTCAACGGTAACATATGTGTTAGTTAGGATTGCGCTTTCTCTTTAAAAACAGATTATAGTACTTTTTGTAGGTGAGGGTCCCCACCGGGATTCACTCGTGAAGATCTGGGTTAGAATTGATCTTCACTAACCCATGCTTGTCGTAAGAGACGACTAACGGGATCGGGTGGCAAGGCTCCCAGTTACGTAGATTGATGCTCATGCTGTTGATCACTGGATTGTCTGATCCAGACTCGAATATTTACAGACTGTCGCCATATAGCTGGAATAATGTTGAGTGCGCAACCAACCAACCAACCAACTCCACCGGGATTCGAACCCACGCTCTCAAAGTGAGACACTAGACAGAATCAGCCACCTAATCAACATAGGTTGCGGGTTCCACAGAAATGGAGTCTGATAACAGGTGGTGTAGATCAAGTACCTTATGTATCTCTCTGACAAGTTTAAATTGGCACGGCTCCCATGGAGGAAAGCTATGAATATATTATGCTTATAGGAAGGGGTCAAGCGTTGTATACAACTTTGTATGTTGTATTTGGATTCATCACGAGGCTATTTTAACAAAAGCGAAATATTGCATTATGAAATAGAAGATTGTGAAATAGTCTCGCTGTTATTTTCCAACAGCGAGACAATACACATGTACTTATTTCCCCAAGGAAAACAGAACACTAAAATTAGAGACTGAAGAAACTCCATGTTTATTTTCCAGATGTGAGATATTAGATACAAGCGAGTTTCACATGGTATTGCTTTTCAGAAAGAAGCATCAGGGTTCGGTATTATTACATTTTATTTTCAGGCAGTCAGACTCAGGGGAAATAGAATAAAACACTCACTTAGAAATTATGTTTGAAAAGTAGTGTATGTCTTGTTCTATATATTATGTATAAACACCATCATCATCAGCAACAACAACGGCAACAACAGTGATAATGATAATAATAATTATAATGTTATTAACAGACCGCCTCCGTGGTGTAGTGGTTAGAGCGTCCACCAGGAGAGCGGAAGGTCGCGGGTTCGATCCCCGACCACGTCATACCAAAAGACGTTACATAAGGTACTTGTTGGTCCCTGCCTGACGCTCGGCATTAATGGGTACAACAAGGACTGGTCGGCTCGGAGTCAGTATAATGTGTCTGAGTGGGGTATTCATGCTTCACTGCGGCATGGTATCTCAGTGAGCTAGCACTATAAAACCAGCTTCAGTCTGGGCTAGTACAAGCAGCCACACATACACATACACACGCATGCACTTCGTCATATGAGCGAAATATTCTCAAGCACGACGTAAAACCCAGTTTCACCTCACCTCATGTCATTAACAATATCCCAGTGATCTGTAATTTCTCAACCACGAATGACAAGTTGTCATAGTACCAATTAAATATGCAATGTGTACACTATCACTTTTATATACTTATTAATCTACATGATAACTATATGAGCTCCGTGTGTGTTTTTAATGAGTGATGTTGTATGAGTCACGTTTCATGTATTTGTTGTCAAAGTACATGTGACACATAAATACAATTTGTATTTCTTCTTTTATAAGGGTTATGCGTGCATTTTGGGTGTCAAACGCACATTTGGCGAAATACCAATATAATTGTCAGGAATTGTCTAATTTTGAAAAAGGTTCAATAACACGTATTTCTTCTTTAATGACCAGAATCAATTATTGAAAAGAAACCCCGGACATTCTTGTGCGTATGAAGTCATAAATCATGTATATATAATTCCAAATAGATTTGACAACTCTCTCGTAATACCACTAACACAGATAGACAGACCGCGGAATCTTAAAAATGTCATAATATCCGTCGATCTCTCTCGTTACTGTATGCAACCTCATAGTTTACTTGTACAGACATTTCAAAGATGACACTCCATTAAGTTCAATTTACACACTGGGTCTTAAAAACTGCTTTGATGGCAAGGCAACAGAAGAGGAAAAACATGATTTCTACCCCCACTCACATAGACGAGTTGCAACTGATACCATGGTATTATTGAGTTACTTAGGCATGCATTGACTTGACAACCCTGATGCTATATACATGCCACTTCATCTATTTCAGCTTCAAGTACAGAGGTTGACCACAGATCGATACTGTTAAACAAGAATCATGGGTTGTAAGTACAACGTTCTTATCTAAATCAAGGGGGCGGTGGCCTAGTGGTCAAAGAGTTCGCTCGTCACGCCGAAAACCCGGGTTAGATTCCCCATATGGGTACAATATGTGAAGCCCATTTCTGGTGTTCCCCACCTTGATATTGCTGGGATATTGCTAAAAGCGGCGTAAAACTCAACTCACTCACTCACCCACTAAATTACCTGCAAGAATATTTAAAACGTGTTTATACAGGTATTGTTAGCATAAAGTATGTGGCATGTAATATCATCAGCAATAGTATGTCAATTTCGGGTAAATATGTACCCATGAGACACGACCTGCAGCACTTTGACGTCGGGTCCTCTCTTACCCCCACGCCCTCCCCTTAGTATGAGAACACACCCTATTTTGTACATATTCTTCAAAGCCTATTATTCCCTAATATGTATGTTTCAGCTATCTTCGATTCGTGTAATACGGTCTCTGAAAAATGCGGAAAAGGTACGCCTTGACTCTAATCACCGACGTTTTCACAAAGTATACTTCGGAATAATAATGAATTTGGATTTTATACGAATTTGCATATTATTTCACAATAATTATTATACATAATTTTCTCCAATCGGAATCAAGATATGTATAATCAGTAATATTCAAAATCAATATACTTATTTTATTATTCATCTCATATTATACTTTTATAATTTTTTCAAATTGTTTTCAGGAGGCTCAGTCATTTGCAACGTCATAGGTACTATACTTCCAATCGCCATGATATCAGTGGGTAAGTGTGAGGTGTTTCGTGTGCCGACCGCATCGTTGGCACCGATCCAATTACTGCGTCAGGATCGGACCTTTTCTATTCGAATTTTGTTTGTTTTTCAACCGCGTTTAGAGTATCTGTCCCTCTTTCATCGGTAGTGATCAAGGTAATGGGTACACATCGATTAACACGTGACAAATACAATAAGCATTTGCGCATTACGCACTTTACTTAGGGACTGAGGGCGCATTAGGTTATTATGCCTGATAATGTATATTATTTTATTCTTTTATATTGATCTGAACAAATATTGGACTTAAAGCTATAAACGTTATGAATCAGACATCTGGAAAGACAAGTAGAAAAGTATAGATCTCATTTTATTCAACATTCCATCATTCATAACAAATGATGCAAATGTACTATGTCCAGAACTATATTTATAATCATGAGAACCTGATTAAAACCAAAGACGTGTCTGCTTTGACAGATTCGTGCATTCAGTACAATCGGTTAATTATAAGTTTAATTGAGGTAGAAGACTAATTTGTTTTGAGAGAACACACACACACACACACACACACACACACACACACGTACACGTACGCACACACAAATTAGAGAGGTTGAGCAGCGCTGCGTGTACATGTACGCCTACGTGTGATCGGGGGTATTCCCCTAAATACCTGTGTATTACGTCATCACTATTTGCTGACCTGTCATCCTACAAGTTCCCGCGGTCGCCTACTTCGAAGGATACACGTAAGTGAAAACTTGTGAGCTTGTTTTAAACAAAACAGCTGAATAGACTGTTGTATCGTTAAGATAGTGTGTTAAAATAAGTATCAAGGTATCATCCAGTAATAAATTAGTGACCAGTTTCTGTGAAATATAACGCGGGTTTTTGCAGTATTCTAGACTCGAGATTTAACCTATCGCTAAAGGCAGGTCATCATTAGAATCGTTAATATTAATTATTTATCATTATAGTATGCTCCAGACATGTGTCTTTATGAATAATTTCGTATTTCAGTATGGCACAACGCAAAAGCAAGTCAGGTTTTCTGAAAAAGACGATGTCAAATTGCCGAGGGAAGTGTTGGCTGCCAACCCGTTCAAAGACAAGGGAAAATGGCAAACAGCAGCAGACAACTTGACAAGTACACGGTCAGACTTCAAAGTCGATGCTAGGCGAGTTAGGAGAGGACGCACTTGATGTTAGACCAATTCAAAAGAAAACTGCGGAAGATTTGAAAAGGTAATAAATAATATTTAACATCAGATTCTAATCATCATATGCATTTAATCTATAGCCTTTATTATAGGCTATACAATTTGAATTATAACGTAGATCGGTTAAAATCCGCCGCTAATATAACAAAACAGCCCAAATCTATTTACATATATTAATATTATTTCTTTTTAAATCTACGCATCAACGCAATACATTTTGAAAAATGCAAAAGAAGCTGTTGTAAAACGAGTGCTGCATGTTTTCACAAGGACACTTATGATGAAAACTTTTACATTAAATTTGAAATTACTAATTAATTCATGTTAAATTAAATAGGAAATCTTAGAGTAATCCTTTTCGATATTTAAAGTTTAGTACATCATTACAATATCACACCTGTGATAAGAATTTTTGTTTTCCAGCTCTGGCAACACTGAAGAATATGATGAAAAGATTTCTGTCTTGGACGAAATAACAGAACTCAAGAAGGAAGAGGATAGGAATCGTGCGGAGGAAAAGTCTTAAAAAATTGCGATTGAGAATAAAGGGAAAGAAATCAGAAAGAGGGTTATGGAGGGTATGAGTAAAGGTTAGTGCATCTTTCCTGAATATTAAAAAAGTAAAATCTGAAACATCTGATTTAAGGTACAATTATGCAAAGTAACAATGGTTTATCGATGTTTTGTTCTTTCTTGGACATGTATGGTCTTAAATATGTATTTGTGTTCTCTAAATCCAGATCACTCGGATGAGACAGCCCCTACTAGAGGAGAAGAAGTAGTAAAGCATACTAGACTACCTAAATACTAAGTCAGAGGAGGCAGAGCTGAGAAGACAAGAACTGGATGTGAGGAATGAGGAACTGAAACTTGAGAGAGAAAGATTTGAGCAGGCGTAAAACCATACTCACTCACTCTACATGAAAGCACAGGTCTCAAAGAGTTATAATCTAGTTTAGGTGTGTATGTATTCTTGAATTGATGGTGGATCTTGCTGAAGGAAAGAGCTAGTTTTACTTCCATACAGGCAAGTGTGGCAGTTTGTAAGGATAGCAGCAACTTTGTTGTATTTACCAACTGGCTGCAAATACAGGTTTGGGTTCTTCTTGAAATCTAGAAATGCAAATAGTGTGAGCAATTTGCCAAAAGTCCACTCTCAACACAGACTGACAGCTGACCTCTTGTTGAATGGGAAGCTTGATAAGCTGTTATCGCGTCCCCTCTGTATGGCGCTATTATGTAAGGTGAAATTGGATACGCTGGGTCACTATATACACAAAACACATCATTGTTTCGAGTTGCCATATTCTCTGACATTTCCTTTTCAACCTCGCTTTCTCTCAACCTACCAGCATCATGGCGTCGGCCTTCAATGGGGCCATAAAAATTGGCTATCATTCCATTGGGTGTTACTATACTCTGGTACTTGAAACCATGTACACGTTTATGTCCATTGAAAACTAGTTTTTTTGGTTTTGTTGAGGCCTGTATATCGGTCGCACAGTACCATCAATATACCCCCAGCAGTTAGTGAGAGGTGAAACTTGGTACTCAATGGATCGAGACATATCTTCTACATGACCATATGATATCCAAGGTTTGTCCAGATTGTCTAGTAAATCACTGTGCATGTCATAAATGTAACTTAAAACAGTATTAAAATGTGCGACAATTCTGAAGTCGATCTGCCAAAAAAAGTGCTTCAAGTCTTCAAGCCGATTTGGGTAAGAGAGTCTTCTAGGGAGAATGCACAGACCACCAATGCCTGAACAAGTTGTACGATTCGAGCAGTAGAATAGGTCAGGTAGCAGTAGGGTTTCTTTAAGTGTGAATAAATCTTCTCTAGTAAATCTGAAGCACTTACGGCACTGATCGTCATTGAGTTCATGTCATTTGATATATCTGTCGGACAAAGTATCATCTTCTTTCAAAGCAGAAAGAAACAAAAGACCATCGTTATCTTCCACGGCAGCCAAAAGATTTATATTTGCCACCAGTACTAACATATGTAGCAGTGCTTTTATTTTTAGTGCTAAATCAAATCACAATTCATTTCATCATGTTTCATAAATATCATTAAATGTTAAATGTTCATTTGTTCCATGTTGTCCGAGTCTCTGCCGTTGAATGCCGCCTCTGTACATCTTCACCTTTTCCTTCTGTTTCATGTAGCCTTGTCAACAAGGATTTCCATTCACTTCTTCTCTATTCTTAGCCAGGTAACCCATTCTTTCGGATTTTCCCTTTTCTATTAATAGGTCACATCAAAGATTTCCTTTGATGTGCTACCTACTCTCTAATTGGCTATTGTGTCCGCTGACCTTACTTCCTTTGGCCACCTGTTTTCCACCTCACTCTACTTGCTGTTGCTTGTAGCCGTGTTCGGCTCTGGTCTGCTGCTCAAGACGACACAAGGCAATGGTGATGAAATGAATTTTATTCAATGAAGAATGAAGCTGTTGCTGAGGTCAAACCTGAGAAGGAAAGAATGTTTCCAGCTCAGCAACAGCAAGTGGAGTCATAAAAATTAAAATCAAGTAAATAATTTTAACAAATTTTAACAATAGTTTTAAATATCACAGTAAATATATTATCAATTTAACTACCAGGATAAGGTTATTGCACTTTTGAACAAAAATGAAAGCACGTGGTTTCAGCCATGTTTATAATTTACATTAATTGTAAACTAATATATTTAACTAAATTTATATAATTATCAATTAAATATTACTTTTAATGTTATACTATTATTATTGCAATAACATTTTGCACCTTTTTATAGGGATTTATAAAGTAAAGAGGCAGATGGAAACAGATTAGAAAAATGGCCAAACCTGAGAAGGGAATGAATGTTTCCAGCTCAGCAACAGCAAGTAGGTGAGGATGAAAACAGGTGGCCAAAGGAAGTAAGGTCAGAGGACACAATAGTCAATTCGAAAGTAGGTAGCACATCAAAGGAAATCTTTGATGTGACCTATTAATAGAAAAGGGAAAATCCCAAAGAATGGGTTACCTGACTAAGAATAGAGAAGAAGTGAATGGAAATCCTTATTGACAAGGCTACATGAAACAGAAGGAAAAGGTGAAGATGTACAGAGGCGGCATTCAACGGCAAGACTCGGACAACATGGAACAAATCAACATTTAACATTTAATGATATTTATGAAACATGATGAAATGAATTGTGATTTGATTTAGCACTAAAAATAAAAGCACTGCTACACATAGTTCACACGATTGTAACCGTGTTACAGACTTGTTTAAGTCGGAACATTTGACCAATCCAAAGTCGTTTTACATATACCAGCACATGTACCGGTACACGTAAGATTTACTCACGGCCACTGAAGTTTCGTAGCGTGTACACGGATGTGTACGTTTAAGCTTACGCGTAGGCGTACATGTACACGTAGCGCTGCTCCACCTCTCTCTCAACACACAAACAAAACACATTATAAGCAAACAGTCACACACAAAACAAAACAAGCCACACACAAAACAAAAACACGCAAACATACACAAACAAACAGACAACAAACGCACACGCACACACACAAAACACAAACAAATTAATCACACACAACAAACGCACACACAAAACAAACAAACGCACACACAAACAAACAATCGACACACAACAAACAAACAAAACAAACAATCGACACACACAAACAAAACACAAACAATCCACACGCACAAACAAAACGAACAATTACCACACACAACAAACACACAAATTACGCATACGCAGACACACAAGAAGGTTTTATGCTCACTGGAGAGCGGAAGGTCGCGGGTTCGATCCCCGGCCGCGTCATACCAAAAGACGTTAAAATATGGCACTTGTTGGTCCCTGTCTGGCGCTCGGCATTAATGGGTACAACAAGGACTGGTCGTCTCGGAGTCAGTATAATGTGTCTGAGTGGGGTATTCATGCTTCACTGCGGCATGGTATCTCAGTGGGCTAGCACTATAAAACCAGCTTCAGTCTGGGCTATTACAAGCAGCCGCACATACACATACACACGCATGCACGTCGTCATATGAGCGAAATATTCTCAAGCACGACGTTAAACCCAATTTCACGTCACTTTTTATGCTTACTTCAGGCTTTCTTTCCCGGGACCTATGCGCCCATGGCCTGTATAGAACCGCAATTACCCGTCGTGATATTGCTGCAACAAATAATGTTAATTAATTCCAGGAGCCATCCACATAGACGATTGCCCTGCTCAAAAGTACATCTGTATCTACCTGATCGTAGCTGGAGCCTTCGCTATCCTCGTAACTGGAGTGCGCTATCTGGAGAGTATGTGCTGCAGCAGCAACTCAGGAACCCCTCCCTTGCCTATTCTAGTTGTCAATGGCGTCCTTGGTCTCTTCCTGCTTTCCTGGTTTATTGCAGGTAAAAATGAAGATGTTACAAACAGTAAACATCCTACAAAATTAATTAAATGTATTTCATGTGTTACTAAATACAGGGATAGACCCGCAGCCATGTTTAAGATCATTTGTCGATTTATCGATAGAGATGAATCAAGCTTTTGACTGTCATTAAGAAGTTGACAGAGGATAAAGACATGAAGTTACTATGACAACACTTTGTAATAGATTGTTTGTCTGACCTGCAAATATACTACTCATACTTTGATACAGATCACAAAAATTCACAACTTTACTTAAACGTAGATTTACAATATGAAATTGTATACATTCAAAACTGGATAAATAATAATATGGTAACCCCTCTTTAGGCAGACAGCCCTTTTATTCTAACATTATGCACTTCTTACATGAGTAACCATAAAAATGGTTTTCATGGCACCAATCAACCATTTTGCAAATCATGGAACTAGTCATTGGCAAATAAACAACACCTGTCAATAGCAGGTATGGGATCCACAAGATGCAATGACATACTGAAACCTAGGACCATGCTTACGATAAGCTTAGATGATTAAACCAAAATTGACCCCACATGATAGTTTTCTATTGAATCCATGATTTGATCCTTAGCAAAGTGTGAATAATATAGTTGCATCTCTTGGACTAATAGATTGGAATACAATAAACATGTGAAGACACGTTGAGCTGAGTGGGCTACCAAAAGGATAAATGTGTGTTGGGAGGCAAGTGTCAATACACTGGTAATTGTTCATCATACAGTTTACCGTATAGATCTCATTACTGTTAATAACTGAGGCGGTGGGTTAGCCTAGTGGTTCAAGCGTTCGCTCGTCACGCCGAATACCCGGGTTCGAATCCCCACATGGGTACAATATGTGAAACCCATTTCTGGTGTTCCCCGCCATGATATTGCTGGAATATTGCTAAAAGCGTCATAAAACTAGATCAATCAATAATAACTGGCGTGTTTCTTACAATCCCGTTTCTGCAGCCCCAATCCCCTCATCCAGCGGTTGATGCAGTGATTCAATTTCAGGCAATGTGTGGGTCTACGGCCTCTACGGCAAGTACAACCCAACAGACAAAACTGCCGACAACTACTGTAAAGAACTCGTTTACGTGTTTGCATTCTGGATCATCACGACAGGCTACATCCTGCTCGGAGTTTATGTCCTCCTGGTATGCTTTGTTGCCTGCTGCTGCAGGCGACGTTAGTCGACCACACCATTGTGAGGTATTTGACTTGTACCATGAAAAGGCATGACGGTTAAAATATTTGAAACACTTTGTTAAATATACTGCATGAAGACATGCCCCATGGCTACAACGCCGTCGGAACTCGAACCAGTTCAATTTCATACATGAGAAATTGTAGTATGTGGGATATGGTTTATGTGTTTGTGAAAGCAGGTTTCATACTTGCAAGGGTATGCTGCTATTTCCAGATTAGAGGCACGCAACCCTCTTCTAAGGGTGAATTTAGTCCATGTGTTACGTTAGGACTTCTGGCTGGATGGCTATTTTTATTGTGTTCCTGGAAAAGCAATAAATTATTTATTTATTATTTATTACCACATCTCATTGTAAAGAACTGTTGGATTACTTTACTGTCCCTACCTACAGATATCCTGGTACTCTAAACCAAAAACAGAATATTGTTTATACATAATATGAAAACTAAAAGCCACGATAACATATAAAGGATGGATACATCGCTTTATAAATGCTCATCATTATTATATTATACTCACTCACTAATATCCATAATTGATTCGATTATCCACATGGGTACAATGTGTGAAGCCCATTTCTGGTGTCACCCGCCGCGATATTGCTGGAATATTGCTAAAAGCGGCGTAAGACCAAACTCACTCACTCACTCAGTGATACATAGACTGACGCTTTGTCTCGAAAGAAATATCATTTTCAAGCAGCCACATTTAAGCTGACCAGGAGCCTCAGCCTGGACATCTAGACTTGCTCCATTTAGGACACACAACAATGAGGGCCGGGCGGAAGGTAAACTCACCATAATTGACTTTAAGCTTCAAGGATATTACATACACTACCAAGTAACTCAAGAAGTGGTCAAATGAGGTTTAGAATAGTTTTGCATTTTCTTGTGTGTCTGGCTATGTTTAAGCATGAATGTGTCATGTTTACATCGCAAAAGTGTTTTCTTGTGCTTATTGTTGCATATTTGTACATCATCATTTGTCATTTATAAAGCCCTTTTTCCACTTCGGACATTAAATAGTATTTGATAGTATTGCATATGTCGTGTTTAATTTCGTCTTTGATATTTTGGTTTTGTATACGTGTTTATTTTTTGAATGAAATGTATATTTTAGTGCACTTCTTTTGTGTTCTCTGTAATAATGTTTTCTCAAAATAATTACAATTTGACACAAAGTTACGAAGCTATGGAGTTGAATTGATGCACAGGATAGAGTCAGAGGAAATAATTTTGTTGGATGAGAAAGGGGCGCATCCAAGAGCGCAACGAATAATTACAATTCATCTTACAACACTTCAATTCATTCAATTGATTGTGACGACATAGCCGTAACACGTGACAGGAAGAACATATGTACATCTTTATGATAAGAAAAACACATGCTTTATGAAAATTGCGATAGAAGTTATGGCTTGAATGTTTTTTTGTATTGAGAACAGATAGACTTTTGTAATTGATACTATGTAAATATTTTGTTCGGAGATCAGCATACCTTTCACATACAAATCACACATGGTACTCATCTTCGAGTACTCCTAGATTAGAACTTGTGCATACAGCAGTGTTTTCATTAGTACATTTGTTTTGTCTCAGTAGATTTACTTTAAACGAATGCAATGCAATACATAGTTTACAGAATGCACGAATCAAGGTCTTATCACTTACTGCTGTAAGGTATAGTTCAGGCTGTAATAATGATTTGAAAGTCGAGTAATTCTTTAAAAATGTGGATGTGCAAAGTGAGTCATGCCAGACCTGGGAATATATATCACGGACTCTTTGTGTAAAAGTACTGATCAACATTTGGATGTTTCCTGCATCTTACAACAATGTACAAGTGACAGACACAGGTTAAGATATGTACAACAAAAGTTAACTGAGAAACGTTTTGTTTGAGAGATATAGATATGTACATATTTGAAACCATTCTGATTTTCAGTGATTGAGAGACCTGCATTGCAATGTAACATAAGATTAATATCAATCGGGGTTCTATTTTTAACAATATTTTCTAAAGATTTTAACAGTTTATGTCTTTGAATAGTATACAATGGACATTCAAGGAAGTATTGAAAAACATTCTCACATCCATGGCCACATTGACATGATGCGTCATTTTTACATATATTCTAAATAAATCATAATTAAGTGTACTTATATAAGTGTCATATATGTTAATATAGTGTGCGGAACATTTAACTTCCTTATTCGACATGAATACTATTTAGGTGCTCGTTTTTCTTTCACGTGATATACGATTTAAATGATGCAACAGAGTCGCAATTTCTAATAGCTAACGGAATATCATTCCACATTTTAACTGCTGATTAAATAAAAGATGAAGTTGAGTACCTCAGTCTTGTACATTGTTGGCTAAAATTATCGGAGTTTCTTAACACATAACTTGTCCGGTTGCAAACTACAGTTAATCCTGAAGAAAAACTGGCGCAAGACCTTATTGAATTTTATAAAATAATGTTAATTTGCATTTTAGGCTAGGGTGAGGCTGTAATGGCTTTTGTGCAAGGAAGTTAAGAGTACATCACATTGATATTTGCAAACAAACTGAGAACCTTTTATCACGATGGATATATGTAATTGAATTGGTTCCTAATGGGTAAAGATCTAGAACTCAAAGTTCTTGCCACCAAGGGTACTCTCTTAAGAGGACGCTCACAAGGTTCGAGTTTTCTATTGTTTTAAGGATAGTTGCATTAACAAACTCAACAAAAGTACGACCATCCTCTTTTAGCAGACTTTACCTTGTCAGGAACCAATTCTGATCAGAACTCTTATCAATAGGTAAGGCACAATGTAACGTCCTGAGTATTTCCCCGAAATACACTGTGTCTGATTTCCAAGTTGAAACTAAAGGTTAACCGGACATCAGCCCAAATGGGAACTCTTTGTAAATCCAACCTACAGCAAAGTAAAGTGATGATAAATTAAAACAATTCACTACAAAGGTATTGCAATGGTAGTACAAAGTCCAAAGAAGTATAATACAAAAACAGTGATGATAACAATGAAGACAGACATGGTACAATTCACCTCACTACAACAATGGTCAAGTTTCAAGCCTAGGCTGGGTATCCAGGATAAGATTTATCTCCATACAATTGCTGGTCTTCTTGTAACTGGATATGTAATGGGAATAAGAGGCAAATGTAAGCTTATCTTATATACCTTAGAAGGAAAATCCAGAAATTCTCCGACTCCTTGGGCAAAAATATAGTGGAATGGTCTGTAGGGTTGTAGTACATTCTAGAACTCGGTCTCAGTTGAGCAGATGTGGAGTAGACCACGGACTCTCACTATATTTGGTACTATGTATAGCGCTTGGAACATTGTTACACAGTGAATTTCACTAGCACATATCAATGCATACATATTGTTACATTTGTATTATATTTGTAAATGGGTCTGAGCTTAGTTCAATAAAACCTATTGATCCTGATTGACACAGACACTTCTGCTAGATCGACATCATCTACATCAAGCTGTGCTTGAAAACACTGACGGATTTGGGGATCGAAAGGTTGATGCACCACGGCCTTGGTTGATTGCGAGTCTTTATAGATTGACCAGAAATTATTGAGAATTTTAGGAATATGTTTAATTGGATTTCTAGTATAAACAACCTTGACCAGCTATTAAGTGCTTGGTTTCATTCAAGAGAGACAACTCCGTTAATCCTTTTTCATTAGTTTGTGAAGAGTAATCACCCTCTGTTTACTTGCTAGCAGACGACATTTTCAGTGATCCTCAGTATGGATGATTTAGAGAAGAAGAAGTTGATTTTAGAGTATTATAACAAGGACATCAGATCAGCTAAATGATTTCAAGTAGAACAGGCATCCCTTTGTCCACAATTCACCTGTCTTTCAATCTGGAGTTATGGTCTGCTAATATTCACATTTAATACGTGAGTAATGAGTGAATTTTTTTTTACAAATTACAATCTTAAACTCTCCATAATTTCTGGTTGTACTGTACTTCCAGAATTGACCGCAAGGGTGTGTCCTTTACAAAGTGTCACGTCCACAGAACCTCTGTATCCATTAGTAAACACATTTACAGTTACTACTCTTTTGTACCCGTGTAGATCCGGGCTAGAAATGGTCTTCAGTAAACCATGCTTGTCGTAAAGGGCAACTAACGGGATCGGGTGACAACGATGTCACGGAACTTCTATATCCATTAGTACACACCTCTGGATTTAGACATCAAGCATGCGTCCTTTACAACAATGTCACATCTTCGAATCTTATATATCCATTAGAACACACCTCTGGATTTAGACATCAAGGGCGTGTTCTTTTACAACAATGTCACATCTTCGGATCTTTGATATCCATAAATATACACATCTACATTTACCTCTTGTTTGATTGTGCCTTTTAAAAGAAAGACTTCATGGATGGCCTGTCTTAAAAACGTCCCGCCTCTGAATTTCTTTTAATTGTGAATGGGATAAATCTTAAAGTAAGGAACGATCAAACGCCAAGAATTTACAACAAAGATTTAAAATTTGGTCATCTCTATTGGCACAACCCCGTTGCCAAAGCTCTCAGTTACCGAGCGTTCGTAAAATCTTCCAATGCAGGTCACCCTCGGAAAATATTTCAATCGGTCAATTGCAAATTGAAACTGATTAACGGATAAAAAAACATTCGGGGTTTTTCTGAGGTATTTGCTATTCACCGTACACCGGCTAGTAGTATTCTTTTCTCCACCTCGTGGAATTGTTATAACAGTGATCATTTTGGCCACTACCGGTGGACATAGCCATTTTTAATGTGTTTGTATCATTATATGTGCATTATAATGTCCCACAGTGGTGCCGTGTGGTCCTGTGCATAGAGCTCAGGACACAAATCAGTTGAAGTTTGACACCGTTGAGCGCGGAGAGGTCCTTGGATGGGTGACCGTGTTTGGCAGCTTGATTCCTGAGAGTTTCTAGGACTTCAGTTCTGCCCCATAACGAAGCACATGTGATACATGTGGTCTCCCCTTAGGCAAGAGAGTTTGTTCAAATTTGTCTCTGTTCATCCAGCAGAAAATGGGTACCCGGTGAAATAAGTCATGAGACTATTAACCTTCTAGCGCCTAGTAGATAGAGCTTCACTTGTCAGTGATATGCAGGCTCTGAAGGAACAGGTCAGTGTTTGTGTGCCACAATTAACAGATCTAAAACAAGAGAATATGGTTCTAAAAGAAGCTTTAATCGATCAAAGATGTCGTTCGATGAGGGACAACTTGATTTTCAATAACATTCCCGAAACTGAACCTGAGGCCACTGAGGCCACCAGGAAACTGCCAGCTATGCTCGGCAGACTATAAGTGCCTGCCTCATCATCTGTTGCATGAATGCCCTGACCAGCGTGTTTGCGACAACCGAGAGACTCTGTGGCTCTCCATTTTGGACACGTTTGGCGTAGACGTGTATGTCATGTTGGACTCCATGGAACTGGATGAACAAACAAGAACTCTGCTTGGGGGACACTCCTTCGATATTGAGGACTGTGGGACTATTCTTCCTCTCCAGTGGACTCATTTGTCGTAACATTTAACTAACTCTTCTCTACTGTTCAATTGTAAATCCCCAAGTTTGGAGGAGCTAAGGACACTCACTCACTCACTCATTTAGATCTAGATGCCGAAACAATGAGCTTCAAACGAGTACACAGGATAGGCAAGTCCCCGCCCACCCAGGTACCTAGGCGACACAGCCCGACGCCGATCCCTGATAGCAAAGTTTGTTTTTACGAGGGAAAAGAATTCTGTCAAGGCCGCCGCGAAGAAACTGAAAGGTAAATAAGCGAACAATTTCCAGAGGAGGTAAGCCAGTACAGACGAGACGTGCTCGTGCCACTCATGAAGCAAGCCCGACAAAGCGGACAACAAGCCTACATGGTGATTGACAAACTGTACATAAATCGTGAGCAACAATCTGTACCCACCCCACCCCCTTACAGGCCACCCACACATTGGAGGACGGCGGTGGACAAGAGACTCATTCGTGTCAATGCTATTGTGATAGCATATATCAGAACTCTAATGTCTGTCACATAAGCTTAGATAACGCTTGTGATGGTGTAGATACAAATGACTTACCAGACTGTAACGTCCAGTTTGGAGTTAATGGTTCTGACATGGTTGATGTTAATGTCAATGCAGATATTGCTGCGAATGATATAGTTGATGTCACTGATGATAATGATATCAATAATGATGACGATAATAATGATGCTGTTGTTAACGACGACGACGACGACGACGACGATGATGATGATGATCACCCAAAGTCACCTGTATTTAAAATACATTTCCTTAATCTAAATGTTTGTGGTTTGAGGAAAAGACTTGAATATGACGAATTCAGAGGTATGATTGAAAATAATGATATTATCTGTTTACAAGAAACAAAAACAGACTGTTTAGATGAAATAGAAATAGATGGCTATAAACTTATACTTAAAACATAGACAAGGAATGTTGCGGAAAACAGGTTGAATCGGAATTGCAATAAGAGAAAAACTAGTAGAACATGTATCAGTCCTAGATGAACAAGCAAATTATATAGTATGGATGAAGCTTTCAAAGCATCTTTTGGGTATCGATCAAGATATGTATATTGGTGTTGTTTACCTTCCACCGGAAGGCTCAAAGTATATTAATTCTGACTCATTCGATGAAATTGAACAATCCACACTTAGATTCCTATCCTTAAGTGATTACGTTTGCTTCACTGGCGATTTTAACGCACGAACTGTGCGACTATCTTCCTATGGATGATTTTCTAATTAAGGAGTTTGATATTGATAATGAAGAATTAAGTAACGAGTTACAACCCCAATATATTCTAGAATCACTTAACTTACCACAAGAAAGGTACTCGCAAGATAAAACTAATGTTAATAACTTTGGCTTTAGATTCATAGAGATGTGTAAAAACCTCAACATGTTTGTGTGTAACGGGAGATTTGGAAACGATAAATATGTTGGCTTGTTGGCGCAGTTACCTGTAATCAAAAATCTTTGATTGATTATGTTATATCTTCACCTATGTGTCTACCATTATTTTGTGAATATGATGTCATTGATTTCTTACCGTTTTATTCAGATGTTCACAGACCTCTTCATTTCTCACTTAGTTGCTCCATATGTCCTCAGGAAAATGAACATCACACAGTAAATCCATTCCAGAATGAAAACAGTCAAAGTAAACCCAAACGGTATGATCCCTCTAAATCCGACTTGTTTTGTGTAAAATAAAATATTGAAGAAATAAAATTACTGAAGAAGATGTTCTAGAAGATTGCCATGGGCATCTCGCTAATGCTGCACGGGATAGAAGGCGTGTTTGCTCGAATGTGCAAATGTTAAAAAGAAAGAAGATAGACCCTGGTTCAATAAAGAATGTAGAAATATGAGAAAAAAGTTCAACAAAGCTAAAACTAGATCTAATAAATCCAAAAATCCTTTGAATAAATTTCTGTATCAGCAGATGTCGAAAACATACCAAAAATGTCTTGATAAACATATTAAAAACTTTCAAAAGAGAACTACTGGAAAAATTAGGAATGATAGAAAATACTCCCCAAAAGAATACTGGAAGCTGCTAAATGACAAAGAACCTGATAAAGAACAATCTATACCTAATATCGAATCTTTCTTTGACTTTTTCCAAAAACTAAATGACACTGATAATAATGATGAAGATTATGATGATATCCCAACTGATGATACGATGGAAGAAAATATGTATAATAATGAAGTTCTTAATAAAGATATAACTGAGGACGAAGTAAAATTTGCAATTAAATGTTTGAAAAGAAATAAGGCTTCAGGCATAGATCTTATTGAAAATGATTATTTTAAAGATGCAGCGAATATTCTTACCCCTATTCTAACTTCTGAGTAAGGGATACATTCCGGAATCCTGGCTCAGTGGTATTATTCGACCTATTTATAAGAAAATCGGCGATAGGAATACCCCAAATTCGTATAGACCCATAACGCTCCTAAGTTGCTTTGGAAAATTGTTTACAAGTATATTATAAATGAAAGACTAACATTATTTGCAGAAATCAATCATATCCTCACACCTGCACAAGTAGGATTTAGAAAAGGGTTTTCGACTGCCGATAATGTGTTTATTATGAATATAGTTTTAGAAATATTAAAATTATCTAAGCGTAAACTTTATTGTGTATTTATAGATTTCACTAAAGCCTTTGACACCGTATGGCGCGCAGGGCTGTGGTATAAAATGCTACGATATGGTATCAATGGCAAATTCTTAACGCTTGTTAGAAATATGTATCATAATATAAAATCATCTGTTATCACTGGCTATGAAATGTCTCCCTTCTTTCAATGTAGAAAAGGTGTTAGGCAAGGTGAAAACTTATCACCACTACTATTTTCTATATTTATAAATGATCTTGAATCTTCCTTATTAAGAAATGGATGTACAGGTGTGAACTTTGAAAATGTAAACGAGGATGACATTTACCTTTGGTTACATTTGATTGTCTTATTATATGCCGACGACGCTATCATTTTCAGTGAATCACCTAAGGAACTTCAGAAATCATTAAATAACTTTCATGAATACTGTTTCAAATGGAAACTTAAAGTTAATCTATCTAAAACTAAGATTATCATATTCGGAGGTGGGCCCTCGAAAACAGTCAATTCAAAATTTTCATTTTCGCTGGGGGGGCAGTAAAATTGAAATAGTAGATACATATACTTATCTTGGCGTAAGGTTCCATAGAAATGGTAGGTTCTTGACAGGTATTAAAGCGCTAGTAGAAAATGCAACTAAAGCTATGTTTGCCCTTTTGAAAAAAGCCCGAAATTTAAACCTACCTATTGATTGTACCCTAAAAGCATTTGATACTATGATAAGTCCGATTCTCCTTCATGGATGTGAAGTATGGGGATTTGAAAACCTGAACATTATAGAAAAAGTACATCTCAGATTTTTTAAATTTGCTGTTGGCCTTCGAAGCTCCACTCCAAACTTTATGGTGTATGGCGAGTTTGGCCGAGAACCGCTCTACATCAAATTATACAAACGAGTTATTTCTTTTTGGCATAAAGTAGCAACAAATAACCAATACTGTAAACGCTCATCACTGATGTATAATTTTATCTCTGTTAATAACTTTGGTTGTCAACTCCGATGGATATCTTTTGTTACAAGAATACTTAATACCTGCGGTTTATCAGAGGTTTTCTCAAACCCCCAGAATGTCACCACGTCATGGCTGGTCCTAAAAGTTGAAGCTACTCTAGAGATCAGTTTTTACAACATTGGCGTAGCTCCATAGAAACTAGTTCTAAAGGTCAATTTTATAAATGTTTTAAAGATAAACTATGTTTTGAAAACTACTTATACTTATCCAGGGATATATATTTTCCTATATTAAAACTAAGAACTTGCAACAATAACCTACCAATTCAAACCGGCCGATGGCATTCTATTCAAAAAGAGGAAAGAATATGTAAGCTGTGTAACGCTAACGTTGTTGGGGATGAGTTTCACTATCTCTTTAGATGTGAAACCCTTCTCCAACAGCGAAATACCTATCTCGCGACATATATGTGTGATCTCCAAAAACATTCAATGTTAAAGAAATTATTATGTAATAAAACTACTAAACATCTAAAGAACTTAAAGTCATTTCTGAATGTATTGTATAAATCGCTTACTAAGTTATATTCAAATGATCATGTCCAGCCACTTGCCATGTATATATTTGTTTACCTATGTAGTTATATATTCTCATGTACCACCGTTGGTTGGTTGAGAAATAAACTTCTCTGTCTGTCTGTCTGCCTAACAGGCAGCTTGGGTTATCCAGGGTAATAATAATTAGATTTTGATTACAGCCTCCAGCGAGCAGCTAGTCAGGCGTATACCAGGCGCTATATAAATGAATTATTATCTTTTTTGCATAGGCATGTATTGGGTGAAAATATTTTAGCATTAACAAAACAAATACTCTCTAATATACTTCTCCAAAAGCACTTAAATGCATGCTTGAATACTTACTTTTATTTATGTCGGTGTTTTACAAGGCTGGAATGGAATTACAGCATGTGCAGAAAGGAAAGTCGTTTGTTCGGATTTTATTTAATTATTTCGTCACAAAGACTTTCTTCAGTGAAGTGATATTTGGCATGTTTTCAAAAGTGCGTATCGAAGGTACACAGGAAGTTGGAGGCGTGTTGACAAGGTGGGTGATTGAACCAACAGCTAGGACTGAGTATACTCTGACCTAATTCAATCAAGCATAACACAACCAGTCTTGATGTTGACTTTCGAGTAACGATCACCTTGCACAAGTTCACATAGTCCTTGCAACAGGATATTTCGCAACGATTACTATGAGTCAGTGGAAAGTTTGAAAGTCTGGATATATTTACAAGTATATATTTACAGGGAGGTGTATTGCTGTCTTGTCCCGCTGGCAGAGACGAAGGTTGCTAAGGCAGCAGGTACGTTGTGTGTGTGTGCTCCATAGTGTTAGCTAATGCGTGGTCTACAGTCCGTTTGGCTCAAAAGCGGACCGATGAATTGCAATCTAACTCGAAAACTAATAAACATAAAATACTCAATGAAACGCTGATCATAATCAAAACATCATACCCACTCTGTGAGGTGTTTGCAGAATTTTTGTTCTAAAAATAAAAAATGTTGTTTAACAATCTATCATTAAAATATTGACACAGTTCACTGTTTGTTACGAGGGAGGAGTGCAGAGAAAGGGACAGCCAAGGTTAATCAATAAATAACTTTGTCTGTAAACGTGCTTCTCGAACACCTGGCTGTCCCTTTCTGCAAACACCTCACAGAGTGGGTATGATGTTTTGATTATGATCAGCGTTTCATTGAGTATTTTATGTTTACTAGTTTTCGAGTTAGATTGCAATTCATCGGTCCGCTTTTGAGCCAAAACGGACTATTCATCGGTCCGCTTTGGAGCCAAACGGACTGTAGCATGTAGCATGTTGATCTGCATGTCGGGTAGATTGCGTGACGTCGGGTGGGGTGGGGTGAGTTAGGGAGAGGGCAGGTCCAGGCCGACTGGGTGAAGTTACTGTACTTTTGATGCCTATTTCTATTTAGACCATTAGACCCATTGAATGCTTTAGCACAATATTATCAGTTTGTGTTCCTTCCTGTATATCTAAGCTTGTGTGTATGCCTTCCAGTACATGTATACCTGTATGTATGCCTTCGTGTACATGTATATCTGTGTGTATGACTTCCTGTACATGTATACCTGTATGTATGCCTTCCTGTATATGAATACCTGTGTGTATGCCTTCCTGTATATGTATACCTGTGTGTATGCCTTCCTGTACATGTATACCTGTATGTATGCCTTCCTGTACATGTATACCTGTATGTATGCCTTCCTGTATATGTATATCTGTGTGTATGACTTCCTGTACATGTATACCTGTATGTATGCCTTCCTGTACATGTATACCTGTATGTATGCCTTCCTGTACATGTATATCTGTGTGTATGCCTTCCTGTACATGTATACCTGTATGTATGCCTTCCTGTACATGTATACCTGTATGTATGCCTTCCTGTATATGTATATCTGTGTGTATGACTTCGTGTACATGTATATCTGTGTGTATGCCTTCCTGTACATGTATACCTGTATGTATGCCTTCCTGTATATGTATATCTGTGTGTATGACTTCGTGTACATGTATACCTGTATGTATGCCTTCCTGTATATGTATATCTGTGTGTATGACTTCGTGTACATGTTTACCTGTGTGTATGACTTCGTGTACATGTATACCTGTATGTATGCCTTCCTGTACATGTATACCTGTATGTATGCCTTCCTGTACATGTATACCTGTATGTATGCCTTCCTGTATATGAATACCTGTGTGTATGCCTTCCTGTATATGTATACCTGTATGTATGCCTTCCTGTATATGTATACCTGTGTGTATGCCTTCCTGTATATGTATACCTGTATGTATGCCTTCCTGTATATGTATACCTGTGTGTATGCCTTCCTGTACATGTATACCTGTATGTATGCCTTCCTGTACATGTATACCTGTATGTATGCCTTCCTGTACATGTTTACCTGTGTGTATGCCTTCCTGTATATGTATACCTGTATGTATGCCTTCCTGTACATGTATACCTGTGTGTATGCCTTCCTGTATATGTATACCTGTATGTATGCCTTCCTGTACATGTATACCTGTATGTATGCCTTCCTGTACATGTATACCCGTATGTATGCCTCCTGTATATGTATATGTGTGTGTGTATGACTCTCTGTGTACATGTATATCTGTGTGTATGCCTTCCTGTACATGTATACTTGTATGTATGCCTTCGTGTATATGTATATCTCTGTGTATGTCTTCCTGTATATGTATATCTGTGTGTATGCCTTCGTGTACATGTATACATGTGTGTATGCCTTCGTGTACATGTGTGACTGTATGTATGCCTTCCTGTACATATGTACCTGTGTGTATGCCTTCCTGTACATGTGTGACTGTATGTATACCTTCCTGTATATGTATATCTGTGTGTATGCCATGCTGTACATGTATACCTGTGTGTATGCCTTCCTGTAGATTTATACCTGTGTGTATGCCTTCCTGTATATGTAAATCTGTGTATGCCTTCCTCTGCATGTATACCTGTGTGTATTCCTTCCTGTATATCTATGCTTGTGTGTATTCCTTCTTGTATATGTTTGCCTGTGTGTATGCCTACCTGTTTATGTATGCCTGTGAGTTTGCCTTCCTGTATATACATGCCTGTGTATATGCCTTCCTTTATATGCATGCCTGTGTGTATGCCTTCCTGTATATACATGCATGTGTGTATGCCTTCCTGTATATACAAGCCTGTGTGTATGCCTTCCTGTATATACATGTGTATGTGTATGCCTTCCTGTATATACATGCATGTGTGTATGCCTTCCTTTATGTACATGTGCATGTGTGTATGCCTTCCTGTATATGTATATCTGTGTGTATGCCTTCCTGTATATGCATGCCTGTGTGTATGCCTTCGTGTATATACATGTATGTGTGTATGCCTTCCTGTATATACATGCATGTGTGTATGCATTCCTGTATATGTATATCTGTGTGTATGCCTTCCTGTATACACATGTATGTGTGTATGCCTTCCTGTATATGCATACCTGTGTGTATGCCTTCCTGTATATACATGCCTGTGTGTATGTCTTGCTGTATATACATGTATGTGTGTATGCCTTCGTGTACATGTATGTTTGTGTGTATGCCTTCCTGTATATACATGCCTGTGTGTATCTCTTCCTGTACATGGTTATCTGTGTGTATGCCTTCCTGTGTATGTATATCTGTGTGTATTTGCCTTCCTGGACATGTGTACCTGTGTATTTGCCTTCCTGTTTATGTATACCTGTGTGTATGCCTTCCTGTTTATATATGCCTGTGTGTATGCCTTCTTGTTTAAGTATGCCTGTATGTATGGCTTCTTATATATACATGCCTGTGTGTGTGCCTTACTGTTTATGTATGCCTGTATGTATGGCTTCCTATATATACATGTATGTGTGTCTGCCTTCCTGTATATGCATGCCTGTGTGTATGCTTTTCTGTATATACATGCCTGTGTGTATGCTCTCCTGTTTATGTATGCCTTCCTGTATATACATGCCTGTGTGTATGCCTTCCTGTATATACATGCCTGTGTGTATGCCTTGCTGTATATACATGTATGTGTGTATACCTTCCTGTATATACATGCATGTGTGTGTGCCTTCGTGTACATGTATGCTTGTGTGTATGCCTTCCTGTATATCTATGCCTGTGTGTATCCCTTCCTGTACCTGTATATCTGTGTGTATGCCTTCCTGTGTATGTATACCTGTGTGTATTCCTTCCTGTATATCTATGCTTATGTGTATTCCTTCTTGTATATGTATGCCTGTGTGTATGCCTACCTGTTTATGTATGCCTGTGAGTTTGCCTTCCTGTATATGCATGCCTGTGTGTATGCCTTCCTGTATATACATGCATGTGTGTATGCCTTCCTGTATATACAAGCCTGTGTGTATGCCTTCCTGTATATACATGTATGTGTGTATGCCTTCCTGTATATACATGCATGTGTGTATGCCTTCCTTTATGTACATGCATGTGTGTATGCCTTCCTGTATATGTATATCTGTGTGTATGCCTTCCTGTATATGCATGCCTGTGTGTATGCCTTCGTGCATATACATGTATGTGTGTATGCCTTCCTGTATATACATGCATGTGTGTATGCATTCCTGTGTATGTATATCTGCGTGTATGCCTTCCTGTATACACATGTATGTGTGTATGCCTTACTGTATATGCATGCCTGTGTGTATGCCTTCCTGTATATACATGCCTGTGTGTATGTCTTGCTGTATATACATGTATGTGTGTATGCCTTCGTGTACATGTATGTACCTCGTGTACATGTCTCTCTCTCTCTCTCTCTCTCTCTCTCTCTCTCTCTCTCTCTCTCTCTCTCTCTCTCTCTCTCTCTCTCTCTGTTAGTTATGCTATTTTGCCTGAGCCTAACTGCAAAAGAATTAAAGTAATAATACCGTACCCTGAAACTTCTTTCTGGACAGAGAAGTGCCACGTGACACTCAACCCAGGGGAGTCTGTAATAGCTAATATCTCACATTTGGACAATAAACATTTAGTTCTTTCTACAATCTCTAATTTTAGTGTTTTCCTTTGGGAAATAAGTATGTGCTTATTTCCCAATATCTATTTGATGGTGTATTGTCTCGCTGTTGGAAAATAACTGCCATCTTGCTATTAGAAAATTAAAACATTTCCATTACAAAGTCTCTAATGGGTAGTTTAGTATCTCGCTTTTGAAATTTAACTGCAAGGTTATTACAAAATATCTATTTGATTTTGATTTTGTATTGTATATCTTTTTTAAAAATAACTGCGAGGCTATTTCACAATCTCTAATTTGAAACTATATTGTCTCGCTTTTGTAAAATAAGCACATAATTATTAAGTTCGAATTTTGGTCTTAAAAGCTGATTTGATGGTTAGGCAACTGAAAGTATTAACATGATTTGTACACCCACTCACATAGATGAGTTGCAACAGATATCATGATATTATTGTGTTACTTGCATGCATTGAATTGATAACCCCTGAAGCTATATGCATGCTACTTCATCTATTTCAGCTTCAAGTACAGACGTTGACCACAGATACCGTTAAACAAGAAACATGGCGTGTAAGTATAACGTTCTTATTTAAATTACCTGCAAGAATATTTAAAACGTGTTCAAACAGATATTGTTAGCATAAATGCAATGTTTAAAGTATTTTGTTTACATTGTAATACAGGATAAAATAAAATATGTGGCATGTAATATCATGAGTAATAGTACGGTAAATAGTTCAACAGTTCAGGTAGATATGTTTTCATTTACATATATTTGAATATACTATGTACCAAAGTGATGTTATACCAAGCGGTGTTTATACCAAACACATTTAAATGTTGTTCTATTTTATGTATAAAAGTATGAATGCGTATGTAATCCTGTCAGTGAGTGAGTGAGTGAGTGAGTGATAACTGAACCCAGTCAGACACACCACCCTGTGCTTACGCTGCACAACGGACTTTCCTATTACGCAACCTCTTTACAAAGACTGTTCTCTCTCTGGTTCACAGAATATTGATTGTTACGGTGAAAGCGTATATCGGGTAACACAGTGTTGCCTAATACATAAACAGGTTTAACTGAAATCCGCACGTGGTAACACGAGCCTGGATTATAGAGGTGAGCGCTCATACCAAGGTCAAGGTCATACATGTAAACCCTTTGACTGATCTTTGTATTAATCAATATTTACATTTATAATTTACAATGTAGACTCAAAACATCAAAATGTACATAGGTCTATTTATATGAACATTTCATAAAGCAATATTTCTCGAAACAGGTACAGTATAGGCATTTTAGGGCGTCTCTCGACACGATCTTGTCACTAAAGCAAGGGATTACTTTGGGAAACAAGAACGGGTAGCATGGCGAGATCTCGAGTGACGATAGTGGATGTAGTGCCTAACGACTGCTTGACATGCTATATTGTTTTCTTGTTTTACTCTGCACACATCAATATTCAGATATTTGACGGCGGTCTGTGAATACATCTAGTCTTGAACAAATAATGCGGATTTTGATATTCTGAACACCTTTCAACCACACAAAGCACTCAACACCATCGCACAGCATCATAACACTACAATCTGATTAAAGTACAATTAATCTCGCATGTGTCGATGAACAAAGTAAGAGGCCAATATGAATTTCAAATTTAAAGAAATCTTTTTGCTTTTGTTATGAATATGATTACATTTTCAAATAACTGATTTAATATAATATTTATGCTTTCGCACACCTGCAAATATTTGAACTTGTTGATAAGAATAGCTAAACTATCCGACAAAAGCACAGAGAAAGTCCTGGACCCTAACTGGTTATTGTACCATATATTGACAGACAGACAGACAGACAGATAGACAGCTATATTCGTGATGTGGGCCTATTGGCCTATAATACAGTTTACAATTCATTTGAATAAATTAACAGTGGTAAAAAAATATGGTTTTCATTTTCAATTTCCCGAGCATCACAGTTTGGACAGTAGAAATTCTGTTATCATTGTATCCTTGTTATTCCTATAGTTGTTGGCTTTGAAGTTGTTGTGGGATATTCGAAATTTACAAAATGCCTGCACTGTAGCTGCACGGCTCCTCAGCAAAGCAATTTGTTTCAAAGAGTCGCTCATGTTCAATGACTACAAATTAAAACAACGACATAAAACGCTTCTTGGAAAACCCTGGAATCGGCATTTCATTTAGCCTCAAACACAGAATAACTTTATTGTAAGTGTAGCTCTCATTCGTGTGAACATGTCTCCTCTACCAGAACAGTTCCGAAAGGTTTGCTATCAAACCATGCAGATCCTGTGAACTGAAAAGGGACTTTTCCATTCCTTATCCAATATGGCTAATCGGGTCACACTTATTGTTATCGATTATAAGCTTCATTGAAAGCTCACCCGTTAAAGCTATGGCTCCCACATTCAAGGCCAAACTCGACAAATTATTTATAGAATTCATAGTGTGGTTTGTCAATGTAGACTCCAACTGTTCGATTAATAGGATCAATAGGCTTAGTAAAAGGTGTTCAACCTCTGGATTACTGGGCCAGTCCTCCTTGTGAGAAATGTGAGAGCTCAAAAGGACACTATACGTAGTCTGTTTGCAGTGCAAACGTACCGATGAATTTCACTTTAATTTGTATTACAAGGGGGTAAGTGCAGTAGTTGGAACACTGAAACAAATGCACGCGTGGTACGTGATGAGCGTTAACTTAGACCAACCCTACTTGTTCTCGGTGTTTCATTTAATGTGCACACCCCCTTGTAATACAAACCAATAATAGCGATTTGAAACTAAGATCGTTTGTTAAACAACTTTTATCCTAAGTTTAATAAAATTCTGATATTTAAATGTTCAGTTGGCAAGGTAAAATTATGAGGATTCGCAATCTTAATTTCACTTTATTCGATTTACTTTCTTGTTTAAAGTGAAATTCATCGGTACGTTTTCACTGCAAACAGACTATAGTCTGTCTCACAGTCCCTGAACCACATTATTTGCACCACTGCCTAGCCTTCTCTGCAATGCTAAAACCCTAAATGAAGCAAATCTGAATTTCCCATCTGACTGGGGCTCCTTTTCAATTTAGATGGGTTTGTTTGTTACTATCAAAACTATAATATACATATTCAGAGACTAAGTGTTAGTCTAAAAGGTCCCCTCGTCCATGCAGCTACTGTGACCAACTGTGGTGTAACCTGACCTAATTTACCTTCTGTGATTTTGAGTTAATTCATTTATGCAACATCTATAAAAAATAAGATCGAATAAGGAGCTGGGTTTGAGGCCGTTTTCAAAAATATTCTCTGCATGACACTTTTTAATGGATAACAACAGTAGTTACTTGTTTTATTCCATAAAAATGTCATGCATTTATGTTCTTCCAACTTCTAATGGCTGTCAGAGACAACAGTATACCAACAACCTACACATATGAACGTTCAGTAAATTCATTTATGCAATATCAATAACAATAAGAGCAAATAAGGAGCTGGGTTTAACGCCGTTTTCAACAATATTCTATGCATGACACTTTTTAAAATGAATAACAACTTGCTTTATTCCATAAAAAGTGTCATGTATCGATGTTCAACATCGGTTTCAACAATATTCTATGCATGACACTTTTTAAAATGAATAACAACTTGCTTCATTCCATAAAAAGTGTCATGTATTGATGTTCAACATCGGTTTCAACATCGGTTTCAACAATATTCTATGCATGACACTTTTTAAAATGAATAACAACTTGCTTTATTCCATAAAAAGTGTCATGTATTGATGTTCAACATCGGTTTCAACAATATTCTATGCATGACACTTTTTAAAATGAATAACAACTTGCTTTATTCCATAAAAAGTGTCATGTATTGATGTTCAACATCGGTTTCAACAATATTCTATGCATGACACTTTTTAAAATGAATAACAACTTGCTTTATTCCATAAAAAGTGTCATGTATTGATAGATCGGGTTCAACATCGGTTTCAACAATATTCTATGCATGACACTTTTTAAAATGAATAACAACTTGCTTTATTCCATAAAAAGTGTCATGTATTGATGTTCAACATCGGTTTCAACATCGGTTTCAACAATATTCTATGCATGACACTTTTTAAATGAATAACAACTTGCTTTATTCCATAAAAGTGTCATGTATTGATGTTCAACATCGGTTTCAACATCGGTTTCAACAATATTCTATGCATGACACTTTTTAAAATGAATAACAACTTGCTTTATTCCATAAAAAGTGTCATGTATTGATGTTCAACATCGGTTTCATCGGTTTCAACAATATTCTATGCATGACACTTTTAAAATGAATAACAACTTGCTTTATTCCATAAAAGTGTCATGTATTGATGTTCAACATCGGTTTCAACATCGGTTTCAACAATATTCTATGCATGACACTTTTTAAAATGAATAGCAACTTGCTTTATTCCATAAAAAGTGTCATGTATTGATGTTCAACATCGGTTTCAACAATATTCTGTGCATGACACTTTTTAAAATGAATAACAACTTGCTTGAGAGAGAGAGAGAGAGAGAGAGAGAGAGAGAGAGAGAGAGAGAGAGAGAGAGAGAGAGAGAGAGAGAGAGAGAGAGAGAGAGAGAGAGAGAGAGAGAGAGAGAGAGAGAGAGAGAGAGAGAGAGAGAGGACATGTGCGTTTGCGTGCGAGTGTATAACTCATCTCTGTCAAATGTATGTTTCAGCCATAATAAAGACGTTCAACGCGGTCTCCGAGAGATCAGGCAAAAGTGAGGCTTGATTTTAAGCTGTGTAACGTATAGATGGAGGACATTAAAAACCTCTTTAGTCAATCGGGACATTTCGATAAACAATACTTGGGAATAACTTTATGCTTTTTAAGACCGAATTTGCATAATAGTTTCACTGTGAATGAATGGTATTTGTTACAATAATATTTTCCAATCACAAGTTAATGTAGTAAATATATTGGTTTTATTATTCATCTCATATTATCCTTTCATTGTTTGTATGACAGTTTTTCAAATTGTTTTTTAGCTGGCACACTCATTAGCACCGCTGTCGGCCTTGCAGTTCCAATTGCCATGATAGCAATGGGTGAGGCAGTGTTATGAACTGTTCGTATGCGGACCTTATCACTGGCAATGATCCAATAATTGCGTTAAGATCGGTTGTTTGTGTATTTTATAAAACGATTTTACAGTATCTGTACTTCTTTTATAATGGATAAAAGCACTTAAGCTACACCTAACTTTGCATCTGTCAATACCCTTTTATAACAGGTTTTAGCATCAATTAATAGTGATCAAGATAACGGGTACACTTCGTTTAACATATAACATATAAAATAATGCATTTGAGCGCACTGCCCTAACGGATTGATAATATTCTTCTGCTCTTTAATTCCTTTATACGAAGTAGAAATCTAAACGTTGCCTACGAATCAATCAAAATCACGTGACAGAATTGAATCTTACTTCAATCCAAAAGCAGTTTGGAATTGTTTTAGTATTATTTCGTTGTAGCACTATCACTCGTATATATGTTATATAAACACACGTACACGCACGCATATGCATGAACACGAACACACACACGAACACACACACGAACACACACACACACACACACACACACACACACACACACACACACACACACATACATGCGTATGCTATATACATAATGTCATTTTCAGCCTCATCCACCCCTCCCCTCTCTCTCTCTCTCAAACTATACTTCACTAACAACTGTGGAGTTATCTCTCATTTGATAGATAGGAGGTGGCGTCTCATTAGGCTGTGAGCAAAGGCAAACCAATCTGACTGCCACCATATAGCTGGAATATTGCTGAGTGCGGCGTAAAACTAAACGCACACACGCACACACGCACGCGCGCACGCACACATTCATACATACATACAAACATACCTGAGTGTTGAAACATGTAAAGCGGGTCGCATGGGACCAAATTCTGTCGTGATACTGATACAACTGATGATGTTCGTTGATTCCAGGACTTATCCACAGGGAGGACTGCCCTGCTCAGAAGTACATCGCTATCTACCTGATCGTAGCAGGAGCCTTCGCAGCGATCATGTCTGTACTGCGACTAGCGGTTAAGATGTGGTGCTCGGACTCAGATGGAAACGTACCTTTACCTTTTTCAATTGCTAACGGCGTCATCGCAATCTTCCTGTTAGCCTGGTTTATTGCAGGTAGAAAATTAAACAGGTTTATAAACATGCCATTGTCATTTGCATCATTCATAAGTTATATGGAAAATATATTAAATGTTTTTGGCGTGTGTTTGCGTTACAAATGTATTATTAAGCATGTTTTAGATCATTTGTGCATGCATAAGATAGAGAAGAGTCGAGTCTTTGACTGGCATTAAGAATTTGGCAGAGGATGAAGGCATAAAACCTTTAGGCCAACACTTCGTTATGGATGGTTTCTCTGACCTACAAATAGTTGCATCGTTTTGGACTTAGTGGTGAAACGGTACCCTCTTACCACGGTACGGTACGTATTACGGTACAAGGCCTTCGGTTCGGTACATGAGATATGATGATAATGCAGAAAATGAGCCAAAACAAGAGCCAAACCTAGATAGATTTTGACAAAATGGTTCGACTTCCAGACATTTTTGAAAAGGTTAACAAGATGACGGTACGAAACCCGAAAATACCGAATTTTTGGATTGCAGTACGGTATACCAAACTGAAGGCAAAATACCGCGGTTCTACTAATACCGCGGTATACCGTTTCACCCCTAATTGGACTAATAGATATGATATAATAAACATGTGAAGACATTGTGATTGAGTTGAGTGGGCTACCCAAAGGATAAATGTGTGTTTTGAAGTACTGTTACAATATTACAGTAGAAGTGTCTGATGGTAATTGTACATGCTCCAGTTGAGCATATACGGGATAGATAGATCTCCTTATCGCTGTTAATAACATAATATATATGTTCCTTTCAATTCCGTTTTTGGTCTCCCCCAACTATATATCCAACGGCTGATGTAGTGATTTATTTTCAGGCAACGTGTGGGTTTACGGCCTGTACGGCAAGTACAACCAAACAGACATCACTGCCGACAACTACTGCAAGCACGACTTCTACTTGTTTGCATTCTGGCTCATCACGGCTGGTTATATTCTTCTCGGAGCCTGCATCCTTCTGGGCTGCTTCGTTGCCTGCTGTTGTCGAAATTAGTCGACCACACCACTGTTTGGCTGGTTTGACTTGCACAATGAAGCCTTCGGGATAATGATGTTTATTTGAAACACTAAATGAAAAAACAATGACAGTTGGCTACAGTTGGCAATTTTGTACGTGCTTTCTTAAGAGATTGTAGTATGTGAATATCTTATTTGTGTGTGGAAGCGAGGTCTATACGTGCAAGGGTATGTGGCTATTTCAAGATTAGAGGCACGCTTGCAATCGAGCTGTTCTTTCATGAACGGTCGAGATGTTGGCTTTGTGTAGCGAATACACAAAGCAGTTCAACGTCATGAATCAGTGTGAAAGAAGTGATAGTGAGATGACATATACAGTATATACGAGAAGGGGAACTTTAGTCCATGCGTTACGTCAGGCCTTCTGATTCGATTACCATTTTGTAGTGTGTTCTTAGACGAGCTGTACAAATAATATTTGTTATCACATTTCATTTTAGGAACTGTTATATTCTGGAGCCGAAAGTAGAATATTGTTTGAACATAATATGAAAACAAAAAGCCACGATAACACATACCATTATCCATACTTTACTTCCAGCTTCAAATTATATTGAAATATGATTATTTTTAGCCTTGGTCACATGTGTAAAACCTGGAAGTATCTCTAGAAGTGATTACAAAGAGGTTTAGAATAACCTTTTCCGTAGTTTACATTTCGTTGCTTGTCAGTTAGGTATAGATGTGTCATGATTATATTGCAAAGTGTTTTCTTGTGCTTACCGTTGCAAATCTGTACACCAATGCCATTTATAAAGGCCTTTTTTAGCACTTCTTACATTAAATATTATTTATTAGGGTTTAGCATTAGGGTATTTGATACCGTCTTTTATATCGTGGTTTTGCACACATGGTCTTTATTGAATAAAAATGCAAATGTAAGTGAACTTGTGTTTTCTATAACAGGGTCAGTGGGGTAGCTTACTGGTTAAAGCGTTGGCTCGTCACGCCGAAGACCCGGGTTCGAATCCCCACATGGGTACAATGTGTGAAGCCCATTTCTGGTGTCCCCAGCCGTGATGTTGCTTGAATATTGCTAAAAGCGGCGTAAAACCAAACTCAGTCAGTCTCTATAACATATTTTCTCAAATTAATTACAATTTGACATGGACACATCCGTGTAAGTTATGATTGATTGATTGTTGTTTAACGCCGCACTCAATATTCCAGCTATATGGCGGCTATCTGTAAATCATCGAGTCTGGACCAGACAATCCAGTGTCTGAAGATCCGGGTTAGAATTGGTCTTCAGTAACCCATGTTACGAGTTTTTTCATTCTAACGGGATTCTTCAGTAACCCATGTTACGAGTTTTTTTCATTCTAACGGGATCAGGTGGTCAGGCTCGCTCCCAATTGCGTACATTGATGCTTATGATGTTGATCACTGGGTTGTCTGGTCCAGTTTGTTAAACAAACAAACAAAACAAACATACTACTCTTTTGATTGTGACCAAAGAAAGTAAGACTTCGTGGATGGCTTAAACAACGTCACGCTCCTCAAATTCTTTCATCGTGAATCGGATAAATCTTAAAGTAATTAACGTTCAAAGCTCAGGAACTTACATCAATTTTTGAAATTTTATTTTATTCACCTGCATAAACCTCAAAGCGTTCGTAAAATCTTCCAATGCAGGTCACTCTCGGGAAATATGTCAATCACTCGCGTTTATGCTCAATTGCTGATTGAAACTGATTAATGGATTCCAGAACACTCGGTGTTTTTCACGTGGTATTTTTTTTCAGTCACCGTATACTACTATGCCAGTCTCCACCTCGTGCACCTGTTGCTATGACAGGTACACTAACGTCACTCCTGGAAGACACATTTGTTTATGTGCCTGTATATATCATTATATATATGTGCATTCCTTACGTCAGAACATGTATATAATAATGAATGGGGAAATTGCACGTTTTAACGTATTTCAGCTGCTCTCTAGGCCTCTGGGTCAATTTTTGAGTGCCACATGTCAGTTATTTAGCTTGCACTGTTCGGGTTCACAGCCAGATTGTCCATAACGACATCAGTTATTTAGCTTGCACTGTTCGGGTTCACAGCCAGATGGTCCATGACAACATCAGTTATTTAGTTTGCCCTGTTCAGGTTCACAGCCAGGTGGTCCATAACAACATCAGTTATTAATCTTGCACTGTTCAGGTTCACAGCCAGGTGGTCCATAACAACATCAGTTATTTAGCTTGCACTGTTCAGGTTCACAGCCAGGTGGTCCATAACAACATCAGTTATTAATCTTGCACTGTTCAGGTTCACAGCCAGGTGGTCCATAACAACATCAGTTATTTAGCTTGCACTGTTCGGGTTCACAGCCAGGTGGTCCATAACAACATCAGTTATTTAGCTTGCACTGTTCAGGTTCACAGCCAGGTGGTCCATAACAACATCAGTTATTTAGCTTGCACTGTTCAGGTTCACAGCCAGGTGGTCCATAACAACATCAGTTATTAATCTTGCACTGTTCAGGTTCACAGCCAGGTGGTCCATAACAACATCAGTTATTTAGCTTGCACTGTTCGGGTTCACAGCCAGGTGGTCCATAACAACATCAGTTATTTAGCTTGCACTGTTCAGGTTCACAGCCAGGTGGTCCATAACAACATCAGTTATTAATCTTGCCCTGTTCAGGTTCACAGCCAGGTGGTCCATAACAACATCAGTTATTAATCTTGCACTGTTCGGGTTCACAGCCAGGTGGTCCATAACAACATCAGTTATTTAGCTTGCACTGTTCAGGTTCAAAGCCAGGTGGTCCATAACAACATCAGTTATTAATCTTGCACTGTTCGGGTTCACAGCCAGGTGGTCCATAACAACATCAGTTATTTAGCTTGCACTGTTCAGGTTCAAAGCCAGGGGGTCCACAACAACATCAGTTATTAATCTTGCACAGTTCGGGTTCACAGCCAGGTGGTCCATAACAACATCAGTTATTTAGCTTGCCCTGTTCGGGTTCAAAGCCAGGTGGTCCATAACAACATCAGTTATTTAGCTTGCACTGTTCAGGTTCAAAGCCAGGGGGTCCACAACAACATCAGTTATTAATCTTGCACAGTTCGGGTTCACAGCCAGGTGGTCCATAACAACATCAGTTATTTAGTTTGCCCTGTTCAGGTTCAAAGCCAGGTGGTCCATAACAACATCAGTTATTTAGCTTGCACTGTTCGGGTTCACAGCCAGGTGGTCCATAACAACATCAGTTATTTAGCTTGCACTGTTCAGGTTCAAAGCCAGGGGGTCCACAACAACATCAGTTATTAATCTTGCACAGTTCGGGTTCACAGCCAGGTGGTCCATAACAACATCAGTTATTTAGCTTGCACTGTTCGGGTTCACAGCCAGGTAGTCCACAACAACATCAGTTATTTAGCTTGCACAGTTCGGGTTCACAGCCAGGTGGTCCATAACAACATCAGTTATTTAGCTTGCACTGTTCGGGTTCACAGCCAGGTGGTCCATAACAACATCAGTTATTTAGTTTGCACTGTTCGGGTACACAGCCAGGTAGTCCACAACAACATCAGTTATTTATCTTGCACTGTTCGGTTACACATAGATAGTCCATAACAAGATGAGTCATTTAGCTTGCACTGTTCGGTTACAGACAGATTGTCCATAACAAAATCAGTTATTTAGCTTGCACTGTTCAGGTACACGCAGAGATGATCCATAGCAACTTCAGTGTTTCAGAAAATAATTCTGATCAAATTCGCAAGACCCAGATGCCAGGTTTATCGCTTGAAATACTGAATTACTGAAACCGCAGTGAAGATATACTGAAGAAAAAGACGAGATTGGTGGCTTCATATTGGCTCGGGGTGCAGTGAAATAAACTATATACATGTATGCAAAAAAGGAAAATATTTTAGTATCAAGAAAAAAAATACTCTCTAATAGATAGTTCGCTAAAATATACTTAAATGCATGATTGAAAAATCTTACTTTTGTTTTTGTCGTTGGTTGACAAGGCCGGAATGTCGTAGAATGTGCAGAAAACAAGGAATCGGTGCCTCAGTCTACCAACTGTTCAATAATAAAGATATTATGGTTCAAAATATTCCGGATAAGTTAAATGTGTTCCACTGACAAATACATTTATCATCCTAAACTGTGTTCCACAGGAGATATCGCTTGTGTGAGATCAAACGATATCATTTTGACAGTAGATTTTATACAATGCCCTGACAATGCTATGGCGTCATGTACTTGATGACGTCACAATGCTATGACATCGCTGCACTGCAAGTGTAATGGCAGTACCGTGTTGAGAGATGTACATATTTCATTGAAAATTAATGAAAAGTGAATTTGGATGATAAATAGAATCTCACCCTCGTGTCTTCTGATATCAATATATCAACACTCGTTGATAAAAGTTAAAATATCCTCGGCAAGCCTCGGATATTTGTAACTTTATCAACTCGTGTTGATATAATTGATATACACTTTGGGTGAATTCTTAGTAGTCTTCAAGCCCAGGGGCGGATACAGCTTTTGAGAAGGGGGTGCACACTATTGAGAAAGGGAGGGTGCACACTTCATTTTCACCCGAGTTTCAATGGTCATTTAATAAACTTTCAGGACAAAGCACCCCTGCTCTGATCGCCTATGCAGCCCATGCCTGTCGTAAGAGGCTACTAACGGGATCGGGTGGTCAGGCTCGCTGACTTGGTTGACACATGTCATCGTATCCCGATTGCGTAGATCGATGCTCATGCTGTTGATCACTGGATTGTCTGGTCCAGACTCGATTTTTTACAGGTCCTCGCCATATAGCTGGAATATTGCTGGGCGGCGTTAAACAACAAACAAACAAACCAACTGTCACCATCCAGGAAGATTCATTCCCATTGAGTTTGCACTGCGGCCGTGAACACCAGTCCACCTACTGGCAAACAAGGATAAGTTGGACCTGCGCAGAGAACGCGTTTACGAGAAATAGGCGGTACACGGCGATGAGCAAACCCATTTGGTTTGTGAAAGGTAGGGCAGATGTAGGCTAGTGCACGTGCATTGCATGACGATGAAATTGATTCCTGTCACTGTCACTCCGTGTTTGCTGAGACAGGCCACGCGCTTCACCCATCGCGCTACACTTGATCAACCTGGGGCCCCTTCGCTAACAATGGCAAGCGCCAGTGGGCGGCACTCGTACATGCTAAAACGGTTCAGTTGTCAGGTCGGTGCTCAACTTATCCTTGTTTGCCAGTAGATGCTGTATCATCCATGTCGAGATAGGCGTCGTACGTGTAAATTTCTTCTTTCAATATTTATTTACAAAATAATCCCAATAACGTGAGATTCATATGCTTTGTTTTCCCGGATTTAATGATTAAAATATTGAAAACGTCAAACGCTGTGAAGATGTACTGAAAAAAAAATGAATGTTAATTGTTTTAAAGATATTAAAGGATATCAAAGACGCAGGAATAGATGAAGTATTTGTAAACGCATCGCCACCATCTTCTTCAGTTAACAGAGATCTTAGATTTACATTAATTGTATATACATTTATCATCCAAAGCTGTGTTCCACAAGAGATATCGCTTTGTGTGAGATCAAACGATATCATTATCATTTTGACAGTAGATTTTGTACAATGCCATGACAAGGCTATGGCGTCATGTACTTGATGACGTCACAATGATATGACATCGCTGCACTGCAAGTGTAATGGCAGTACCGTGTTGAGAGATGTACATATTTCATCGAAAATTAATGAAAAGTGATTTTGGATGATAAATAGAATCTCACCCTCGTGTCTTCTGATATCAAATATATCAACACTCGTTGATAAAAGTTAAAATATCCTCGGCAAACCTCGGATATTTGCAACTTTATCAACTCGTGTTGATATAATTGATATCAGAGGACACTTGGGTGAGATTCTATATTTATTCTGCTACAAGATGTATTTAATGTTACTCAAATACTTACAAAATGAAATCGGTTAGAACTTGAAACCCTTAAGCAGTGTTTTCCATGTTGATTAGATATTTGTTCGTAGCGAAACGCCTTACCTAATAATTCATGATTCTACTCTACAGAAATGTCAATGAACACACATTGGCTACCTGAGGCAGCTCTTCAGCTTAGTAATGATCGGGGAAATATCAAGTTTCTGTATTGATCTTAATTTCGCCTGATCATCTTTAAAACAGAACGAGGCATTGAGTGAGTGGTTGACTGCTAAGATGTCAAAACGATAAATCAGTTGTTGATTCTAGTACAGCTGCACTGGTATCATGAGGTTTAATCATCAGCAGACTCTATCTCCATGGGGTTTGGCTCTTGTAATAATGAGAGCAAGATTTCCAGTCAACAGGATCGGGTGGTCAGACTCGCTGACTTGGCTGACACATGTCATCGTATCCCAACTGCGTAGATCGATGCTCATACTGTTTTTCACTGGATTGTCTGGTCCAAACTCGATTATTTACAGATAATATAATTGAATGTAACATATGGTATATTTGAGATTACACTTTCTTCGTAAAGTACAGATTCTAGTACACGTGGAAGCCGAGGTGGCTGAGCGGGTTAGGCATCTGACTTGTGTGCTGAGGATTAAGTACCTGGCTTTGAGGGTGTGGGTTCGAATCCCGAATGGGACTCAATCCAACAAAAGAACTAGAATCTGCACTTTACTAAGAAAGTGTAATCCCAAATATAACATGTGTTACATTTGACCACTTTCTAAAAGGTGCGGGGTTCGAATCTATCGGTCGTAACGTGGGGTCGTTACTGTGTGCGGCCACTACTGGGATGGTATATAACGTGACTGTTTCGCTGAAAACATCGCCACAGACACCAAAAGTGGTTTCTATGGTGTTACAAGGCTGCATTGAGTGGAAATGGTTGTCTGGTCTTTCAACGTGAACATTGATGGTCATTTATATCGAATATTTCATGCTTCTTTCAAATTTCGTGCAGTTCGAAAAACAGCTTGGTTATGTTTCTTTTACCGATTTAACACATTCTCTCTCAGGTTCAAATCCAAAAATTCATTCACAAGAATATCAATGAAAAAACTGAATGTCATAATAACATTTGCCTCTGAGTATATAATCAAGCGTGATATCACTTAGCGTAAAACCTTTTCGGTCATTTTCACCACTTCTCCGCAAGCTCTGGGATCATTTACAGCAACAGATTGTGGATTTTGGAAAGGAAAAACAAAATTGATCAATAAATTCCTAAACAACTTGAATAAAATTGTCATGAACAAGGTATGTGGTATCCGTGTATAACAATGAATGTGAACATTAAGGTGAACCGTCTCTGTCCCGTAGTTTTTATACCAGGCGATTAGACATGGACAGTCAGCGATCTTTCGGGTCTCAACAAGTCCGCTGAACGTAAATTTGGACTTAATGCCAAGTGAACAATCCTAGCTTGCTCAGACAGCTAATGGAGCTTTTTAACTGATTTCAAGCAGGCTTCCCAAATCATATTAACCACTGTAATTCTACATCAAACGGCGAGATAATGACACTGTTTAGGAATCGATGGAAGGACTTGATGGCGTAATTACTGGAAGACATACAACATTCTAATGGTCCTCCCTAAGATTTTCAGTCTGCGTCAATATTAAACTGTTTTTCAAACTGAGACTTGGTGGATCTTAATCGAAACATATACGGAACTGGAACAAACGCAACGTGTCTGATGCAAAGAGATCTTACGAGAGGTCATTGTTTTCCATCAGGCATCAGGTTTAACAATTATTTCAAGTTTCTTTTACGCACACACACACAAAAAAATTAAAAATAAATAAACAAAAAATCAAATTGAAATTTAAAAAAAAATAAAAAAAATCGATATACTTTCTTTTGTCCCCAGGTCTAAGTGACAATGTTGCAGGACCTGGAAATCGAAGCATGAGTTGCGTCTTAAAGAGCATGTCGTGAGTACCACATCACGCCCAAGAAACAAATAAACAGGCTGTTCCTGGTTCCTAGTGCACTCTTAATGAGAATGGGTATATATAGACTAAGTACTAGAACATAAGATCACCAGATGATCACCAATCACCGTGATTGAGTAATTAGAAGTGTATGCCGCTGTTCCAGATGGGAGCTCAAAACCTGAACAGAAGAGAACTCGGGTCTTCGGCGTGACAAGTCAACACTTTAACCACCAGCCTACCCCAGGCACCAAATAAGGCATCTGCCTATGGGATGCAGTCACAGCAAATGATCTTAGCAGTATGAATATCATAATTCCCTCTTATAATACTCGTGAAGAACACGAGTCATAATTGGTCTTCAGTAACCCATGCTTGTTGTAAAAGGCGGCCAACGGGATCGGGTGGTCAGGCTCACTGACTTGGTTGACACACGTCATCGTATCCCAATTGTGTAGATCGATGCTCATGCTGTTGATCACTGTATTACCGACTCGATTATTTACCGACTGCCGTAAATATACTGGAATATTGTTGTGTGTAGGGTTCAACAACAAACCAACCAACTCATTTAAGATAGTTGCAGGGACAAGACCCTTTGTGATACTGAACTGGGAACACGTTGAATACAGTTCTTTGGATCAAATATCTACCTCGTACAACAGATAAATGGCACACTTAGCGTTCATCTCTTGGCATTCCTAATCGCTGTTTGCTGGGCGTTGACAGTTCCGTTCCAGATCTCGTGACTATCCACATCAATTATTATGGCATTTCTGAAAGACATATCCAATTATTGATGTGTTTGTGTCATCGAAATGCGGGCAATACCTTTATCAAAATGTACAATAGCACAAATAAACGCACGTCTTTACCTGGTTGAAGTTCTCGATGTAGATTATGAATAATCCTCCACGTTCTCAGTTGGATTGGATAAGGACCGCCTCCGTGGTGTAGTGGTTAGAGCGTCCGCCCGGAGAGCAGAAGGTCGCAGGTTCGATCCCCGACCGCGTCATACCAAAAGACGTTAAAATATGGTACTTGTTGGTCCCTGCCTGGCGCTCGGCATTAATAGGTACAACAAGGACTGGTCGGCTCGGAGTCAGTATAATGTGTGGGGTATTCATGCTTCACTGCGGCATGGTATCTCAGTGGGCTAGCACTATAAAACCAGGTCTAGTCTGGGCTAGTACAAGCAGCCGCACATACACATACACGCGCATGCACGTCGTCATATGAGCGAAATATTCTCAAGCACGACGTTAAACCCAATTTCACCTCACCTCACCTGGATTGGATATGTTAGGTGGGATAGCCAAGTGGTTAAAGCGTCCGCTCCTCACGCTGAAGACCAATGTTCGATTCCCTACATGGGCACAATGTGTGAAGCCCATTTCTGGTGCACTGTGCCCCGGTTTGAGTTTTGCTTGAATATTGCTAAATGCGGCGTTAAACCGTACTCACTCACTCACTCAATTGGATTGTAATTTATAAATATACTCATGCCAATAATGGTTGTCACCCCCTTCAATTTTCTTTATTGGAGAGGGTGTGTGGGGTGTGTGTGGGGTTGGGATGGGGAAGGGGGTGACAACCATTATTGGCATGAGTATACAAGTTCATATGAACGTGGGGTCTATAAACCCATTTTCAGTTTCTCCATTTCAGATAATTGTGTTGTAAATATGAGCTGCAAGTAAAGTTAAATTATAAATGTAACGTTTCCTCGAATCATGTGTAACTTCTGATACATCAATCCATTAAACAATAAACTTGCCTCTTTCGTTGATATGGATAAGTAAAATGTGAGACGCTGTTCTGTACGACGCCTGAAGATGGTCACTTAGATGGTCCAGAACGACTATTATTTAGCTTGCTGTAATTCTAGAGCTTGGAACTCCCCAGACGTTACATGCAACTTGGCTCGATCATTGTCATCAAATGTACCCGAGGCATTAATTCATTTCATTTAATTCATTCTGGCTGTTATTGAGAACCACGTTTCGCCAGTATCGCAAGATGCAGATGCTCTGTTTTCTCAGGCTTATCGATCGAACTATTGAAACCATGCAAACGTTGTGAAGATAAACTGAAAAAAAGTATTGGTTGCTTCGAAATTGTTTTATTGTATAAATAATTAATGACATAGGGCAAAATATACTCATGCCAATAATGGTTGTGTTATGGAATAACAGCTCTCTATTTGTGTTATGGACTAACAACCTTTTAATTGTGTCATGGATAACGGCTCTTTACTTGTGTTATGGAATAACAACTTTGTATTTGCGTTATGGAACAACTCTATTTGTGTTATGGAATAACAACTCTTTATTTGTGTTGTGGAATGGCAGCTCTTTTCTTGTGTTACTTTGAGTAAGTAAAGAGACAGATTAGAGAGGTTATTGTATAAAATCATTAACTACCTTTCATACCAAAATTTACTAAGTGCATGATTTATTAAATTTCGTGCAAGCGGAAATCGGTGAGGATTCATTATCAATCGTCGATGTTTTCACTGTTGAGTAGATATTTGTTTCCAAGCGAAACAGATTACCTAATAATTCATGATTCTGTTGTGAAATGTCAACGTACACATATAAACTCTTGACTGCTACAGGAGGCAGTTATCTGTTTAGCAATGTATCGGCTTTCAGTATTGATCTAAATTTCAACTGAGCATCTTTAAAACAGCGAGTGGCAGATTTCCCAGATGTGTAGATTGTCATAGGTACAACCGCACTTGTATCAAAATGTGAAAACATATGGTATCCATGATGGGGTTTGCCTCTGGGAATGGAGACAAGGCTTTCGATCAGGTCCTGGGTTCGAATCCTAAACCCGATACACGCAGGTGACGGTATTTCTGTTGGGTCTGAGTCTCCGTGGGATGACATACTCTGTCATCCACTTTACCAATTACCCCTCTCTAAGCTGTGGCTATGAAATATTGCGATAGATTCTTGAGATAGATTCAGTTTTCCAAGGACCGCCTTACTAGCTGCAAAATTTATGTCCACGGCGTAAGGCAGCCCTGCATATTTGTTAAAAGGACCCACCTCTGTGTTTGCCTTGGGTATTCGGGGTTCCGATCCAGGGCCAAGATTTTCGAAGCTCTCTTAGCGCTAAGATAGTCGTAAGTGCTATGCATTAACATTAACTCACGACTATCTTAGCGCTAAGTGAGCTTCGAAAATCTAGGTCCAGAAAGCGTTCGTAGTGCTACGACATTCGTTAGCCTATAATAAACTGTAGAGTTACGACATGTCGTAACGATACGAACGGTTTGGGGATCGGGAAATGACTATTGTCAAGTACTCTCACGAACCAAACTAGTTTCACCCATCACTGAGACAAAGACAACTGCATGACAACACAAGACACGATATGCAGCATTATTGTATTCGTTGCTTTTTATACAGGGATAGTTAGAACCGTTTCTAAGTCCTTTCTCACTATATGGAACTCGTAGCTTCTCCTTGATATAGCTGCTAACACCACGCCCATGCTCTCCAGTACCATAGTCAACGGTGCTATGAATATTGTTAAGACACACAATACTATACACTTCAGGACTCCGTGTCTACGAATAGAGAAGGACTTGATGGCTCCGAGGATGAAGAGGAATAGCACAACGCCCCCGGTAAACGCGAACAACAGGTCAAGCAACGGATGCACTGGGATAGGGAATAGGGGAATAAGGATGAAGTTTAGCGACGTCACAGGCATCACCACCCACGACAGAATCATCACACTGATCCCAAGTTTGTATCTGAAAGGAATCTGGTTGCTAAGGAAAGTGAGCGATATGCCCTGAACCCAACGCTTCCGCTGTCGAATATAGTCCATGACAGAAAACGTGGACTTTTCCCACATTTCGCCCTCGACGTATCCAAATTTGTATCCTTCCTTCCACGCCGTGAGGGCGAAGAAACAGTCTTCAGCTATGCTTCCTTCAGGGCCAAAGTCAAAAGAAACCTTTTTCTCCGCGCCGGCGTTAGCAACGATAAATGAACCTTTCCAGCTGAAAACTGGCTTGTGAAGCACCCCTAGCGTGAATCTCAATGTGCCGTAGTCTGCTCCTACCCTTAGGAGATCTGCCAGTGTTGTCACCCAGTTAACAATTGAGTCACTAGCATACGTGATAACACCTTGTCCAAACTCGTACTGTCCTGCACGGATGAAGTTCAACACACCAGCCAAAGAGGATTCTGTAAGGAGGGTCTCCTCGTCGAGATGAACCACCCAATCACTGTCGTTCAAAACCGTGACGTCATCTTCTAGAGAGTATTGCAATGCACGTGCTTTGTATAAGGCCCCCCTTGACGTCTTGTACATGGATGGTACAACCAACTCTCTCACGTTGATAGACTCGTCCAGAGAGATCGGTCTGTCTGTCACAACCTCAAATATATAATTGGTAAGACCTACTTTGGAACACAGTTCTACGTTTCTTTGGACATTCCTCTTTACTAATTCCGGGTAGGTGCCACGGGTCACCACTCTGAAACAGATTGGCCCAAAGAGTGGTGACATCATCAGCTTCGGGGGATCTGGATGCGTATTTCCCACGAGGATCCCTATAAAGTTGCTTAGTGTTATTGGTAACGGCACCAAGGCAAGGATTCGAAGAATATACATAAGAAGGGTTAGCATCGTGCCATATTTGGTGTAAGGATCAACGCCCTCTGACGGATCAGTTGCAAAGGGGAGAGCACCCGAGGCTGAGAAGACGAGGAACAGGATAATGAAAAGAAGAACTACTGTGAGATAGTGTTTCAGGCGACTGTACATGGTATCCAAAATGTCGGCTTGAATCGTATCTGAAAAAAGTAAAAAGAGATGTCATAAACAATTAATGCGAATGAATCGGAAATATAAAAAATTGAAGTTCCGTGACATTCATTATACACAACGTTATGTCGTAGAATATGATCCTTGAGGTTTTTTTGGTAAGAAACGATGTTCAATGTGAGCACTTCAATACATACAACTTGTTCATCAACACGAGACGTAACTCACTGTTACATCAAAGACACCCAGCACGTCAATCGAATCAGATTTTTTTTCCTTAAACCAGAGACCAACTTTTTAAAGCAGTTTTTTTAAGGATTAGTAGCATTTTCCTAAGATTGTAAAATAAAGCTCTGTTTAAAATCCATTACTTTTGGCCATGTTATTAGTTATTATTGGAATATATCATATTTGCAAAGACCGCCTCCATGGTGTAGTGGTTAGAGCGTCCGCCCGGAGAGCGGAAGGTCGCGGGTTCGATCCCCGTCCGCGTCATACCAAAAGACGTTAAAATATAGTACTTGTCGGTCCCTGCCTGGCGCTCTGCATTAATGGGTACAACAAGGACTGGTCGGCTCGGAGTCAGTATAATGTGTCTGAGTGGGGTATTCATGCTTCACTGAGGCATGGTATCTCAGTGGGCTAGCACTATAAAACCAGCTTCAGTCTGGGCTAGTACAAGCAGCCTCACATACACATACACACGCATGCACGTCGTCATATGAGCGAACTATTCTCAAGCACGACGTTAAACCCAATTTCACCTCAACTCACCCATATTTGCAAAAGTGAATTATGAAGTGGTTTTTTAATATATATTTTAGTGTCAGGATTGCTAAAGGCATCTGACACAGTTATGTGACCAAACGTCAGCCTCTGTCAACAGATAGATGGAATTGTATTCCAGTTTAGCTCAGACTGACGTGAAGTACAACAGTCTAAATCGTATTGCTTTCGCTTCAGCCCGGTTCTTGCCACATACTTCCTTGCCCTCAACAGTGTTACCTATTGCTGCGCGTTGGTTATATTTGAAAGAAAAGTCTCTGGGGATTCTGGACCAGACTTTCTCTCAGTACCTCAAATTTGTCGAACTGACAAGTGAGTAAGTGAGTTTATAGTTTTATGTCGAATTTAGCAATTTTCCAGCAATATCAAGGCTGGGCCCGGATACCAGAAATGGGCTTCACTTATTGTACCCATGTGGGAATTGAACCTAGGTCTTCGACGTGACGAGCGAACGCCTTAACCACTAGGCTACCCCACCTAGTTCATTCAATCTTATACCCCAAGCTCATTTGATCACTTATATAACACCCAAATGTAATAATTTTAAACGTGCATTTAATTTCCACATAATCACAATTCTATATTTCCCACAATGATAATATGCGTTAAGATCATTGTTGTGTTTCCCGAAGTGGTATCACTGGAACACTGCAAACCGTGTTCCACTCACCCATGTCGCCATAAACTCAGTTCAACCAAGTCGTTAACTGTTCATACCATCCACCACTAGTTCAGTAGGTCCACGTCCGACAACTTCCCAAACATCCCGGGGTGGTGGGGTAGCCTAATGGTTAAAGCGTTGGCCGAAGACCCGGGTTCGAATCCCCACATTGGTACAATGTGTGAAGCCCATTTCTGGTGTCCCCCGCCGTGGTGTTGCTGGAATATTGCTAAAAGCGGCATAAAACCAAACTCAGTCAGTCAGTCAGCCAGTCAGTCCCAAACCTGACATCAGATCACTCTCCGAATGCCAAAGTGGGTCGACAGTGTCGATTTAACCGGTGGTCGGTTACGGTTAACCTATTCTAGTTGATAGTATGTCATCGTACCCAATGTCTTGATACCCATGAAGATTCGTGTTAGAATTGGTCTTCAGCAACCCATGCTTGTCGTAAGAGGCGACTAACGGGATCGGGTGGTCAGGCTCGCTGACTTGGTTGACACAGTCATCGTATCCCAATTGCGAAGATCGATGCTCATGCCGTTGATTACTGGATTGTCTGGACTCCAGACTCGTTGATTTACCGACCGCCGTCACATAGCCCACCTGAGACCGGATGTAAAAACCTTGGAGTCAACTTTGTGTGCAGACTCTTTCAGTGTTGTCACAACCCCTAGTGTACAGTACACAACCCTGTGCACTTAAAAGAACCCACGAATCCGGTGGTATTTGACCAGATGGTGGCCACATGAATACGTGCAAACACCTAGTTGCGGGTACAGCAACGTGCAGTGAACATGGACAAAGTACTGTGACTATGTGTCCCAGTCCACCCAGCTGTGAATGGGTACCTCGTTAGGATGAGAAAGCCACAATAACTCGGTGCGCCTTGTGGCTGCAAGAGTTGTATACTCCCCCAGGGAGTTGATATTGATAATGCGATGTGCCGTTGAGTTTGACATCCAATGATCGAGGGAGAAAATACCAGCGCCTTGAGCATGCACTAGTGCGTGGATATGTGCGCTATATAAATATCCTATAATAATAATAATAATATTGCCGAGTGCGGCGTTAAACAACAAAACAACCAACCAACCAACCAATGTCTTGATCCTTATAAAGCACATACTTTAACTGGTGATTTAATTATATTGGCCACAGAGATATAGCAGTATCACACCTAAACCATTATCCATTATTTTTGCAATGAACCACTGGTTAATTTCACTGATGACAGACAGATTTCTTCTTACGAGAGAAAAAACAATAATGTTCAATAAATTCCTGATCCAAATAACTGGAATCAAATTCTCATGGATAAATGCAATAACCAGATGCTTCTTTGTGGTATTCGAGATGAAACAATGTAAACGTTGAGTTGACTCCACGCTTTCCATACATTCTCTATGGTTTTGATACCAGAAGATTCTGACATGGACAGTCGAATCTCTATTTTCATGTCCTCTAAACGTAAATTAGGACTTAATGCAATTTCAAAAGACATTTCTGTCAGATAGCTAACGGACTTGTTTAACTGACTTAGAGCAGGCCTCCCAAATTGTATTATCCACTGTAATGCTGTTTCAAAGGATGAGATAATTACGCCCCTCTTTAGGGGTCGATGGTTCGGAACTGATGGCGTCATTACTCGAAGACATACAACATTCTAATGGTGCTTCCCAAGATTTTCAGTCTGCATCAATATTAAACTGTTCTCCAAACTAAGATCTTCTCTTTGGTGTATCTAAATCGAAAATATACTGAGCAGTAACAAACGCAACGTGTCGATCACGATAGATTTCCCGACCTTCTTTCAGATAGGTGTGGTAGCCTACTGGTTAAAGCGTTGACGTCACGCCGAAGGCCAGGGTTCGATTCATGGGTACAATGTGTGAAGCCCATTTTTTGATGATCCCGCCGTGGCGTTGCTGGAATATTGCTAAAAGCGGCGTAAAACTACACTCACTCACCTTCAGATATCATTTACCTTACTAGTTACACTAAACTAACGAATATAACAAATAGTTATTTTGGTAGTGGCAACTTGCATTATTGCTAGTCGAATATGGGTTATCATGAAAGAAAATGTGTAGACCCTTTGAGTTTGTTTTAACCGTAATTTACTCAATTTAAAATAGGTTTTGAAACAACAGGAAAAGATATCTGCCTTATACAGTTGCAGTAATTTATACCTTAGACACCAAGAGCGACACCGCTGTCGCATCGATGGATCCATATTAAGTCTATTATCATAAAAACGCATAACTCAATAACATAAAGGCCATGAGTGAAGTTGCGTGACCATCCACAAAATTAAGTTATATGTGGATTGTCAAGGCAGTGATGATCATGCAAACTGGGTGACGTTCTACAACATTTATTGAACACTTTAAATTATAATCATAAAAAAGCCCATTTCTGGTGTCCCCCGCCGTGATGTTGCTGGAATATTGCTAAAAGCGGCGTAAAACCAAACTCAGTCAGTCAGTCAGTATAATCATAAAACAATGCCAAAGATGTAGATGAATTCGTCTTAAGCAGGAGAAACCTGTCAAAAAGTTGGAATGAGGAATGTAGCCTGTACTAAACTGACCTCAGGTCATCACCATGGAATTAGCCAATCACGGACGTGGAATTCAGTCTCACACAAAGTCTCGTCGCATATTTTGATGGGCGAGACATTCACACTTTCAACCGCAAACCTAATGGAGCGTTTACTTTTGTTTACAGGACAGCTGTACAGGGAATATTAAGCAGAAACAATGCCATCCGTATACCACATTACACCCAAGAAAGATACAGACAGGGTGTGGCGAGTTTTTATTGGTTCCTTGAACATTTTCCTTATTAATGAAAATGCGTAAAGAACAACGGCTTAACTGGTCCGGAAGCTTTCAACTCCCTGGATCTCCAGCCTCGAATCGATACAAACATGATGAGAAGTGTTTATCAAAGACAATGTGGGGGTACTTGAGTATCAGAGCCTACCGGGGCTTATGCTACTTAGCTTGATGAGATGTTCACCAACAAACAGGTTGGATTACGTCATGTTAAACATCATGATAAACAGCTATCTCTGATAAAACTAACTCCAGAAGCGCAAAAGCCAATTCGGGGGCGGCGGGATAGCCTAGTGGTTAAAGCGTTCGCTCGTCACGCCGAATACCCGGGTTCGATTCCCCACATGGGTACATTGTGAGAAAGCCATTTCTGGTGTCCCCCGCCGTGATATTGCTAAGCGGCGTAAAACTAAACCCACTCACTCAAAGCCAATTCGTTATATCCGGACAGTTGTTGATATATACAGTAATGTGCAGTTTCTAATTTGGCAATTCTAGTTCCGTAAATTTAAGTTATATTCAGCAAAAATAAGATATTCACACTGCTGTTAAACCCACACCATCAATACAGCTCCCGATTTTAAAGCTGTGAGGTATGTTTTAAGAGAGGTGGGTGTATCCACACACAGACACAGACACACACACACACACAGTGTTTCGAAGGCCTTTAAACTATGGAGAAGTAACTTTCAATCCATAAATCCCAGGAGTCATACGGCTGCCCTTGCTAAAGTCAAAGTGCTGGATTGAATGCTACTTCCTCACATGTACAGTATACAGACTGTAGCACGACTGTAGTAGAAATACAGCATGTTTGTATAATGAAGTTTTAAATGGAACACGTGTCAGATTTCCCTGGGTATCTGTTCTTGGCTTAAAGCCCTTTCGGTCTCTTTTGCATTGATCTTAGAATCTCTTTTTAGTTGCTTTTATCCACACTCCAGCAACATAACGACCGGGACCCAGAAATAGGCTTCAACATTATGCCCACGTCAGGAATGGAATCAGGCTATTTGTAGTGACTAGCAAACACTATTGATACGACCACTGCGCAGCCCCATTTAAATTCTTGCATTCACATCAAATCACGTACTCTAAGAGAACAAGGCCTGTCATTCATCAAATCATATAACAAATAAAAAAATGCAGATTGTCTTTTCATTAACTTGTTTTGAGGTTTCGTTGTCCTGGAGCGTTTTGTATTAGTTCCAGTAAGTCTAGGATCATTCCGTCCACAAGACATGGCATCCTTTTGGCTTAAGGCATACTAGACGCTTGAGCGAGAATTCGGTTTCAGCACTAAACACGGCATCGGTAACACAAAACATCCCTATTCCAAGTTTATGGCTTTACTGCTCGTAATCGCCCATGTGATGTGCAGCTTTAACCGTCAGCCTGATGTTGTCTCAAATTATTGCTGCGGATAAGGCAGACGAGCTTGGTTTTCTCCACAAAAACAGCTCTGTCTATGTGAAATTCAGTCCGCAGTTCTGTAATAGATGAACCTCGGCACTAAAAGCCAAAGAGCTAGACATTTGCCCTAATGATAATGAGAAGCCTTCAGATAATGCAGACTGTGATCACAAACAGTTACGAAAACTCAAAAATGGTTGCAGATAATTACAGACCATGTCGTTATCGGATTGGCAGTTCTGACAGACCTTTTCAACATGTACCTAATGATGTAGTATCATTTATACAGTTAGTCATGTTTCATCAAACCCACACGAGTAAACCGCCGCTCGACAGACATGTTGGCCAATCGACAAGATAGTTCATCTAACCCCTAAATTCGCCAGACAAGATGTTGCATAATTTTACATCAATTCTGAAAGACAAAATATGAATATGGAAGCTCGATCCCACTTACCCGAGGGTTTGCTCTATACGTCTACTCCGGCCTGCATACATGACACATGCCCTCGTTTACATTCAAATACCAAAACCATAAACGGTTCTTTCAGTCGTGTGTTTCCGTGGAGCGACGAACAAGCCGGCAAATTAACGCTAGTCTGTAACAGCTATAAATTTCATCCAAACGTTACGTGTTTATGCGTGGGGCATGCATCACGGCAAGTGGTTGGTTTGTAATAGACGAACGTGGGTACTGTGATCGCATGTTTCAGCCATTTCGTCCACGATTCCCTCTTTGAAAAGTAAAACTATATTGATTGAGGGATAGAGCGAATCTTCTGTCTTTTCCGTCAGGTGATTGCGAGGGCAGTTTCATCATAGCCCGGAAAATCAGGCGCCACATATTTGGCGAGATCAATACCTCGTGCACCTATGGGTGAGGCTGGCCCTGATTGAGTTCGCGGAGAGATTAGTGGAGGGGACGAGAGAGACTGGTGGGGCAGACACGCTGAGGGTGGTGGTGGTAGATGAGGTGGTGGGGTGAGACTGGAACACTGAAATTGGCTACTGTTCATATGTGCAAATGCATTGATACGTTTAAATGCATTAACGTGCCCGTGTGATTTCCACGCGTATCTATATATTATGGAGTATGTGCCTGTATATGCACGTGTTTGGTGCCAAGACTGTAACGTATTCTGAGACTCTTCGCTAAAATATCTCAAGACACCGACTTAAATTCATCCTGCGATGAAATACACTCTCTGCGCTGTCATAATGGGCTAACGTCAGGAGGTTGTTCAAATTACCTCCCCTTTTTCTGGTATCCTTGGTTACATCATTCTTTCATTACTGTCAAGCAAGATGGCTTGCCCACATCACATATGAAGGTTGGTTGGTTTGTTGTTCAAAGCCGCACTCAGCAATATTCCAGCTGTATGGAATCTGTTAATAATCGTGTCTGGACCTGACAATCAATGTTCAACAACATGAGCATCGGTCAATACAACTGAGACACGATGACATGTAACCAAGCCAGCGAGCCTGACCACCGGTTAGTCGCCTCTTTTGGCAAGCATGGGTTGCTGAAGACCAATTCTAACCCGGATCTTCACGAATCCATTTATGAAGGAATTACTTGTAAAGGAATATAGCAAGACGATGTTCACTATACTGCTAGGCTTTCCCCAATATATTCAAAACACTGTGTCTGTGCCACATAGTTGGTGCCAGAGGAAGAAATTAGGCTGTACCTGGACACTGGCATGTGCCATCTTTAAGGTTTGTGTCTTCTTTAACGCCACAGTCGGCAGTATTCCAGCTATATGACAGCGGTCTGTAAATAATCGAGTGTGGACCAGACAATCCAAAGATCAACATCATGAGCACCGATCTACGCAATTGGGACACGATGACATGTGTCAACCAAGTCAGCGAGCCTGACCACATGATCCCGTTAAACAAAACTTGCTGAAGACCCATTCTATCCCTGATCGCAATCACCAAAGTGTTTCAAAACCACATATACATCATTTGTTCACTGTAAATCATTTAACATGCTGCAGTCGAATAAAACAAACCCTATAACATTTCCTTCGTCTACCTTCCTCCGTTCCCAAGGCAACCAGACGGGAAAACACAGTATTTCATGACTTGTAGTTGCATCTGTCTGATATTATTGGTAAAAACAAAGCTGCAGCCTTTCACGACAGAAAAACACAAACTCGCAACAACCAGCCATATAAAACTTAAACTATTTTTACATGAGACAGCTCGACATCTGATTCAGCTACAACAATTTGACATACACACTCAAATGTCATATCCTCTTTATCGCTGCCTGATGTCAAGGATAATCACACACTAAAAGGATAAAACTGACTTTTTAAAACCATAAACTAACCGTTTTAGTAGTGTTTTATCATGGTTAAAAAGAACTGTGTCTCTCTCGCCATGAGGGTTCGTGCAGTTAGGCGGACCAGCCAGTCAGTAAGCCCTGCTCGAGGATTTCAAACTAATATTCAATTTTTGAACGCCAACTACAATAAAACGAAAGGGTAGTCATATATGCAGCATATTAGAAACGTGTAGATCTGGTTTTACGCCACTGTTATCAATATTCCAGCAATATCATGGCGTAGGACACCAGAAATGGGCTTTACACTTTGTACCCATCTGGGGAATCGAACCCGAGTCTTCGGCGTGACGAGCGAACGCTTTAACCACAACTGACTGACTGACTGAGTTTAGTTTTTACGCCGCTTTTAGCAATATTCCAGCAATATCACGACGGGGGACACCAGAAATGGGCTTAACACATTGTGCCCATGTGGGGAATCGAACCCGGGCCTTCGGCGTGACGAGCCAACGCTTTAACCACTAGGCTACCCCACCGCCCCCTTTAACCACAAGACTACCCCACTGTTATTTCTTTGGTTGATCATGAGCTATTGATCCCGTTATTATGTCAAACGTGACTAACCACTCTGCCTGTTTCCACGCTGCAGTCAAGTTTCATTTAAACGAGACTGGGTTGTAGCAGTTAAAAACAAAAACGGAAAACGTTTACTGACAAGTAACTCTGCACAAGTTCTTTTGACAAAAAAATAAATTATTTCCTAATAATTTTAATAATATATCTCTATATCTGTTTATTTGTCAGTCATGTGCATGTGGTTTGTGCGCGCGGGCGTGAGTGGTCCTGTGTCTGTCTGTGAATTAGTAAAAAATTATGTGTTGTATAAAGCCCTCACACAGGTTGAAATGTGAGTTATGGGATTTATTAATGAGCGAGTTTTTACGCCGCTTTTAGCAATCATCCAGCAATATCACGGCGGGGGACTCCAGAAATGGGATTCACACATTGTACCCATGTAGGGAATCGAACCCGGGTCTTCAGCGTGATGAGCGAACGCTTTAACCACTAGGCTACCCCACCGCCCCGATGTATTCATGACGATAAACCAGCATAGAAGAGTCTGATCAGTTTACTTCATTCAGTTGTGTCGACATAAATCTTCGGACTCCAGAAACGTTTGCTGTTTGATGGATGGGTCAACGAACAGTTAGACTCCACAGTATCCACCAGACAGTATGGTTCTTGATATTAATTGGAAACGTTTGGCCAAAAGAGAAAAAGGTTTTAATAAGAATATAAAAAAACCTCCGCACATTCCTGAATTTGAAATTTGCTTTGAAGAAGTAAGCATTCTAAGACACAAAATCATTTTCCCTTAAAGCCCCACGATATCATACATTTCGTGATTCACCTACCGGTTTCAATTCATTTCCATCTCATCTCACATTGCTGCTATCTACCTGCTGATGATATACAATCACTGGGATTTCTCATTGGTTGATAAAAACTGTGTCAGATATACAAAATAGGCCAACATATAGTAAACAGACTGTCTCTAACTGGGATCAGAACATGAACATATTTATTGGTACAACACAAATCTTATGGATAACGACGTTTCTGGGCTAGTTCTTGCCCCTTCTTCAGGTGAGAAACAAATAAAGGAGTTGTTACCCATACGATTTGTCTTGTATTACTACATCAACTTCTAAATGCCTTTGAAGAATTTTATATTTATTGGTGCTGGGGAAAATGGGCCAAAAGAGAGATGGAACTCATTGAATGTCTGTCAAGGAGGGGTGAGTCAGTGCGCGATGTCATCATTCGTAGAATGCACTAACTAATACAGCGGAAACAGAAGTGGAACCATCCCATTATGTCCCACCCATTGCCTGTTTGAATTACGTTCATCCCAACTGACAAAGCCTAATGAAACATAACCATTTCATGTAATCATCACTACATTAATCTCGTAAAGGAGTTGAGTGTAAGTGACCATCAACTAAGGCCAGTATTTTAACTGAGGAGAAATCTGCATCGGCCTAAGTACCTTTTGACGAGACTCTAACACCTCAAGTATGTCTATTCCTCGTAAGTACTGGATTTCAAAGCTCCATGGACCTTCTTACAAAGAGGAACACATTGCTGCACACAGATGTACAACGAAATCCCTGTCTGAAAGATTTACTATTATCCTAAATGAAATCATGGAAAGGCTTTCTTTATTCACCGAAAGAATTTGAGATTAAAAGCGCGTGGATTCTCCAAAACTCACGTCCTATCCACCCGCTGTACGACTAAAGGGATGATTTCAGCTCTTCATTTAGGTCGAACAATATTCCATCTCACAACTTTTGAGGTACAATCGAGCTTGGTCTTTGCAGAAAGATTCCAAATAGCATCTCAGGACTCCTTTAAACCGTGTTTTATTAGGGTTGCCACATTCAAAGTCTTACTTTGTAAAGATTTCAAACCTTGTGCTGGATATGTGGAGGAATTTTCAAAATCCAACAAATCAGTATGACTGATGCAATTAGATGACTTGCCTTAGCAAGTGTTTGTGCCGGGTGCCATTTTTTCGCGAACAGCTCTTGTCATCACTGTATTGTATAGCGATTCGTTGACACGTTTATTATATAGTTATGATCGTACAATGGACTCTGATTTTTCATGATTATGGAAATCGTTTAGTATAAGCCAAATATTTTATTTCTGAACAATTATCAAAGCCTTATCCATGTGATTATAATGACTGACTGACAGTATGTTGTGATATCTTATGAACCAAACGTAAGAGGCGACGAACGGGATCGGGTGGTCAGGCTCGCTGACTTGGTTGACACATGTCATCGGTTCCCAATTGCACAGATCTATGCTCATGCTGTTGATCACTGGATTGTCTGGTCCAGACTCGATTATTTACAGACCGCCGCCCTATAGCTGGAATATTGCTGAGTGCAGCGTAAAGCTAAACTCACTCACTCACTCTTTTGAACCAAAAAGTTAGGGATCCTAACTATTTTGGAACATATCTGGTATGATCCATTTTCAGGTTTTCCCACAAAACACCCTCGATGTTCTGTTAGATTCTCATTTGCATGTCATGTCATCTTATCCCAGTTTAGGGGCTTTGGGGTAGCCTAGTAGTTAAAGCGTTGGCTCGTCAGGCCAAAGACCCGGGTTCGATTCCCCACATGGGTGCAATGTGTGAAGCCCATTTCTGGTGTCCCCCAAACTCACTCACTCACTCACTTATCCCAGTTGCGAAAATCGATGCTCTCAATGCCAGTCACAAAACTGTCTTTTACAGACCAGCTTTGTTCCACACCAAAGTCATACAGCTAAAATATTGATGAGTGCGGCCGTAAACAGCAAAGAAACCAATCAGTACAAAGCAGTAGAACTCTGGAACTCATTTGACGACCTGAAGATCCGTACCACACAACAATGGCCCCATGTCCTCAATACTTCTACCGCCACAGGTCTGGGAGTCAGAGAATCAATGACCCCTTCCATCATTTGATCATTTAGAGCATAGAGACGCTCGCTGGACGCTTACAACACGTGCTTGAACCGTTTGTTTTGTGGTTTCCAATCATTTTCAAAGCGTGGCCCACGTAGCCCCTTTGGATGTGAACACAAGATGACAGTGATTGAGAGTCTCGAGTGTAATGGATGTCTTGTCCTTAGACATTACGAACGCCGCAAAATTAAAGGGCAAAGATGTATCCGGATTTTTTTTCAATTACGTTCGGGTCTCGTTTACTCTGATGACCCTCGTGGGTATTCCTTGGACAACTTCGCTTGTAATCACCCTGCAGTGTTGGTGGGTAGATTCAGACTTTACTGTAGACGGGGTGGTCGCAGTGTTGGCGTTAGTGTCGTAACTGGAGGCGTCGATTGTTGTTGAACGTTTGCTCCACTCGCTTGTGATGGCTTCAGTGAATATTGTTTTACGATACAGTGAGATAACACGTACATCGGCAGTTTGTTGTTAATTTAGTCTGAACCGAATGTAATAAGCCAATGAACGTGCAAAGTAGTCTGAATACAGTAAAATGGGGAACTATATGTGTCATGATTTTACATGATCAGTTTGATTTGAAGTTTGGAGATTCGTTATCATCAGACTCTGTGACTATTATTGCATCTGTGACTACTATTGCATCCTGAACAGCATTAACTTCAGCTGCTGTACTTTCAATAAAGGCGTCTTGAATAATTGCATCTTAAACAACTGACAACTGCATCTTGAACAACTGACAATTGCGCTGCATCTTAAAAACTGAAGTGCATCTTGAACAGCTGGCAATTGCATCTTAAACAGCTGGCAATTGCATCTTGAACAACTGACAATTGCATCTTGAACAACTGACAACCGCATCTTGAACAACTGACAATGCGTCTTGAACAACTGACAACGGCATCTTGAACAACTGACAATTGCGCTGCATCTTAAAAACTGAAGTGCATCTTGAACAGCTGGCAATTGCATCTTAAACAGCTGGCAATTGCATCTTGAACAACTGACAACTGCATCTTGAACAACTGACAATTAAACTGCATCTTGAACAACTGACAATTGAACTGCATCTTGAACAAGTGGCAACTGCATCTTGAACAAACTGATAATTGCATCTTGAACAACTGACGATTGCATCTTGAACTGACAAACTGCATCTTGAACAACTGACAACTGCATCTTGAACAACTGACACACTGCATCTTGAACAACTGACAATTGAACTGCACATTGAACAACTGACAACCGCATCTTGAACAACTGACAAACTGCATCTTGAACAACTGGCAACTGCATCTTGAACAACTGACAACTGCATCTTGAACAACTGACACACTGCATCTTGAACAACTGACAATTGAACTGCACATTGAACAACTGGCAACTGCATCTTGAATAACTGTCAATTGGATCTTGAACAACTGACAACTGCATCTTGAACAACTGGCAACTTCATCTTGAACAACTGACAATTGAACAGCATTTTGAACAACTGCATCTTGAACATCTGACTATTGAACTGCATCTTGAACAACTGACAACTGCATCTTGATCAACTGACAACTGCACTGCATCTTGAACAACTGACAACTGCATCTTGAACAACTGAACTGCATCTTGAACAACTGACAATTGCATCTTGAACAACTGAACTGCATCTTGAACAACTGGCAATTGCATCTTGAACAACTGACAACTGCATCTAGAACAACTGACCATTATATCTTGAACAACTGACAACTGCATCTCGATTATTTAGAAACCGGCGGGGTATAGAGGGAATGTTGCTTACATCAGGTCACTGCGGCGTTTACTAAAAACATGTGTTTGTGTTTGTGTTGTGTTTGTTTGTGTGTTTGTGTGTGTGTGTGTGTGTGTTAAATTGGTTACCACTCATCACCATCCCATGATGCGGCCAAATAAACATAGTAGTCAAGTTCAGTTATTTGGCTGATTACGTTGCTCATGATATCAATCACAGGCATGGATTGTCTGGTTTTAAGACTTGATAATTTACAGGTCGCCGTCATAAAGATCAAATATTGCTCGGCGAGTGGTTAAACAACAACAAACAAACGTGTATGGCCTGTGCAAACCATTAACGGTTGTCCATCAAGAGAGTGAGTGAGTATGGTTTTACGCCGCTTTTAGCATGGCGGGGGACACCAGAAATGTGCTTCACACGTTGTACCCATGTGGAGAATCGAACCCTGGTCTTCAGCGTGACAATCTGATTCTTTAACCACCAGGCTACCCCAACAAGGCTCCTGTCCAACAAGGGGCAAACGAGAGAAATATGTTTGACAGAAACAGATGAGGATTTTCCCCATCCCAATGCAAACAACTTTTACGAATTACGTCGTTCTGTTGCACCGTCTTTACACCAGTCTGTAGATTATCTGTGGGTGTGTATTCAGGAAAACAAAATATGCAAAACAACACGACGCTCGGTAGTAGATTTAGCTTGTGTTCACGGGAAGAAATCCGCCATTGAGCGTTTGCCGTTTAGCGTTGTCAAGTAAACAACAAATCCCCAGGTACACAAATATTAGGTCAACCGACAAAGAGACCCTTCTATTTGAGGAAGACGAATGTTTGTTTGTGGGAGGTCGACAGGGTTAGGAAACTGTAACAATAATAAAAATTACCGGTTGGTTAAATATAACATGTAGGCTTTAACAGACTCAACCTAACGAAGACATATTCACAAAACAGAACGCTGGCGTTACATTTTCCAGACCGATCGACCTCCTGAAACAAAGAATCTTTGTTAATCAGAAGGAACCGACAGGATAATCGAGAAACTTCATTAAACTGGTCCGGATTAACGGGGTTGGTATCGAACGGAAAATGAGGTATTACCAAGACGAAAATATTTTATCTGTGAGTTTCGTTAGGCACTGTGTAATAATATTTCAATCATATTCGTAAAGGAATGTCCGACCAAACGTGGGTCATCGAAGTTTGCCATGTTCGTACAAAAACCAAGGGTATGGTTCTGTCCAAAATAAATCATCATCATGGAGAATATGGGATTCGAACCCTAAATTTGACGACGTTACGTTGGACCGTAGCGTAGTCCCGAAAAAACCCCTATATTCCCTATAATGAATGAATTACATATCTAGTGTTGACCTTTTAGGAATATCGTTGTTTTAAAACTCGATTTACAACGTAATTAAGTTTTTAAAACGTTTGTGTTGATGAAACCAGCCTTCGAAGAGCCGAGGCAGTTGTTGCTGAGATGACAAATTCCAAAGCAACACAGATCTATCGTTTATGGTGTTGATATTGCGCATCCACTGCAACTTTTACTTTTCTTTTGACAATAGCAGTCTAAAATCAGCCTAGAATCCAGGGCCTGCTTTCACAAGCACTAAGGTGATCGTAAGTCACTAAGGTAACCTTAGTGCAATGTTAAAGAATGGGAAATAAGGTTAACCTTAGTAAAGGTTGCTTCGTGAAAGGATCCAGGTCATTTCTTTTTTGACAGGTTAACGAAGACGTTGAAAGAAAAACATACAAAAAACAATGCAAAAGAAAACATGCACAACCTCGTTTCTTCAACACTGCAATGTTCAAAGAAACGTTAAAAAGAAAATAATCAATGTATTCATTACACACCGTGTTCAGTGGTTCTATTCATTTGTTTTCTGATGGTCCTTTAAGAGATTTACCAGCCGGCAAAATAGGTTACAGTAACGGCCTTATCGCTTAAACATTTCGGCATTTTTCGGCAAATAGTCTACAAACGCTGGGAAACGTAAAGATCAATACGAGAGTCTAACCCTTGTCACAACGTGAGACAACTCGAAACTTGGCCAACGTTACACGAATTCGTGATGGTTGACGGCATACAGCACCATGTAAGCAGAATCCTCCTAATTAATACTTTACCTGAGGTTACCCTACCTTACTTTCTGTATGAGCTGTCTGTTGACGCCTGATAAGTTAAGATTCCATAGCATGACCGCTCGCATTGGATGTTCCGCTACTGATGTTCCGCACTTCCCGTCTGTCAAGGGCGGTTGAAAGATCTAAAACAATCGATGTCTAGTGTTTGAGCACTGAGCGCCCAATAAAATCCCTCGTTGCCCGAAGTATGCAGGATTATTTGGCAACGAGTCTTTCGGCACGGATAGAAAATGTCACATTGTAAACATGGTGCGGCTGAGAGGTGTGGTCAGTGTGCACGTACTTGACACAGCCAGCACGCGTTGCACGATTCCGTGGTGCCATTAATAGTCTGGTGCGTAGAGGTCACCCGATTCCGTTCTTTGTGAAATAAGGTTAGACGTTTCAAACGCTGGGAAGTTAGTGTGTCTGGGAAAAGATGTGTTTTGACACCGTTCCACGTACTGAATGAGTGATGTTTTACACCGCCTTTATTTATACTCCTGCTGTATGTCACGATACACATCTTCGAACAAAAGGGGCGTTGGGGTAGCCTAGTGGTTAAAGCGTTGGCTTGTCACGCCGAAGACTCGGGTTCGAATCCCCACATGGGTACAATGTGTGAAGCCCATTTCTGGTGTCCCCCGCCGTGATGTTGCTGGAATATTGCTAAAAGCGGCGTAAAACCAAAAGTCAGTCAGTCTTGTTATAAAACCCCTGTCATCGTTGTGACGAGCGAAGACTTCAACCACGAGGCTACATCACTGATATGACGAAGCCGCATGGAAACGGATTCACTTCGTTTTATCCGACCTCGTCAGATGGTGCTAACGCCTGGAATGAAACCGAGGAACCGTTTACTTTATTTCTAAGTACCGTGAAGCAATCTCCGGTGATAACGAACGCAAAGGGCCAACTAATTTTATTCGTTCTAACCGGAGTTCGTTATAAACATATCGACTAAACGATACAGCAAGTGGCGGGGACCAAAAGAAATCAGTTCGATATATCCGTCAGTTCGTCATATGCGTGTTCGTTATAAACGTAGGTTACTGTAGCAGGACTGTAAGAAGACTTCCTCTATTATCTTCATCTCCCCATGTGTTTCTGGTGTAGTGCTAGGCGGTAGGGTAGCCTTGTGGTTAAAGCGTTCGCCCGTCACGCCGAAGACCCGTGTTCGATTCCGCACTGGGTACAACGTGTTAAACTCATTTCTGCTGTCTCCCGCCGTACTATTATATTGCTGGAATATTGCTAAAAGCGGAGTAAAACTAAACTCACAGTTATATGTAAGTTTTCCAAATGTCTTTTCTGTTAGCATGATACTGCAAATCAGAGTTGACCCAACGCCATATAGCGAGGAATTGCCGATAATCCGTCCAGAAGAATGTTGATAATCCCGAGCCTTTGGTGTTCATTCACGAGGGTCGATAATAAAAAGTTTGGCGTTTCGAGTAGGTTAATCTAGTTTGTGCAATACTTACTGATATTTTCGGAGAGAAAATGAAAATAAACATATGACATGTGAACCCTACAGGGAAATCCTCACTGAAGTTATCCTTTTGTTTGAGTTACGATGTTTAGTTGATAGTATGTCATCGTGCCCAGTGTCTTGATACCCGTGAAGATCCGGGTTAGAATTAATCGTCAGCAATCCATGCTTTTCGTAAGAGGCGACTAACGGGATCAGGTGGTCAGGCTCGCTTACTTGGCTGACACATGTCAACTCAACTGCGTAGATCGATGCTGTTGATCACTGGATTGTCTGGTCCAGACACGATAATTTACACACCATATTGCTGGAATATATTATATCTTTTACTACTAAACATAAATCTTGTTTGTTATATTTATTGAAAGTATTAGAAATAGCGGCGATTATATCTCACATATTGCAATAAATGAAGATATTTTTATAGTCGGCGACCTTTCTGGGTGGACTTCAGCACTCTTTGATTTTTGACGGCCGTCTTGGATTTTTGGGAAAATAGGCCCCCAAAATCGGGCACACCCCAAAGATATGTATTCTCATGACGTTCCCTGGCACTGTGCAAGATTTTCTGCTATAGTCCAGCGGGGAAAAGTCATGTAGTGTTAAAATGGGAAATCCTTGATTTTTAGCGGCCATCTTGGACGCCATCTTGAATTTTTCGGAAAATGTGGCCCAAAAATCGGACACCCCCAAAAATATGTTTTAGCATGATATTCCCCAGCACTTTGCAAAGTTTCATGCTTTAGTCAGCCAAGTATCTATTTCCACCTTAAGCCACTGCACTATGAGTGCGGAGTTAAACAACAAATAAACTTTTGTTCATGTGTATTATAATCAGTTTGGGAAGTCATGAACAATGGATGACATCAGATTCTCAACAATAGGGCACTGTGACATCGTGTGACTTCAGCTGACCAATCAGTATTGAGAATCGCTAATTGCACTTGGAACCATCGGAACGTTAAGTAAATACGACCATTCTGCCCTCATGAGTAATGTTTCGAGTGGTCAAGACAGTTTTTTACAAGCCAGACTGATGTGGCTGGAATATTGGCCACATCAATTCACTCAGTGTCTCTCATTCATTGAACTCTAAGGTACAGCCAGAGGATGTTGTTGGTGAAAACTGCAATTTTTAATTAATTTATTTTTCGTAGCTGTAGCTATGTCGAGTTTGAGAACAGTTGTAAGGACTATTGATTTCCCTGATGTGTGATCACTTCTTTTGTCCAGAGAGAGAGAGAGAGAGAGAGAGAGAGAGAGAGAGAGAGAGAGAGAGAGAGGAGAGAGAGAGAGAGAGAGAGAGAGAGAGAGAGAGAGTATATACGCCTACATGACCTTAAGGGTGAGTGCGTGAGCTTAGTTTTACGCTCAGCAATATTCCAGCTATATGACGCCGGCCTGTACATAATCGAGTCTGGACCAGACAATCCAATGATCAACAGCATGAGCATCGATCTACGCAATTGGGATATAATGACGTGTCAACCAAGTCAGCGAGTGTGACCACCCGATCCCAATAATCGCCTCTTACGACAAGCATGGGTTACTGAAGATAAATTCTAACCTGGATCTTCACATGATCTTCAGAGACCATGAGCTGATGAGAAACATGCAGTTCAGTGATGTACACTAGTTAAATACGATGTATTTTGTTACCAGAATGACTAGGGTCAGGATCTTTCGTTCAAGGCCATATAATTTGGTAAAGGGAATTATTGCTGAAATGTAATACGCTGGTCATGTAGACAGCTGTGTACTTGGAGACATATCGTTCACCTGAATATACATTACATCCTATTCTGTTATACATATCATCAATACATCATGTCTTTTATCTTCCAAAAGTAAACATAATCAACTGTTGTCATACACTGCACCAGCCATACGAGACACTGCTCTCCTCCGTCGCGTTATGCTTAGCAACACCAGCAAACACGACCGACTTACCCTAAACTACATTCCCTAAACGACCAATAGGTTCTGCCTCCGTGGTGTAGTGCTTAGAGCGTCCGCCCGGAGAGCGGAAGGTCGCAGGTTCGATCCCCGGCCAAAAGACTTTAAAATATGGTACTTGTTCCCTGCCTGGCGCTTGGCATTAATGGGTACAACAAGGACTGGTCGGCTCGGAGTCAGTATAATGTGTCTGAGTGGGGTATTCATGCTTCACTGCGGCATGGTATCTCAGTGGGCTAGCACTACAAAACCAGGTCAAGTCTGGGCTAGTACAAGCAGCCACACACACGCGCATGCACGTCGTCATATGAGCGAAATATTATTAAGTGCCACGTTAAACACCATTTCACCTCACCTCACCAATAGGTTCTAATGGTGGGACCTCATAAGCCAACATAGGTTCTGATGTAAAGCAATGTTTCTTTTGGGAATGCAATTCTTGACGTTGAAAATACCTGAGAATAAAGGAACCATGTAGACTTTTCAAATTCCATAATGACCACATTTTTGTTTGCCGATAATCACACAGGATATAAGTGAGTGAGTTGGGTTTTCCGCCGCTTTTAGCAATATTCCAGCAATATCACGGACACCAGAAACATGCTTCACACATCTTGTGGGGAATCGAACCCGGGCCTTCAGCGTCACGAGCGAACGCTTTAACCACTAGGCTACCCCACCGCCCCACACATGATATAAGGTGCGAGCCCAATATGACACTGCCTCAGGTTATTACCTTGCTGACCATGCCACCTCTATGAGTGAAACAAACATCTCAAAGCGTTATTGAAACAGCATACATTGTTGACAAGAAGAAAAACATATGACCATAAACCTTCTATCTATCATGACAATTAAATATACATGACACGTTATGAAACGATAGGGTTGTTTCTAAGCCAGACAGCAAAAGCATTCACTTAACACCATATAGTTGGGAGGAAAATAATTTTTTGAATCTTGTACAATGATCATTAAACACGCGTCAAAGAACTTCAAACTGGTGGTGTGGGTATTCACAGAAACGTAAGGTTAGGAAGGTAGTTTATGCAAGACCACGGCATGGTGTGAGCTTGGGGGAAGAGAGCCCTCTCAGACATGGTAGCTTGGCGGACCTCAGTCCCGGCGTGGGCAGAACTAACTGTGTAGTTCAAACTGATCGATACCAACACGACGCACCATTTCCTGCAAAATAAGAAACAGCGTGTGTGTGGTGTCAGCCTTACATGTAATAGCTTAAAGCTGTAATTGGGATAAACATATTTATTTAAGTTTATTTAATTACCACACATTTTCGCGAATACCTGGTATGATCTCTATTTGATCATGGATTCACAAACACATGCTGACGGTTTAAGTCTAATGGAATCTGCTTCAAGCAGAAATGAATTAGGTTTTGTCGCTATATTTAAAAGAATTCTAAATTCGCTGAGTGGGTGGAGAAGTAGAGACGGAAGTAATGTTATACCACACTTGGGCCTCTTCGACCACCCCCGCACACTCACGTCCAGGTCTCGCGATAGCTTGCATTGGCTGCAGAAACAGGTAAAGTGCACTCAGTGCCAAGGTTGAAACACTGTAAGAATATATCACACTTTTTCTATGCTGTGTTGACAGCCAACTGTATTATATAAATTAGCATGTCTGCGAAAGAGATGCATCTTCAGCTTAATCCCACAATAGAAATCGTGATGGCGTTTCTGACTGAGTTTCAAGATAAGGCTCCTCGTTTTCTCGTACTTACTTTGACGCCGTGGATCTGTATTCTACAGACGAATGTAGGCTATTTCAGCAATTAGTTTCTAATGTTGTTGTTACGTGTATGACTGTTACAAACAGTTCTCTCGATTGTTGGGGCATATGTTACTCAGTCTTCAGGGCACCATATGTAACACCTCTGGCGCTTTTTAAACAACACGGGTCGTATTGGCGTACAAAGAATGGGTGTTCTTCTTCTCGCAGTATAACTATGTCAGGTAGAGCGAGCAGTTTACACGGAGTCCGACAGACACTACAAGGGTAAGGCAGCAAAGTGAGGCTGACACTGGGTCAGCAGATTGGCCGGATTGGCTAATGTTCGTCCCTCCTTGTCCCTGGCCTTCCTTCTTCTGGTCTGTCCGCCTCCTTCCCGCTGTCTGTCAGATCCCCATTGTTGCCTATCCTGACTGCGTTAATGGCAGATAAACGATTAACAGACAGCTTAGCTGGTCACATATTTACTAGCTTAACTAATAATGTTACACATAGGCCTGAGCTTAAGACATAAACATATGATCCAGGGGCTCCTTGCACGAAGCAACCTTTACTAAGGTTAACCATTCTTTAACATTGCACTAAGGTTACCATAGTGACTTACGATCACCTTAGTGCTTTGTGAAAGGAGACCCTGAGTTAGAAACCCTGCTCGTCTCAATTATGTTTCCCGATTTGCCACCACCATACCCATGCTCGTCGGCCATTGGAAATTGGAAACAATATCTGTCAATAGTAAAAGGTCCTTACGGGCGGTACCAGACTGGATGGAAAATACGTTTGAAGTGAAAAACCTAGGAGACCTGCATGGCTTCAGGCTATCTCCCAGATCAAGCAGAAATGCCTGACTGAAATGGAATACTGTTGAAAGGAGCCTTAGCCTCAACTCACTTACATGCAACACCCCCGGGCATTATGCTGGTCATTGGCAAAAGGTCTTTAAGGACGGTACGAGACTGGACTGAAATTACCTTTTTTAGGTACATTATTGTACTTTGGAACCTGACTTTCCTACAATATACAGGACGAGATCTTACTCTATTATTGGTTAATGGAATACACTCAGTCATGTATGTTTTATGGTTATTTGATCATTCTTAAAAGTATATTATATAGGGGAAATGAGAGTGGGTTCACTTCAAAGACGCTTAGGGCCAAGTGGTGGGATATAGCTTTGTGATTAGCGCTTCCGCTCCTCGCACCGATGACACGGGTTCGATAAACCCCGTGGGTACAAAGTGTGAAGCCCATTTCTGGAGTCGCCCTCAAAGACGCCTAATACATGCAGTACGTAAGCACGGACAATGAGCGAGAAATGTAACAGCGGACTGTAGAGTTTGTTCCCGTAGGCATTCTTCGTTCGTTTTTTTGACGGAGGCATTTTAACCTTTTACAGAGAATCTGACAGATTGGCACCAGGAAGTAGAGATGCTTCTTAAGAACCCTTGCTCATGTCCTTGAGCTGGATTAACGCCGTTTTGGAGTTATTCTATAACATTAGCATGGGAAGACGGTTTTAAATGACAAACTGGTTGTGGTTATGATCACATTGTCGTTGCCCAAGCTCTAGTACTTATAGACATTTTAAAATAGGAAATTAAAAGAATGATGGTGTAGCAGACATTTAATATTATGTTTAATCATGGTGGAAAAAACAGCACCTTCACACCAACAAGTGGGTTAGTCATTAGATATCAGGGGCGGTGGGGTAGCCTAGTGGTTAAAGCCTTCGCTTGTCATTACGAAGACCCGGGTTCGATTCCCCACATGGGTACAACGTGGGAAGCCCATTCCTGCTGTCCCACCGCCGTGGCATTGCAGGAATATTCTAAAAGCGGTCTAAAACCAAACTCACTCACTCACACTCATTACATATCATCACAGTAAATATGTGGGACTATTTTCCAAGCAATTAATATAAAATGTAAATTTCCCCAGCAAACATTGCTTGTTGCTGGTTTTATGGATCGTGTGGTCAGGCTTATTTAATTCCCGTCACCGAATCCTGACGGTGAGGACCGTTGCTCATAATATCAATCACTGGTTTAGCTAGTATTGACTTGACTGGAGCTGAAACACATCAAATTGAAAAGTAAAAACAATTGTCAAGCAGTATAGACATGCCTCTACTTATTCGACAACCCCTACAACACTACTACACTGTTAGGGGGTAAATCTGGCATCAGTGTTGAACTAATTGATCAGTGACTTTTTTCTTTGATAGTTCGGTACTGTTTGATCACAAAGCTGAATTCTCCCTCGGTTAATCAACCTGGAGGTTATTTCCAGAGTAGGGCAGTCTGGTACTTATCCGACAAAGAATACACGAGGACCATGTGGTCAGTTGCAATATGTCTGAACTCTGATATAGCCTGCATGGTTGACCATCTGGACCGTGACCCCAAGTCCGACCTGTCTGTAGTAGACATCTGTGATGTCACGACGTGATTCTCACAGATCTGAACCTCACTTTATAGCAACTGTCAATAACGAGACTGGTTTGGTTGAAGTGAAAGTAAAATGCACGCGTGCAAGCGTCCGTTTGTGGTTGCTTGAAAAATGCCATGTAATTTTTTAAGCCTCCCTAAATTCAATGCCCTGGTTTAGCAGTATTGCCTTACTCAGGCATAGTATTCCTAGTCGGGGCCGACCAGTTCTTGTCCATTAAAAGCCGACCGTCAGACGGGTATAGCCAGTATCATCGCACAGCATTGGTCAGGTATCACATTCCAATATGACGCTGAGTTGTGCAGCGCCGTACTCGTGCTAAGTTTCGCGCAGAAACAATCTGCTTATTTTCATAAGACCTGCATAACTTTCCTCTGACATTTAGCTGGGTGGGATAGCTCAATGGTTAAAGCGTTTGCTGGTCACACGAAAGACAAGGATTCAATTCCCCACATGGGTACAATGTTTGAAGCCCGTTTCTGTGGCGCTGTGTGGTCCTCCGCATAAAGCTCTGGTCACAAATCAGTTGAAGTTAAGCAACTTGAGGCGCGGAGAGTGATTGGATGGGTGACTGTTTGGCAGCTTGATTCCTGAGAGTATGGAAAATTGCCTCTGTTCATACAACAGATAGTGGGTACCCGGTGGGATAAGTCATGTAACTATTAACCTTCTAGCGCCTCACAGGCAGCTTGGGTTATCCTGGGTAATAATAATAAGATTATATTTGTTAGCATTCGCTTGGTAAAGTGTAAATGCACTTATTATCATTTATTGCAATGCTAATATTTCTGGTGTCCTCCACGGTGACATTTATGGAATATTGCTTAAAGCAGCTTAAACCATATTCACTCACATTTAGTTTATAGGCCCGCAAATACGTCTGACATATTGTTCAACTGGATCACAAAGTCAATTCATTCACAAAGATATTAATGTCATTTACAAAATCCAAGAGATGTTTTATTTCATTCATTGGCAACAGACTCTGCACAGTCAGTCCGGAATGTGCTGGCAGTGCGGGTGTTTTCTCTTCATTGCTCCTCTCAACAGTCCTCCTATAGTCCTCGCGTCTTCTGTTGAACAGTCCTTAGATCGAGCGAGTCTACGTTGTATACAAGCTGGGTAGTCACTAAAAGTAACACAAATCTACACTGAAATATATTCGACTTATTTCGAGACGTACAGGTCCCACTTGCACAAAGCGATCTTAGCGCTACAATGATTGTAACTCCCATCCTCCAACATAGACTTAAGATAGTCGTAGCGCTAAGATCGCTTTGTGCAAGTGGGCCCAGGTGTTGTCGCGTCTCGGAAATCATATTCCGTCATGTCTTCGATACCTGAAGGGAGATAACTCCGCATGACGTGTGTGACAGTCGGAATATGCTATCTAATTATGCAATCTCGAAGAGATGTACTTGCTAAGATAACCGTGTAAACATATGAACATCATATGTATTGTCATAAAGAAGTTGTATATCCATAGAACTGCCTCCTTGTTCACCACACCAACTTCTAAACGCCACTCAAAGAAAATACTGACATAGTTCTTGACCATCTATTAGTCATTCACGATTATTTTTTTCAGGGTTCTGATTGTGAATCCAGAACATTGTCATAAATATTTTTGAAAGCCCAGTCTGGAATCAAAGTCGACTTTTTGCAACCTGTGCCTAATTACGACTTCCTGTTAATCCATTCATTAGTCAGTCCAAGTTAAGAATTTAGACCATGTTTTAATGCTATAACAACCTATCACAGTATCAGAAACCTGGCTTCTATTATTGGGACATAGGAAATGACGCAGGGTCAATAAACGTTGTGTTTTATGTCCAGCGTCTAATTAGAGGAAATACGTAATGTGAATTATGCTTCTGATGGAAAGCAATGAAACTGCAACTTGACACTGTTGTTAGTTATGAAGCGAATCTTTGGGAAGTACTTAAGGATGAATATGAGAGCATGGCAGAGGCTCCAGAATCCTTGTTTCTATTGGTAAAGTCTGTGATAAGTGTAGGTATTAATACTTAGTCCCTTAGTTATGGGTAGTTCCATAGCTTCTGAATGCCTTATGAAGTTCAGAAAAAAAAACCTTTTACAATGCCTGAAGCACCTAGTGTCACTGTATCCTTCACAGAAATTTACTGAGAATTGACTGCCAAGCTTCAGGATACAGACTATGTTAGAGAACAGGACACCTTTCATAAGGCTTTCTTTTAGTTTCTATTTCTTCTGCATATGACTTTGTCCTACGCATGGAAAGTCATTCTGATGACTTTTACCAGGAACAAATTGCAAAATTTCAAATCATTTTGCGAGCAGTGAACAAATGGTGAAGCTAAATCACTATCAATATGTTGTGGGTTTGAAATACAGGGTCAGAATTAAAATCATTTAATAAAAGAAATATTCCCACCTCACTCATTGGGATTCCAGCTGAACCTCATTTGAATTTTGATCCAACCCAAGGCAGATGAGTTCATCTCCATCAAGAAGTTGCCTTTGGCAGCCTCCTACCTGTGTCAGGTAAGGTAGCATCCATTTGATTGTCATGGTGGATGAGGGTGTGGGAAGAGACAGGGTGAACAAAATAAATAGTCATGTTTGCGTAAAATGTGAAAAAGGTTAGACTGTTTATGGGCTCCTAAATATAGGGTTGTTGGATACAGCTGAGAAAAAATAGTTTGTTCTCAATCCACCAATATAAATCAAATGGATGCTTCCTTAGGCTTACTTCCCTCACTGAAAGCTGATCACTGCCATGTGAATGAATCAATAGAACAGCGCTGACCACACATCACTCACTCACTCACACCTACCTGCACAAGCCTTCATCAGCCTTGTGGTTTTCCTTAATGCACTGAATTAAGATGTGGGTGAAGTCGTTACTCTGTAAGCATTCCTCAGCTTCAATGAAATCTACAAAACAATAATTAATAACATATTTTATCAGAGGATCTTGAGCCTAATAATAACGGGCTAAGAAAAAGAAACACCCTCCCATGTTATATTAGAGGACAGTCTAAAATGGGTCAGTTTGGCTCACAGGGCTACATCTGTGACATCAACTGCTAATGATAAAAATAACAGTAATTGGGCCATTTATACATGTTTTAGGCTACATTCCCACACCATTCAGGGGCATGCTCAAGGTGCTATAATAGTATTACCCTGGTTAATGGATAAGTGTATGCTGGACTCTCATACTCAGTCTAATGACCGGCCTCTTGGCTACAGCCTGGAACAAGTCAGTCTGGAGCTGGCAAACAAGTGACAGACAGAATGAACAACTACCAACTACATCTGCATCAACTGCTGGCAGTCAACCAGGTCACCCAGTAGTCAGTTGCTGATCCAACTGAGTACCCCTCTATTCAGTCGCCCACTGCAATCAACATTCCTTGGATCAATTCTAATCCAGAATCCCAAGGGGGTAAGGTCATTGTAATTCTGGATGAGCACTCACTCTGCCAACCACTACCTCCCTTTGGGACATTACATATAAAAGGGCATAGCCTGGCTCTTAATTGAGGAAATGTGTATAACAGGGCGAGGTAAAAGACTTACCATGTTTTCTGTCACAGATGTAGTGGTAGGCGAAGTCAAACAGACGGAGGTGGTTGTCCTTGTCCCCACACTGGAAGCTGACCCTCTTTGTACACAGCTCCACCTCTTCCCTGTACTCATCACTGAAGTAATAACACACAGAAGACCAGTTTTTTGTAAGTGGGGTATGTGTGTTTTCAGTTATTACTTTTGAAGAAATATGTATAAGGAATAGTATTTTGGGGACCCTTGTCTCCAGGGTACACTATTTGACATGTAGTGTTAGAAACCTTTCAGAATTTCCCACTAGACCACAGGACCAGTGTGGGGACAATAATTGGTGATCCTGTCTACTTTAACTGGTCCAAAATAACATTCGTAGTTGTACTTAACTATCACTACTATTATATTCATTTGAACTTTTAACATATTTTACATTTTTAAAATATTCACTGGCCACCAGGAACATTGCTAAGTTATCATTTAGTGGTCCTGATGAATTTTTACTTGTCAGGGACCACAACTGTCGCACACTGATGTGCAATTTTGTTTCCTTTAAACAGTGGCTTTGTGAATTATATTAATCCCACCAAAAGCCTGAAATTCAAATGGTTGCTCTGAATGTTATCATGAAGTAATATAAACATGAGTGAGTGAGATTAGTTTTAGGCTGCACTTAGCAATATTCCAGCTACATGGCACGGTCTGTAAATAACCAAGTCTTGACCAGATAATCCAGTCATCAACAGCATCAGCATCATCTAGGCAATTGGAATACCATGACATGAGTCATCCTAGTCAGTCACCTTGACCCCCGATCATTGGTCTCTTATGACAAGCATGGGTTACTGGAGATCAATTCTAACCGGGATCTTCAATATAAACCTGATCACTGAATGAAATGTTGACTACAGTTTAAACCTGGATGCTCTGAATGCCTGTCTGTCAAAGTCGGACTTGGCTCAGTAATATGGTTAGAGAAATAACAGATGGAACAAAAAGTCAATCATGAAACATCAGTAATGTTGAACAGAGGCAGTGAGTGAAGGATTGGGGTTCGAAAACAAGATTTATCTCTACAGCAAATTGCCTCTGATAGAATTACAGAATTTTTTGGGTGTCAATTTGTTGAAGTGAAAATACTCACAGCACTTAAATTTAGATTATCAAGAAGAAAAATCTCCGCGAATCAATAAATATATTCACTTCAATATCACATGTGCTATTTATGTGGTGGAAGTTTATGACCCGGATTTTAAAAAAATTAATCCATTACATTTTTTTTATCAAATTATTCGCCATCGTGGTATTTTATGACTGCTTCACATAATGTCGTTACTGCTTGATAAGGTCGCGAACCCACAAAAACTGACATTTTGAGGCTGGGCTCACATTAAACTGAAAGTTTGCTATGAATGGGCCCTTGATATTGCGTTAACTGGTCATTGTGTCTCTAACTAAATTACCAATGTGTTCAATGATAAATCTGATAAATTATAAAGTTTACTAGCTACAATAAGCAATTTCTTTTACCAATGTATATAATGATTTAACGATCACTTTTAAACTCATCGTATATTTCTGTATCAAACCCATGCCAGTAAATATATACCATTAGTTCCCCGTAATGTTAATTACATATGTCTTGAAAAAATATATGAAGCAAGTTTTTTACACACCTGCAATCTAGCCGCAGTTTCTCATCTGACACGATCGACCTGAAGTCTCCATTCATGAACACCATGTGCACTACCTCCGTCATGTTGGCGCACTTTTGGGACTGGGCTTCACACGTGCCGCTGTCTGTGGTGTTGGTGGTATGGTTGCTGCAGTATGCCACTGAACAAAACAATGGCGGTTTAGACAGGCTGTCGTCGACACGTTTCGAACAGCGGAGATGGGTAATAGGTATGAGAAAAGCTATCCTATTACAAGAAAGCTTTCCCTGAGGTCTACAGTGTTATATCCAGTGGGATTTTTTCAGGCTTTGTCATTATATGAAATGTAGAATTATACATATAAAGTTTACTGTCGCAAGAGGTACTTCACTTCAGATGTCATGCGATGCAGAACTGCACAGCAGTTCTTGGCCCTAGTATTCTATCGATAAGTGTCGGCTTTATAGTCTTTTCGTTGACATAATGTCCCATACAATTTAAGTATTTAATGTATGTACTTTATGTAACATATTCCAGGGAATATCGCCAGTCCAGTGGCTTTCTGAACTCACCTGAAAGAAACGTCATTAACAAGTAAGCAGCCGCCATGATTACTAACATACGGGAAGGTTAAGGTCATTTAATATCAAAACGAGGCTTATAGGATAGTCCACATTGAACAGTGTGAGAAGATTTTACATTCATTTTGACACATTTTCTTAAGGACTCTGAGGTGCAGTTCCAGTTTATGCTAGTATATCATAGCTCGGAAGTTGGAAAAGTTGGATTTACTTTCACTAGCTAGACAGAAAAGAGAGTAGGCTACATTCCGAACACTTCATGCTCGTCAAAAAGAACTGAATATTAAAGATCGTTGGTTGTATACATACATGTGTTACCTGGATGACTTTGTGTCCATCGAAACCCGAGGACGTTAGGTCGTTGCTCATGTCATCCGCGTTGGTTTCTGTTCGGGACTTGATTATTAACAACATTCACTAAACTTGTTCACTTCCTTTTCTCAGTGAAAGACAGTGGCACCCCTCAAGATTGCCAGATATGGAAACATTATACTTGCACAGAGTCGAGACTTTGCAGACGATCTATATTGTAAAAATAAAAACGTAATCATCCGTTTGATGAGATTTGATGGGTCACTTAGCTCCGAAGAGTGTAAACGTGAGCATATTGAACAAGTACAGAAAGCATAATAATTTAGGTAGCGGGTATCAAATGGTTAATGTTTCATTCTTAAATAACAATTTACGCCACTTTTAGCAATATTCAAGCAATATCACGGCGGACGACACCAGATATTAGCTCCACACAATGTACCAAATTTTGGGAATCGAACTCAGGCCTTTGGTGCGGCGATTGAACGCGTTAATAACGGGGCTACCACACCCATCGAACATAGGATATGTGATACATTTCTCCATAATGAATTCTCAAAATCATTGCTATATTATCTGTACTCGGTTTGGTCTTCTGTTACCAGCAACACTGAATCTAAAGGCGTCAGCGTTTATCATCACCCCCAACAAAACAAAATCAAGGCAAATCAGATACATAATTGTGACATCGATTCGCAAGTGAATACAAGTCACTGCTACCGTCAGATTGTATTGTTAACTAGTGGGATATTCTATGCATGGTTGATACGCCAGGTGAATGCAATGAACACCGAAACCAAAAAAGAAGAAAAGGTGTGTGCGTGTGTGCGTGCGTGCGTGCGTGCGTGCGTGTGTGTGTGTGTGAAATAACTAAATGCTTTCAAACACAATGAACCTGGTCGTATTTACTTAAAATACATAACGACTCGCATAATGATAATACGACACTCTGAATAAGGTCACCAGAGACGTGGGGTAACAGGTGTAACGTCGCATCAAGAATGTCGGGTTGAACAGGTAGATGTAGATTCATACATATAATTACTGGACTGAAGTACAAATGAGTGTCGTATCATATCTGGAGGTTAATGTTAGAGACCTACCTGGACCAAGAAAAATGCATAATTGATCGTCCGTCCCCTCAACATGCATTTGAAGTTATCTCCCTTTGATTATTGTTTTTCATGTTGAATACCACTCGGGGATATTACTTCCTGAAATCTTGATTTGTCAGTGATTTGTCCATGAACATATGGAATATATATATATATATATATATATATCTCCACTGAAGATAATAATATCATGTAATATATTCCACCTGTGTTAACCATGCATGCATGGCGTAAATGAAAATACGCGTAAAATACCTTAGGTATGCTACAAAATGGTTGCCTGAACGAGATAGACCAATGCCATATGCATGTTTATTGCGATAACATGCAAGTATAAGAGGTTAACAAGTTGTGTTGTATTGTTTGGCAAAACTGACTCTGTACATGAGGTAAAACGACAGGAAGGTTCCAAATAGCGCTTAGAACACGAAACAGGTACAGAGAAGCATAATCAGTATTACCACTGCGTTATGTTTTCTAGTGTATTTACGTCAACAGTCGAGGCATATATGATTACATATATACAATTACAAGCGAGGTTATTATATTACCTATAATCCGATCCTTGAGGATTCTGGTTGGAACTGGTCTTCAGCACTTTCGTGGCTTGGTTGATGCCATTAGGGTTAATCCATGCGCATAATGGCAATCACTCGATTGTCTGGTCCGGACACAGTTATACACAGACTGACGTCAAAAAGCTGGAGTATCAGTAAACTTGTGTCGTTATACAGAAAACAAAAAATACATTGCAATAAATGTATTCTTGGGTGAATCAATGTATGAAATTAACATAGGTCAACCGAAAATCGTGTATCAGTTAACGTGTGTTAACATTGGTCAACTAAGCTTCCCTCGGTAATACCTCGGTTCGCACGTGTTCACCTGGGTCGTCCAGGCTTTTGAAACCGAACACAGGCATTATTAATTAGTGGAGGCGCGGAAAACCGCATTCACTCCCGCCTCATACATATCAAAGTACAAAAATGGGTTGTAACAGATTGAATGACACTTGCCATTATTCTTACAGTGTACTTGTTAGGCAAAAAGGGGCGGTGGGGTAGCCTAGTGGTTAAAGAGTTCGCTCGTCACGCCGAAGACCCGGGTTCGATTCCCAATATGGGTACAATGTGTGAAACCCATTTCTGGTGTCCCCCACAGTGATGTTGCTGGAATATTGCTAAGAGCGGCGTAAAACCATACTCAGTCACTGGTAGGCAACAACATGATTCCGGCAATCTCAGTGATCTACACAGTAGAGGGGGTGAGCAGTAAGATCTTATATTAATAAACTGTGTAATTTCGGGGTACAGGTAGTCAACCCGTTCACCAAGCTAAATGTCAGTTAAAGGGGTGATTCGTAACTACTCGTGTCAGTCCGGCAAGCCGGTCTTGTAGGTCACGGAGATAGGCGAGTAGTTACGAATGTTAAAGGGGTTTGATGATCAGGCTTAGTAACGTGGATGATTTGGTGCCATCTTACCCAGATGGTTTTATCGTCATGCCTTCTGTCACTTCTTCAGCCTTGTTCATTAGTGGATGCTGGACAACTGGCCTGTCTGGTCAAGAGTCAGCCACCTATAGAACGCCGTGATGTTGATGGAATATAGCTGAGAGTGGCATAAAACTACCAACCCAAAGGGATGCTTCTGGAGATTCCAGGGTACGGTAACCGTATCAGATGAGAGGGCCGCATGTTTAACCATTGTTACCAAAGCATATCCAAAAACGACCTCCAGCATCAGTTACTTTGTCAACAAGAATTCTCCGAAAACTTTAAAGTGATTTTTATAGGAGTCAAATAATTTGATTTATTTTAAAACTCAATATGAAGGACTCAACATTCAAACGCTACCTGTATAATTAATTGATACCCTAGTTTGAATTGCACGGCACCTAAATGTTCACAAAACAACGATATCCCGACTTTGGAGCCGCTACAACAACTTCAATTTTGACCAACGATCGCCCGAGAAGTGGAAGGCCAAGAATCACGACCCCCCTTCAAGATCGGTACATCCGGGTCCATCACCTGCGTAATCGGCATGCCCTACCAACCGTGACTGCCACACAAATACCAGGTTTGAGGAGAGTGTCAGCTCAAACGATTAGGAACCGTCTGAAAGAAGCGGGTTTACGTGCCTGTAGACCAGTTGTTGGACCTGTACTACGCCCCCTACATCTCCGCCGACGACTCAGGTGGTGCAACAACGTAAGGATATGGACTTTACAAAACTGGAGGCGCATCTGGTTTTCTGATGAATCCGTTTTCTTTGCAACATCACGACGGAAGAAAACGTGTGTATAGGAGACGTCATGAACGTTTTGCGCCCATCTGCGTCCGACAGGGGACAGATTTGGCGGAAAGCGTTATGGTTTGGGGATCCATCTCATACAACCAGAAATCAGACTTGGTGATCGTTGAAGGGAACCTGACAGCCCAACGTTACATCAACCACGTATTACAGCCTCACCTTCTCCCGATTATTGACCAACAGACACAGATTTTTCAACCAGACAACGCCCGGCCTCATACTGCGTGCAACAATGAACTTTCTGCAGAATTCCAACGTCAATGTCTTGCCATAGCCCTCTAAATCACCAGACCTCAACCCTATTGAACACCTGTGGGATACTCTGGGTCGACGCGTACGTCAACGTCAGCCGCCGCCACAGACGCTGCAACAACTCGGCGTTGCACTGCAGGAGGAGTGGAGAGCCATTCCCAGGAAAGAATCCGGCGTCTTATCCGTTCTTGTCAAGGAGATGCCGTGCAGTGATTGCAGCTCGTGGTGCTCATACGAGATACTGAAAGACGCCCCCTGGTGACAAACTGGTGTCTGTGAGATGACTTTTGAAATGACAATTTTAAACATGCCCATTTATTAATAAATGTCCTATGTGTTCATTTACAAGTATAAATTTGCTCGTTATGGCAACAACATGTATACAAAGTGTTAAATAGTCATCTCATCTTCATGACGCCATGTTTAACATACAATAAAAAATCACAATCTTTACTAATTATAAAATTAACTTGGTGAGAAACGTCAAACTGACAATTTGAAATTCACAGACGTACTGGGGAGGTGGGGTAGCCAAGTGGATAAAGCGTTCGCGCATCACACCGAAGGCCTTGGTTCGATTCCCCATACGAGTACAATATTTGAAGCCCATATCTGGTGTCCCCCGCCCTGATATTGCTGGATTATTGCTAAAAGCGGCGTAAAACCATACTCAGTCAGCCAGTCAGTCAAAGATGTAGTGGGTAAAGGTAAAACTTCTCGTTTACTCGAGTAAACACACAGTGGAGTCCAATACTCAACAATCTCCCCCGACACACTTTACCGTTAGATTACACCGCGTCAAACATTGAAGTAAGAGCGATAGTGAGCAAATACATTGATAAGTATGGCCTGTAAAGAGTATACAATACATCTACATTTACATATCGCCTGAAAGCAAGTGGGAGCGGTGTATTGTTGATTTGTTTGATTTACGGGAACGTGTCAGTAGACCGTCCAGCAATGTCAAAGAGTAAATTCTGCCTTTGTGCTGTTCCATTTTCCGCCGCCCTTCGCAACACTGGAGTATATCAGGCATACCTAAACTACATTGAAAAGTCGGCTGAAATTATCGTCCTGATAATGTATAAAAATAGCTTTTTCATGGCGTGGTTCCTTTAAATGAGAGACATGGAATTTAAAGCACTCCGCTAGAAAGGGTAGTTAAATTATTGTGAAATGTGCTTTTAAATAAGACCAAGATGTTTAAACTAATATCAAAGCGAATACATGTATTATCTCTTATACCTGAATGCATAACTGGTTTTAATACATCAATTGCAATATATACAGAAAGGAAATATACATTAAAACATTCCAAACTCATACGAGTGAGTGAGTGAGTGAGTTTAGTTTTACGACGCACTCAGCAGTATTCCAGCTTTATGGCGGTGGTCTGTAAATAAACGAGCCTGGTCCACACAACCCAGTGATCAACAGCATGAGCATAGATCTGCGCAGTTGGGATACGATGACGTGTCAACCAAGTCAGCGAGCCTGACCACCCGAACCCGTTAGTCGCCTCTTACGACAAGGGGGTGGTCGGGTAGTCTAGTGGTTAAAGTGTTCGCTCGTCACGCCGATTCCCCACATGGGTACATTGTGTGAAGCCCATTTCTGGTGTTCCCCGTCGTGATGTTGCTGTAATATTGCTAAAAGCGGCGTAAAACTCAACTCACTCACTCACTTACGACAAGCACGAGTTACTGAAGATCAATTCCAACCCGGATCTTCACGGGTCTTAAAAGTCATGCATTAATGCAACTATATCAAACGAATTAATATAATCTGCATGCAAACGTTCCATATATTATCCCATGAATCAATCGGGCTAAGAAATTAACAATGTATCCCAATGCTATAAGATGATATATACAAGATTAGTCAAGGAAATTTATTATAAAGCCTGTTAGTAACAGATTTGTCATTTTGTCAATGGTAGGAATACTGTTTCAAACTATTGGAATTTTCTTTGTAAATATCGTGAGCTGCAGACAATGTTGTTATTAGGTAAATGGCCTGTAAGTAATCCTCTTTCTTTGTTGTTCTTAATTAAGCAATTCTTCTTCCCCCCGCTAATATTATAGCCGTAACGATCGCTCTTATCGCTCAACATGCTCGAGTGATTGCTGTAGCTATGTCACGTGACATCAGGTGCCCGTTATTGAACGCATGCGCCAGCAGACGAGCATTCGGTTGTAAGGGAAGCTTGGAAAATGGCCGACTCGCTGAGACGATTGGTGAATATTGGAACTTTTACAGTTCTACAGGATAAGCTAGAAAAGTGGCTGAGTGATTATTATGTGAGTATACGATGCAGGGTTATATTTCAGCAAGAGTTCTTGATTGTCGGTGCTATTTTCATTTCTAAATTGGCAATAAACATTTTGACAGTTCGTTTGTGTAGTTCGGATTCCGTTGCTAGGGTAACCTTTAGACGCGAAAAACTAACGTTTGTGATCATATCCAGACTAATTTGCAAAACGAAGGTAGACATGCTACATGATTGATTTTATTTCCTCGTGGTTGTAAAATTTCTACTACAAATTGTCACGAAATGTACTCACTCAGCAATATTACCGCCATTCACTGAACCGGTCCAGACCCGGTTTTGGAGCGATTCCAAATTTTAACAATTGCCTGACCCGTCCAAATAACTGTTAAAGTCTGATATCGAGAACTCAGGATTGGACTGCAAGTTGGGGTTCACTGATCTTGTCTGTGCTGTATTTTTTCTCTCATGTAATTTACAGTGCAATAACTCGAGTTAAATGGTCCAGTTTCAACACATATCTGTTGGTACTGGCTTTTATCATACTTTGCCTTCAGAAGTCATAAAATATATATTTTATACCATTGAGCGAGAACTTTTAATATTTGGTTGTGTAATTTTCCTTTCAACATGCCAGCCCATTTATAAATGTATCCCATTATAGCTTTTTTTAATTTGCTTACAATCCAGAGTTGAATATTCTCAACAAAGGGAAGACTGTATAACATTATGTTCCTTGGGGTTTTTATTAGCAGCATTAGAAATTGTGGTTTTAGGAGAGGGATTAGCCTTGTCAAAATGGTTGGTCGTCATGCTGAAGACCCATTTTCACTATCACCCCAGTCCCTGGTTACAGTTGTGGTATGGCTTGAGATCGGAGTAAATGTCAGTCACTAACAAATGGTTGCCATAGGAATAGTATAAATGTGAGGAAAGTTTTCATTTATGTATTTAATTTTCAATGATTTTAATGGCACAACCAGAGCTCCAGATAAGAATTAGCTCATGTGGGTACTGTACCCACTGTATTTTTTTGGAGTGGGTAATATGAATGTTGAGTGGGTATTTCATTTTCCGTTACCCACTGCTTTCAAATATGTGCGTATTTCAGTCATTTTACTCACCTAAGTATTATGTCATTGAGTAAGTTTACTAAGCAGGTATGTTCTGCCTTATGTCATACCTAATCAAAACCAACTTAAATATAATGGAAATGATTGCATAAAAAATCACTCATCCTATACTGACAATACAACACTTGTCCTATACTAGCAGTACAACTTGATAGCAATCGATGTCTTTTTCATAACGCAAGCGATTTTTATAAATATACTCCGTACGCATTTGTTATAAACTTTTTGCGTATCTAACATTTTAAATGCATAATTGGTAGGCAAGAATTATTTTTCAATGCGTAATGGGAAATTTTCTATGCGTATTTTACCTGGATACGCAGCTTATCTGGGCCTCTGGGCACAACTGCTTTTTCCAGGGTAGGCATATAGAATTCACTTTGTATTTACCAAATATATTAATCCAGTGTCAAATTTGTTGTGGGGACAAACTCATGTTTTAACTTGTTTACATACAGAGTAAATTAAATGAAATAAGAATATTAAATTCTAATCTATTCTGATATAAATGTCAGTTTCAAATAAGCCAAACCTAAAATAATTCCACTGTGACAGTAGACTGTTTTTTCATGTTTAAAGTATGTACGATTTATGAAATGAAAACGTCACAAGAAGTTGACATGTATAGGCCTTACACGTAAAATGTTTCACGTCAAGATGTATGATACTAATTTGTCAGTGCCAATACAACTATTGATAAGCCATTGACTGACGTCATAAATTTCTTGTAGTTGACAGATATATACTTATGTGTCAAACATTGATAGGTCATAGATCACGATGCGATATGACCACTGTGTATTGATCTAGACACATGCACCTGCTCCCAGTGGTCATCTGGTCAGTGCAGTGCAGTATGGTCACTACAAACAAACAGTGGTAGCCGTGGTTATGTAATGGAAGTGTGACATAAAACCCCTCCACGTCACAGCTGATGTCATTGGTGAGATGGTCAATATCGCGTAGGATATGGAAAGACGATAATCTGTTAAACCTGGCTAAGTAATTTATGGTTTTGTTTTCAATTTATTAATTCAGGTGATTTGTAGAGCTAAACCACTTACGGTTGTGTTTAGAAAATTTAAGTGAGTGAGTGTGGTTTTACGAAGATTTTAGCAATTTCCAGCAATATTGTGACGATTGAAATTTAAGACAATAATATAGGTAATTTGTCATTCTGTGATGACTGTAGTCGTATGAAAAAATCAGGTGTTCTCTTTGAGTAGTGTATATACTATCACCTAATTACCTACATTTCTATGGTGAAATTCCTTTAAAAATAAACCCACAATAACCAAACCAATCCCTAGTTAACACACCTGGTTATATGTGAATTTAATCTTTTTGAGGTTGTGTCTTGTTAGACACCAGTTTGCATTTGACATATGAATTAGATCAGAAAAGGAAAAGAAAAACACATTTTTTTAATGTTGCACTTGATGCGATAATCATTTAATAGTCATAGGCAATTTGTAAAAAACCAGGAACAATAATATTGACAAGTACATTATTTGATAATTGTTTTAAGTGGCCCAGTTTTGGTTGATGATATTACTGTTTATTTTATTGGATAAATAGAGATATTCTATTGATTTTTTAGCATGTACTTGTATAGAGTGACAGGGAGGCTCTGCTGGAGATACATGGTGTGATATTGATTTATTGGACTGTTTCTCAGATAGAGAAGTTTATGTTTATCTAGTCATTACTAAAACGCAAGTAAACACTGATGATAATCATAAACATTTGCTTTACAATAAAGATGAAAGATCAAAGCAAACACTCCCAGCAGTAAAACTATTGGTTTCTCCAGAAACACATCTTGAGGTATTGTGATGCACGGTACTAGGGGTAATGATGACACTCTACTCTTTTGTAATGGGTCAATGTCTCTTACGGTGTTATGGGTGCTGTGCAGAGCTTGTCAGTGGGTCTGGCTGTGTTATGGGTGCTGCACAGCAAACTTCCTTGTCTTTGGGTGTGATGGGTGCTGCGCAGTGAACTTCCTTGTCTCTGGCTGCATGATGGGTGTTGCGCTTGTCTCTGAAGCTTCCTTGCCTCTGGCTGCATGATGGGTGCTGCGCAGAGGGTTGTCTCTGATGGCTCAAGGCAAAAGGCTGTCTTTGCTGCATGATTTAATCTGGCAACCACCTAAATCTTTACTTTAGAAATTTAGAGCAATGACAATGGACACCTTGGCCACGATGACATATTATTTTTTTTTCAAACACTAAACATTCATGAATTTCAGGGTATTATATACCTACAGCCAGACTCTGTGTTCATCAAATAAATGGTGGACTTGACAGGAATACTGGTAGAAGCATTAGTTAGTTCACACACACAAAGATGATATAGAAACATTCCATTCCTACTGAATTCAATTTCTCAGCTGCTTCCTGGAAGTTTACTGAAAACCTACAGCAATCAATAAGGAGGTCTAAGGTTCTGACATGCCGGGAAAATCAATGCTGCTTCCCATGCAGTCATCACCGAGACGTCACAAGCCACTGCATCAGTGCGGGAGTCATTGTCCTCCGATACAGGCATTGTACTGGCACTGGTGCATCTATATTTCATGTATACACCAGCCATTCCTAATGTCGTGGTGTTGCTAAGATCAGTGCATCATGATGCCATGTGTCATCTTTATTTTGGAATAGGTATATGACCTTCCAATAAATGGATATGTCTGTATATAATTATTGTTGATTTAAAGGCAGTTTCCAATGCATTAGGAAATATAGGGCTATGATTTCCGTGAGGGGTTTTACTCTTGAAGGATCCTCAGAATATTTCATATAAACTAAGACTTCATTTGAAGATCTATGAAACGTTTATTGGCACTAGCCAAAATAATGATAACAGTTATTATCTTACCTCACACATAAATGTTGCTTTCTGATTGGCTGAGCGCTCTTCTATTATTTTCAATGTACCCCGCTTACAAGCAAGTAACATTTCAATGTACCCTGCTGTCAATGGCAACTCATTTGGTATTTCGTGGTAGTAATTCTTTATCTTGAATAACATTGAATCACGTATGATGTACGGAAATTACCGATGTTTTGCGAATGCAAATCAATGGAAGGGAGATAACTCTAAATCTGTTTTTCTTGTCAGCCAAATCTAGCAATGGCTACAAAAAGATTTGTACCTGTGCTTCAAACAATTCAAAATTAACATTAAGATGTTCGGCAAGATAAATCGTTGTTCACTGGTCCCTTGGGGCCCATGGGTTGATGATATGCCCTTGACCAGTGTTCTTATACCCCTGCCTCCTTGGTGCCTGAACCAGTGATACAACTTATGAATGCCCCTTAAAAGCCTTAACATTCTAATACCCTACAAATGAGGTGACTCCATGCATGGGGTGTATGTCTCCTTTAAACATTATGACTGTGAACACCACTGAGTAATACAGAATACAATGACTCCATGCATTTTTCTTTGCTTGTGTATGGAGAGTTGCTGGCTGTTGTGAAAAATAGAATTATGGCACCAATTCAAAAAGACAATTGAACTCAGACAAGTACATTACATATGTTTAGTTCAGCAGAACTTTGTTGGGTAATGAACACTGTTATAACAAGATATGTATTTATATTGCAAGAATTATCTACTACTTATAATCGAAGTTAATGCTTGATTATATAATTAAAATTCACATGATGTGAAAATAAATTGCACTACAAGTTAATGGCTAGAGTAAACTGATTCATCTCAACTGACAAATTCCTCCCATCTAATTTGGGCTATGGGTAAGCATAGTGGTTTAAACGTTTTCTCATCATGCCAAAAGCTCTGGTTTGATTACCTACATGGGTACAATGTTAAGCCCATTTCTTGCGATGTTGGAATGTTATTGAAAACTATTTGAAACCATGGTTACTTATGCACCTTATCAATATACACCTCAAGAAGAAATTAATGTTCAGACCAGTGTTGGTGATATCCTTTAGTCCCAGCAGGGGCCGTGGGGTAGTCTAGTGGTTAAAGCGTTCGCTCGTCACGCCGAAGACCCGGGTTCGATTCCCCACATGGGTACAATGTGTGAAAACCATTTCTGGTGCCCCCCGCCGTGATATTGCTGGAATATTGCTAAAAGCGGCGTAAAACCATACTCACTCACTCACTTTAGTCCCAGCAAGCCAGGTGGGCAGGGGACTCATTTACGTAACTAGCCATCTTGAAAAGTGCAGGCCTGCAGTTGTAACTATATATTCATTGTCATATTTCTCAGATTTAAAATTTACAGCTGTATAATCACAAAGCTCTTGCTCTCGAATGAGTAAGTCAGGACAGTCTGATTCAAGATTGTCAATGTAGTAATATAATTTTCTTCCAGAGTACCGAACAGGTAATTATATATTTTACCTGCCCAGACCGACATGTTACCAGTTGTGTGACAAGAGGCAGCTATCTATTTCAGACACTTGTCAGGACAGTGATATTGAAAGCCAGCAAGCTGCTCAGTCTTGATCAGACCCTAGATACAACATGTACTAGCTGCACAGTGTCATGTATCTTTAGAACATCTAACTATTGCATGGCCATAGGCATTGCACAATCTGAAATTGAAAGTTAGTCAGTATTTTTAGGTATCACTCTAGTCTGTTCATCTTTGAAGTAGAATTAATGGATTAATAGAGAGTGATTTCTCCATCTTGAGTGAGTGAGTGAGTTCAGTTTTATGTTGCTTTTAGCAATATTCCTGCTATGTCATGGTGGCGGACACCAGAAATTGGCTTCACACATTTTACACATGTGGGAAATCGAACCCGGGGTTTCGGCGTGACGAGCGAAGGCTTTAACCACTTGTCTACCCCTCTGCCCTCAACAGCTTGAGATATGTTATAGCTGATATATGATTATTACTCTATAGTTTTTCACAATGACCTATGACTGCATCAGTTTTACTTGTTAAAGGCATGTTCAGAATGGTCATTAAATTCTGGGCTTAGAATTACCTCCAACAACAATAGAGTGATGTCATCAAAATAGCTTAAAACAAAACAGGGGGCGGTGGGGTAGCCTAATGGTTAAAGCGTTGGCTCGTCACGCCGAAGACCCGGGTTCGAATCCCCACATGGGCACAATGTGTGAAGCCCATTTCTGGTGTACCCCGCCGTGATGTTGCTGGAATATTGCTGAAAGCGGCGTAAAACCAAACTCAGTCAGTCAGTCAGTCAGTAAAACAAAACAATGTGAATAGTTGACATGTATTGTGAAGTTCTACAACAATTCCTGAAATTGATTCACCTTAGTTCTGATCCTCATGGCCAAAATACACCTGGTATCTGCCTCAGGCAGGGATTATGTTCATAAAGTACCCCCTAGTCAGAAGACGTCATGCCAAGCTACAGATTCAGTGGAGTGGTACATGTCTAGAGAAAACAGCCATTACTTCTTGTGGTGTTTGAATCCCAGCTTGTGTAATATGGATCCCGGCACAAGGAGAGGTGTTAGTGACTGTTTGGTGGTGGGATTATAACTTAAAGACTTAGATCTGGAAGCCACACAAGGTATATACTTCAGGTATTTGTAAGGTTTCAATGTTGGAAATTGATTTATAAGATTACTGACATACGCTTGTAAAGGTTTCCCAAAGAATGAATTAAAGGTGTTATGACTCTTTTGGGGTGTCGTTTGTTTCTTGGTAACATCTAGAAGTTATATACAGTAACTGACATCAGAGGTGATCCAAGGGTGATCCAAGGGTGATTCTAGGACCTAGCTGCTAGAGCCTTTCTAACTTGATTGGTTAGCTGTGAAGATCTGGGTTAGAATTGGTCTTCAGCAACCCATGCTTGTTGTTAGAGGTGACTAACAGGGTCGGGGGTCAGGCTTGCTGACTTAGTTGGCAAGTGTCGTCGTATACCAATTGCGCAGATTGATGCTCATGATACTGATCACTGGTCCAGACTTGATTATTTACAGACTGACACAATATAGTTGGAATATTGCTGAGTGCAGTGTTGAACAACACAGAAACAAACTTGACTGGTTAGGTTCAGCAACGTTATTGACTGCGTGTCATCGTAACCTGACGATGTGGATGACTGGTCATAAACAGCCTGCTGTAATATAGCTGGTAGTGCGGAATGGAGTGTTAAAATACAACCCGAAGAGCTGCTTATTGGGAATCAAGGGTACCTAATCTGAGAGGGATGGGTGTTTTATGGTTGTCATCAATACATTTTGGTACTTCAGTTTGGATCAGAATTATTTTTTTTTCCCATTGGTTTTTGTTTTATCAAATTTATTGAATTGAAAAATTAAGTGATATTTTAGTCACATATTTGAATTTATTGAAACACTCAGTTTCAATCAATTCTTGAATCAAACATGCATGTAATCATAATGAGTGAAAGGTGGGACTGTCGGTATATTCATATGTAGAGGTCAAGAAGTGCTTCAGTATACAATATCATATCCTGTTGAGTTTGACACTGAAGGTATTTGTTAGATCAACTCAACCAAAATTGCCTTCTTTGGCACAGTGCCATTACTTCTTGGAAATATTTTCCAGGATTTCTCTGAGGAAAGGTGAGTTGGGGGTGAAGTTATTTCTTGGTTTGTTTACGCGTGTCATAAATACTGCTGGGACTGGCTGTGTGCATGGTTGGTTTAGAGTGGGCTGTTTGTGTGTCAGTGAAGGGGAATAGTGTTGACGGGAGTGTATGTGAGGACTTTAATGTAACCCGTTGTCCACAGGTATTTAATGACCAGGCTTAAGGTACAACAGACCAACTACCCACATTGTGGGGGTCTGTATGGGAGGAGCTATTCAAGTGTCTATAGTGTTATAGTTAGTGCAATACTTAGTGGCTCTGTTGTGGTGCATTCCGATATGTGTTGGAAAATAGTAAGGGGCCTGTGAAAGATATGTTATGACTGCAAATTCGCAGAAAAAATAACCTAGTATGTATTCTACCTGCTCCCTTTGAAAAATGTCTTTATGAAAATCAGTTAGACAACATTTTAACAATGCATTGTATTTGGCAAAAGATATTACAATTAATTGGTAACATTTGATGTAACTTCCAAAGGGAGTTTAGACCAAATGCAATATGTTGAACACACCTTGTACAAATACAGAGATCAAGCCTGTTACAGTTAGTATAAGAGGTGGTGGGTTAGTCTAGTGGTAAAAGACTTTACTTGTCACACCGAAGACCCAAGTTTGATTCCCCAAGGGGTACAATGCATGAAGTCCATTTCTGTTGTCCCCTGTCATGATATTACTGGAATATTGCTAAAAGTGGCAAAAAAGCGGGATGTTCCCACTATGTGCCTACAGTTCATATTCCCGACAGCCTTATCAAAACGACTTTATGGTTTGAGTGGTTTTGAGGTTTAGCCTGGCTCACTCGTCAACACTAGTTACGGGGCTCCAGATAAGGGCCGTATCGGCGTATGTATGGATATAAAATAAGCACGATACGGTAGGAAATAATTTAGAAAACATAGCAGATACGCACCACAGCAATGGTGTATGGTCTTACAATCATTTACAGATGTATTTATCTGAAAACGTATTGTTTTATTGTTTATTGACCTGTTTACACAAGAGTAGCAATGTTGTGGTGCATATATGAAACGAAACACAAGATTACTGATACTCCATTAAATTCCATTCAGTACTCTAAATGTACTCTTATTGTTTTCCAGTACTCCTATATAGAAAACATAAGGGGTACATACTTCTGATCATGAAAAATTATCTGGAGCCCTGAGTTAGTATAGTTGTGTTACAGTGTCCATGGTCCGTCTAGGCCTAGAGGTTAATATATTTATTGCCCTGTGTTAAACAGAGACGTTGTTGTAGTGTAATTATGGTATTTGGGTACTGTTAGACACACATTGTTAACTATGAGTGTGCAAATGAACATGGATGGTTATGTATGATGTGGTCATAAATAATGAAAGTTTTGCTGATCACTTTTCAGTGACCCCTGTAATTTGTTACTCTGATAAGAAATAGTATTAAAAAGAATTGTGATTTTGTTTTGATTAGGCCAGACCAATTTTATTTCTTGCTTTACGGATCTGCCTGTCATATTTTTTCAAGAATAAATAAAATAAAAAATTCCCTGCTCCAAAAAAAAATCCTAATGTTGTTATTGCCAAAAATGTAAACATACAAGAAATTTTGTTTCTAGATTGTTTTTTGCCCATATACACTTCATAAATTGTCGAAAGTAACATACTTTGCATATTTAGAAGGAATATTAGTTTGACTGGTGATTTTATTTTTATTTTTTCCCCTCCTGCCTTTAGGTTATCTGAGGACAAAAATCTGTAAAACAAGAAATAAAATTCGTCTGGCCTTACCAATCATCGAAAAATGTTCCAGATAATCAGTGAGACTATGAATACACAATGCCTTTCACATTGCTGACAGTGTGCTGGTGATTAGGTGCTTTGATAACAAAATGTGGTTCAAATCCCAGATGGGACTTAACTCCCAAAAGTACTAGAATCTGTAATCCCAAGAAAGTGTAAACCCAAACATAACATTCTTTCTCAATGTCTTTGTGTGTATTCATAGGTATGTACAAGGGAGCCATGCCAATTTACAGTTGGCAGAGGGGTACACAAAGAACCTGATGTAGACTACCAGTAGTTAGACTTCCATTTTGTGGAAACCACAGTGACTGATTGGTTAGATCGCAGAGTTGCTGTGATTAGGTTCCTTGCTCAGAGAGTGTGGGTTCAAATCCCTGATGGGACTCAACCCCAAAACGTGCTAGAATCTGTACTTACTGAGAAAGAGTAATCCTGAATATGACATATGTTACAGTAAGATTATGGTTGATCAGGCAATGAACAAGACAACAAGAGATGACATCCTTATGGACTGTATGGTCCTTGTGATGAGTTGTAGTTATGGAAGGCTTGGATGTCGGTTTGACTACCATCATTAAGTGATTCTGACCTCTGATATTTAAAAGGAAGCTAGCAGGAAGAGTTGGAACCATTGCAGATGTTTCGTAATGAAGGACATGTTTACCAGGTATTTGGTGATAGTAAATCGATTTCCCTAACCCATCTTATCTAACTCTCCACATGGATTAATTTCATTGCTTTTGTTGTGTTTTTTGTGTTGGTGTGCTGGGTTAGCACAGTGTTGTTATTGACTTGTTCAATAGATTTGTTTGTACCTGCACAAGATCAAAAGGAATTATGGATGACATAAACAGCCATCTCATTACAAACACGGTGTTGAACAGGGCTATAAATAACTTCAAAGGGATGAAACTGGTTAAAATAAAAAATACCAATCATTAATAATTTATCATTAGGAACACGGTACAGGGAATAAAGTCACTGATATTTGTATTTTGATGACATCTGAGTAGAAGAGGTGAAAGATAACAGTTCTGAGGTATTCATTTAAACAGAAATAATCACATTCTTATCATTTCTTAAGAATCAGAAATTAAGTGTCAATCTTGGAAACTACATATTTTCAGCTTGATTAAACCCCAGAAGCCATGTGGTAACAACGTTTGATCCTGTCCAGCTTTTAGGGTGTTATTTCCAGCTGAAGGACATGTATATGTGAAACCATTAACACTTCGCCACCAGGTGTTCATGTTACTAATGAGGTACCTGGCCTATTATTGATAACAGGACTATAAAGAAGAGCTTTTAATTATTTGTTTTACATTATTGCACTGAATGCAAACTGTCTCAGTATTTTGGAAAACTATGAACAAAATACTTATTCATTCCCAGTTTGTCTGCCAAATGTTCAAACCCTGAATAAGCCCTTGCAGTATCAGTTGGTTCGATCTTGTAGAATACCTTGTTCATGTACAGTCGGGGCGGTGGGGTAGTCTCGTGGTTAAAGCCTTTGCTCACGCTGAAGACCAGGGTTCGAATCCCCACATGGGTACAATGTGTGAACCCCATTTCTGGTGTCCCCTGACGTGATATTGCTGGAATATTGCTAAAAGCGGTGTAAAACCTAACTCACTCACTCACTCACTCACTCACTCACTCGTGTACAGTCAACATAAAACTTCAGTTTCTTACTGAACTGTAAGCAATGAATCTAAAGATCTGCAAGCAAACAGTTCCCAGTTGACCACGAAGTCAATGTATGTAATGAAGTGTGTCTCTTGCAATGCTTCACAATATTGAGAAATGTCAATCATTTTCCTGAATAGGATGTATATCACAGATGTCAATATGTTATATGACAGACCCATGGTTGCTAGGGTTTATAATTAACAACAGATTACTATACAGTTGAATGGTTATTGATAGATAGCCAAGATACCATGTAATGCTTTCACTAGTCTATGGAAATGAAGAATAACCAGCGAACTGTTAAAGGACCTCAGTTGATTATGACAGTAGGGCTTTGCAGGGTTGTTGATTTCCACAGGATCTCCTGTGATAAATTCCCCAGAGTGATTCTAAACCTACCCGCCACACATTCCAAAGTCGACATGCTCTTACATGCTCCATAAGCCTGTGATTACTTTCTCAGTTCATGTGGTATACTTACCTATATATACTCTACATACACACGTCCATTTCATGCCTGTCACAACACGTTCATTGCACGTATATTTCAAGTGTGCTGTCACAGAGGAATGTAAGTGATATCATTTATTTCGGTTTGGTTCATGCGCAAGCTATTCAAATTGATTACACTGCTCCTCTGAATGAGTAGATTAATTTTAAAGCCCTGTATTTATCAGCCTTGACTGAAATCGATTAGGAACGAATGGGGGTAGGGATACTGATTACTTGGGTTTTGTATTGGCTCACTTGGGATTGTGCAATTATTGTTTTGTAATTGTTGTATTTGGTGTCTCTTTTCTTAGAATTATTGCTTGTTCAGTAGGCTTGGTACTAAACGTCAAACACTATGTCATTCTTTATTGGCACACAAGTTATGAAAGGATCTGAGTTTAATGTCAGGATGTCTAAACCTTTTATGATATATCATAAGATCAGTTTAACCTTTAGCCTGCTGAATTAATTTCATCATAAGGCATTGTAAAGAGGGTGGTTGATTTCCAACAATTGGTGTGTCATTAAATATGGGTCAGCTGCACCAATATTTTGCACATTAATACTAGATAGAAAAATGAACAATATTTATCCAAACATATTTTGATATTTTGAAACATACAGAGGTTAAGACCAAAGCAAACATAAATAACATAAATTTTCCTGAATTTACCTGATTTACTTCATTGACAGTGGAATGTATTTCATATTAGGAGCCAGTATAAACTGTTCTTCTTATCTTCGATATGTCATATTTAACTGACTTTAAATTTGTATATTTGTATTGGCAAATATCAGCGCGACCACAAATTAAAAAGGATTTCTGAAAAGAAGATAATCGAAAACGTTTGTTGTAAACGAATCGTATTTTATTCACTATTACGTTTAATCCAACGTGTCATGTCACGAAAATTGCAGAATATAAGTTTTATGTTGCAAATTTTATTTGGGTATTTGGGGATACCCTGTTGCATTTCTTTGGTGTGAAAAGTGTGGGAAAATAACTGTATTGTACTGTTTTAAAAGTCCATTTAAATTAAATTTTAGAAAATAAAGACATTACTGCCTCAGTCCTGTGACTGGTTTAGAGTGATTTTAAACTAACCAGTATTGATAGACACTGATTGATCAGTGAGTGCAAGGGGACTCAACCTGCTCTATCATATTTAGATCTGTAAGTGAATCACACAACCCATTCATCAGCTTGTCAAAAAATGTATTTATAATAAACTATTGAATTAGATTCTTAAAAAACAAAAAATACTTCTTTTAACCTGACTGTACATACGCTGGAAAATACAGAGGAAAATACAACCTATAGTAAATGGAGATTGCTCAGTTATTTATGTGGTAATTATAACCAATAATGATGAAATGTGAGCTACTTCTGAACATACCCTCTTTGTAGTTTTTAAAGCTAATCCTACAGTGCTCCAGTTTATGTCTTGAAGTTTACTATTTGCTCATTAGGTATTTATGTTCCTTTTTCATAGTCAATAAATTATCACACCCTCAAGTCAAATCTTTGGAAAATATTCAAGCAGTGAGAAGGCATTTAAAAAAAATAATTCTGCCTACAATGTTTGTGGTGACTTGTAATTTGCTTCTGATCATGTGTTTTGTCAAGTGGGTCACATATCACGCATGCTCAGAACAATCATCTATCTCATAGCCACTATAAGCTGAACAGAGGGCTTTGTGCAATCTGTACTGCAGTAGTTCGCTTCTACCGGGTGCATGAGATCACTGTATTTGATCAGCAAGTAAATATCTGTATGGAAGCACACTGGCAAACAACCTGAAAAGCCAGCATTACGTAATTTTACACTGTGGTGTATAACAAACAATCAAATAAACCTTTGGTATTTACATTTTGAAGAATATTAGTATGTAAGCAAATAAGTTTGGTCAAAGTGAATTTGTTTGTGTCTTTTATGCAGATATGCGGATGGTCTTGAGGCTCAGCTGCTGTAATGTCTTCAATTCCATTCTCATCCTCCCACAGGTTTAGATCCCCCTGAGAGCTGAAGGTTCTTGGTTTGATCCCCGACAGCGTCATACCAAAAGACGTTAAAATATGGTACTTGTTGGTCCCTGCCTGGCGCTCGGCATTAATGGGTACCACAAGGACTGGTCGGCTCGGAGTCAGTATAATGTGTCTGAGTGGGGTATTCATGCTTCACTGCGGCATGGTATCTCAGTGGGCTAGCACTATAAAACCAGCTTCAGTCTGGGCTAGTACAAGCAGCCGCACATACACATACACACGCATGCACGTCGTCATATGAGCCAAATATTCATATGAGCACACTAAAATATTCTCAAGCATGACACTAAACCCAATTTCACCTCACCTCACCTCTCATCCTCCCACTCAACTCATGTACCAGAGTATTCAGTTGTTATACAAGTTGTAACTAATTACAAATTAATGTACTTAATGTGTTCAGCATTTCTTTCTTCTATATAAACTAGAAGTATGCTTCTGTGATTCATTAAAATAATGTTTTTAGTCAGTTTGAAGACATGCATTACACATTTTTCATGAACAAGTCTGACAAATAAAATCAATAGTAGGTCTTTACGACATGATCTAGAGCATGACTTGAGCATGCAGGTCAGTTGATAAAGGCAGCACTGTGTTATGAACGTCAATACTGTTAATCATTGACTGGTTGATATAACATAGCATATTGTGTGAAATCAACCCTGTAGGGAATATTGAATTATCCACCATGCTGAGTGTTCTTATTCCACCTCATTAGTGGACTTGTCAGGCTTATATCAACATCATATCAATATCATATCAATATCACGAGTCTCACGCTGAGAGGATCATCTACACACTATCAACAAGCAGGTTGTTAGGCGAGGGATATATTGTTGTTGAAGAATATATCAGGTTTTTAAGTAGGATGAGTTTATTTGACTATTAGTTTCTATGAATTCCTGGTTTTCCATGTCCTTTTGTTGAGTTGGTGAAGAATGTTGAAAATTGAGGATAAATTTGTATATTTTCTTGCTGCATGATAAATGTTTCATAGTTTTATTGTTAAATATTTATATAATCATCCAAGCTACTTACAAGGGTTTTTAAAAATATACTTGTGAAACAAAAGATGAAAATCAATGAATGTGGTAGCTGAGACTGCAGCGATGTGTGTTAATAGCTATTAAAGGGAAATACTCAATACAAGGCTTGATACAGTGTTGTATTTATTGATGGTACAAATTGTTTTAATTATCTGTATATAAGATGGTTGACAAACTGTTACTTATTAACATTTTATCCATATCCTTTGTTGATTATTAAAGAATAGCAAGAATCAAAATAAGATGGCCTATTTACTGCAAAATATGCAACTGAACATTTGAGAGAGATACTGGGCTATTACAGAACTAGAGGACAGAATTGTGTGTTTGAATTGTGTTTCCCACACTAAGAATATCCCTATGAAATGTTGAGTAGTATAGTTCATGATGCTTTGTACCATGGACAGTGCAACAAGTTCCATATTATACCATAACTAGAGGACAGCAACTGATGCACTTTAATTGTGTACCCTACACAAAGAATATCCCTATTTTGGGCGGTGGGGTAGCCTAGTGGTTAAAGGTTCGCTTGTCATGCCGAAATCTCGGGTTCGATTCCCCTCATGGGTACAATATGTGAAGCCCATACCTGGTGCCCCCCGACGTGATATTGCTGGAATATTGCTAAAAGTAGCGTAAAACCCAATGGAGGAGGAGGAATATCCCTATGAAATGTTGAGTAGTATAGTTCATGATGCTTCATATCATAAACAGAGTAACACACTACACCCAGGTAAGATGCTTTATGTCATGAACAGTGGAACGCTTTACATATTATACCTTGATTTTGTTCTTTATTCCATCCCAGCTTCAGAGTCTAACTACATCTAATGAAGACTCCCCCAGAACTGGGCTTTAATCAATCTGGCTTCCTTGTGAGGCTATCAGCCTCCTGCCAGAGATGATGGTATAACCTTTTTCCTCCATGGATTGATCTTCCAGTCAGGGAAGGAGATGGCCTACATTATTGATTGGATACAAAGTTTATTTTTCCTGAGGCTATTGATTTCAAAATAAGCTAATGAATAAGAATAATAAAAACCCTTCAATATTTGATGCTGTTTTTAGGACGGAGAAGAATATTGATTTTAGTTTATTACTTGACACGTTTCTCATTGTGCCGCAATGGACGAGTCGGGTCTACGTTTACAAATCATCATTGTTGGTAATGTTTACTGCAGATTAATTTTTCAAAAGGAAATTACAGCGATAAAGTCTGAATTATGTTTTAATGATTAATATTGATAATCGAAACTGACACCAAATTATTTTTGAAAAATGGTTTGCAGAACTACAAGGTGAGGTAGATGGATTACTACTGTGAAGGAAGTAGTTGATGACTAGTGATGCTAGCTCAGTCATGATGATGTTACTGGTGGGAAGGCATCCAAGGTTGGAACAGAAAACTGGTTGACTCTCAGTATCTGAGATGTCATCGTATCCCAGTTGCGTAGTTTGATGCTCATGCTGTTGATCACTGGACAGGGGCGTGGCTACCATTATGAAAAAAGCCCGGGCTTACACATGATTGTTGCTAAAAAGGGTTGAGCAAGCCCTCAATACTATAAAAATTTTAAGCCTTGCCACCTATAGGGCTTACACGAAAGAATTGGCTTGCTACGCGCCTGCTGGACAATCTGGACAATTTTTTACAGACTGCCGCCATATTGCTGGAGTATTCTCTGTGTGGTGTTAAACAACAAACAAATAAAACAAACAGTACCTGAGAACCTGCTAGCCAGAGTTAGTTTTCTGATTATTTGGCAGGTGTTTCATTGTAACCCCTATTTTACATGCTAAAACACAAATCTCCTATACATGTGTACTGGTAAGAATTTTGCAGAGACATTTTCAGCAAGTGAACCTAGTCAGATCTAAAATGTGAATGTTTTGCTTTCTGCAACAAAAATACAGTTTTGTTGTGACAAACAAAAGCGTAATGATAAGGTTGGATGGGTGTTTGAGAATTCATGCAAAATTATAGACAATATGTCTGTGCCAATAACTGTGGAGTCCGAACTTAACGAAACTTTGCTGTTGGCATCCTTGTCTCTGGATTTTGGTGTTACTTTTTTGGAATATTTTTTGATAAGATTACAAGACCAACATAATTTATCAGAATCAGGCTTTGGACAAATGACTAAAGTCTCAGGTTTATATAGGTAACTAAAGCTAGTCTTTGAGCTGGATTGCTGAATAGGGGTTCCGCTTCATGACGTTTCTAGGTTTCGGTTTTCTGAATAAAATCTGTAATATGCACAAGAAGATATGGACTGTTCAGGGTGCTTAATGCATCAAATATATGTTATCTTTTTGTAGGAATTCAGAGAAATCATCTTTTCTGGTAGTTTATTTGTTAGTTTGACGTACAACATCTTCTATGTTTTAGATCAACACCTGTGACCAGAATGTTGCCCGAGGCTGCGAGATCATCGAGCTCAATGCTAAGGTCCAGGGCCAGCTCTTCAAGCTTCTCAGCGTCTGTGCATCCGATGGTGAGGAAGCTTTATGATTTCTTCTGCATGAGTACCAAATGTCTTTTTCACACACAGGAACTGGCCACACACATTTCGCGAATAATGCCATTATGAATTCATGAAACAAACCTGTGATCTTAACCTCAAAGAGATATTTTCAATCTTTATGAAAGGAGCACACTTTCTACATTAGAACTGCTTGTAATCTCACTCAGAGCAAATGACATTTCAGTTAAAAAACTTTTAAAACATTTAAATTCTAAGGTGTATAAAGAAAATATTCTGTGAGTGCCAGGAGGGTTTCTCACTTTGGTTCTGCCATTTTTCTCTCATCCAAAAATTCCTTAGAGTAGAACTATGTGAGCACAAAGCCTATACACATTGTACAGTTTTCGCAAAGGTTAATTCAATCAATTCTTGCTTGACTGAAAGTATGTGAGATTAAATTTGTATAGATTAATAGTATATCCGTGGCATAAACATTATTCAAGTAATCATCAATAATGTTTTACAGAACAAGCATTGTGTGATATGTGATAGCAAATATAAGGTTCATATGTAAAACCGTTAATGATGATTTGCAGTACAGCAGTTCTGCTGGCAAATTAGACTTTCAGAATTAAAATTTTTATTGTATCTTAGGTTCTCTCTTTGATGGTATCATTACAGTATTCTCTGATCAACCATTCATGCTTGTTTCATGAAAAATTAGACATTTCCTTTTTATGGCATATACTCTAACCTCAGTAGTGACTTTGGGCACTATCAACCCACATGTGCATAGTCATGTGATAACTTTGTCACATTCTAAAGTCACATACTGAGAAACTAATATATTTGAACAAGTGCCAAATTTTGGATAAAAACCTCCAACCCCCCACCTCCCCACCCCCAAACCATTTTCCCTGTGTGAAATCCTATATAAGCATATACATGTATATGTGTCCAGCCAATTTGTGATACAGGTTAAATCTCTTGCATAAATCTCTTCAAGTCTGTCGACCCGATCTGGGTTGGAATTGATCTTCAGTAACCCATGCTTGTCATAAGAGGCGACTAACGGGATCGGGTGGTCAGGCTTGCTGACTTGGTTGACAGATTGATGCTTTTGCTTTTTATCACTGGATTGTATGGTCTAGACTTGATTGTTTACAGACCGCCACCATATAGCTGGAATATTGCTGAGTGTGACATACAAATAAACTCACTCACTCAAGTCTGTCGACAGTAAACTGGTAACATCTCTTCGCTCAGCGACTTCAATCCAGAAACACAATAAGAAGGCTTTGAGCTCACCTCCAGATGTTGGTGTGGCTGCTTGAAATGAAAATCATAAGTTGAACAAGGAAATGTACCTTATGTTCAAACTACATGCCTAATGTTTAATTCAGCCCCAAAGCATTAATTACAATGTATTTGTCTCCCAGGAGGAATGTACGGCGGCGCTAACATCATCAAGTCTCGTCTCCTGCCTTGGTTGGGCCAGAACTTCTTCACATCTGGCGGCAGCGTGACTGCTGACACCAGTCTGTCTGTGCTAGCTGAAGCCTCTGCCAAGGACCGTGAGATCAATGACCTCCAGGACATGTACGAGAAGTCCATGGATGACCTTGAGCGGGACCTCGAGTCTATGAAGACAGAGAATCAAGACCTCAGGGACGAGTGAGTGGACAATCTCAAACTTAATTATATACTTGGAACTTAGTTTAATCGTATATATTCAGGGATGAGACGTTTCCTATGATTGATGGAATTTCATGGATTTTGTTATATATGAGTAAATGCTAAAAGAGCTAAATGCCATCACCATATATATACACAAATCATATCAGTTTTTTAAATTCTCAGCTGTGAATAAGACCTGTATTATCAGTAAGTTACTGTAAAAAATGTTATTTGACTGTGAAGTTTCTAGTGGTTTACATGACTGAGAGAGTTACCTCCCCTGATAACCAGGTGACAGAAGTTAATGCCAGTCAAAGAGTTTAACACCCATGACATATGAAAAGAGCAGAAAAGCTGTAGAGGAAAGTCACAGAAATATATTCTTTTTGAAATTTAATGAAAACTTTCAAGATCCTATGGTATAGAGATATTTTAACTAATGTTAATGACAATATCCAAACCTGTGTAAAGTATGCATATATTGTGCCACGTTACAGTTTAGAAAATTTTATTTTCAATTTTGTAAAAATTGTCTAAAATCATATATTGGAATTTGTCAAGGTAAATTCATCAGCATATTGGTAATGTTTCAACGGTCACTGATTTCCTTGTGGGCTACCTCCATGTTTTCAGGCTACAGGAAACTAGACTAGAGTTAAATAGCAATGTGCGATGCCTTTCTGGCGACCGCGATTACCTGGATACAGAAAACAGAGACTTGAAGCGAAAGTAAGTATTGTGTTGTGGCACTGAAGTGATGTTGTTTGTCTCTGTAGATTGGCCGACACTAAGGTAGAACTAGACAGAAGTATGCGAGCATCCACCAGTGAAAAAATGTTCACAGATGTTGAGACTTCGGAGTTGAGGAGAAAGTAAGAGCTGCAGCAACTCTCGTGTAGACACTGTCATCTTCATAACTAGACGCTTCATCACTTGTAGAATGGTGCTTGATTCATGGGGGTAGCAGCTTGCACTGTTTGGACAGAATTGCAGAGGGAGAATGGCTTCATTTTACAAAAAAAAAGTTCACACTTGTCAGGTATTACACTGTCTAGATTGAAATGGGCATTAGAACATCGAGAGTAAGCTCCCTTTAAGTGAGTTAAAATTTTGGATTTTGAAAAGTTGCATGGAATAGGCATGGGTCTTCATTTACGTGTCAGATTCTGGAATAATCACAATTTTGGTGTGCTGTGTTTATATTTACTTTTTGAATCAGATTACTTATTCTAAACCTTTTGATAGCGGATCGTTTTAAGGTAACTTATACTTATAGCTATGTCATTATGCATTATGTTTCAGTTGAATTATGTATTATTGTGATAGGGCATATGGGGCCAAAGTGTTCATTTAAGTATTATTTATAATGGGTAATGTAAGAGTTCTTGTCAATACAAGACGTTTTCTGATAACCTGACCCAGGTTAAGATCCAGGGTGCCGTTCCACTAACCAATCTTAGCCCTACGCCAATCGTAAACCCCTAAAATCCCAATCTTAGCATGATGTTACGATCGGCATACCGTTCCACAAACCAATCTTACCCAAGTCAATCGTAAAGTTAAGATCCAAAGTCTAAGTTGCCCATGACAAACTTAAGATCGCTAAAATCAATCGTAGAGAAACCAAAATGGTGGCTTTCATATTCTATGTGAAGAAGAAAAGCGAACATTTCACCGTGAGCGTCCCCTAAAACCCCCCATGAAATGAATTTGTTTATTTCTGTGATGTAAACAAACACAGCACTAAGCCTTACAAATGTTGTCATGGGAACACAGCCAAGGGAGTCGGTGTAATAAATTTGTACAATTATATTGTAACGTCATGGTTAAGAATAGGGACGGGTTGTGAAATTAACAATGTTCTAAAACAAAAAATTACAAATATGTTTGATTTCAGATGTGTTTATATGGTGGGGGATACTAAAGGAAGGCCGAGCCTGAATGTTAGTTTATATTATGCTTGATACCCAGCGTTCACACCCACTTGCCCCTGAAACCAAGGTGCTCACTACCCTAATATTTTGCTTGAGGATTTTTCTCCACGTTTACAATTGGTTCCCAAACTACTTCCATCGTCTGCTAGACTATGCAGAGGAGATAACTCGTGCCTCACATTTCTCTATCTCTCGCATGGAAGAGTCTCGATCTAAGCTTGGTTCTGATCGTAAGATCGGGACTGGCTACGATCGGCCAAAGATTGGTTAGTGGAATGGGTGTAACTTTTAGCTAAGACGATTGTAAAACTGGCATAACTTGCTAAGATTGATCTTAGATAAGATCGGTTAGTGGAACGGCACCCAGAATGTGATCTTTGTGCAGTGACTATGAAACATCTGTTAAAAGAGTAACTGACTGCTAAGATCTCTTTGTGGAATGAGACTCTGCAAGTTATTATAAGATACGTCTGTAGGACATTATTGCAAAGAGAAATATTAGAAGTTAGGAGTGTAACATCTTGGAAGTAGATTGTGAGGATGATTCTTTACTCTTGTTCAAACATGATGTGTCAGTGATATTGATATTTTCTCAATATACTAGTCTCCGCAGTCTTAAAAGGTAACATATAGTTTATAGAAATCCATTCCAATAGTCTTGAATCTGTTGTTTACTCTCTTGTAGAGTTTCAGCCAACTGATGGTACCAGCATATTTCAGTTCATTTTTCACCATGCTTTCATTGCGTTCACATCTTTGCTTTCAATTGTTTTTCTACGCAGAATTTTGTACAATGCATATGTGAAATCTGTATAACTTTCTACAGAAGTACTATACAAGCACACTACTCAACTTTTGGTAGGAATATTTGAAATATGATAGACTGCTTGGAGGTGTAAAATACCAAGTGCTATTCTCATGTGAGAGACATGTTTCCAGCTTCTATTCAAATGAGAATTGACTTTAATAAATTACGTTTAAAAGGATTTACTTTGAGATATGCATACAATTTTGTAATGTCTAAGCAAACATATTTACTCAATTCTATAGTATGACATAGTTCATTATCCCTTTCAAATGTTGAGAAGTGCATATTTCAGCATTATGAATGTCATTTAACAATGCAACTGTTCAACACAAATTTGTAAACATATAACCGTATAATATCTAATTATGTTATCCTGGAATTAAGAAGTTTGTTACATATGTTTTGAATCCAGTAATATTTTTAAAATATACCCATGTATTGTTTTACGTTTCTACAATTTGCCATGGTATTTTATCTAACTGTTTAACTTTATGAAAGCCTTGTAAAGATCTAGACACCTTATCGTTCCCCGATTCTACTGAAGGGTTGCTGTGACACCTGCACTATGGGAATCTTGTGATGACCACTTGCACTGACCACTCACTGTTGACCCTGTTGACCTCCACTGACCACCTCACTCACACCATGCTTGTACAACAGTATACTTTATGTTGACGTTAAGGGAAGTTTTCACTCATCTCAGATCCAACTCTTTATCACAAAGTTGTGCTAGTTTATATTTTGAGTGAGAAAACCCCAAGAATCTCATGTGTTTTCAAACTTTACCTTGTTGAAAACTCAGCAGCTTGTCAACTTCTGATGATAAAGAATAGGTTTCTGTAGACTGTTTTTTATAATCTTGTTTAATGTGGGAAAATATTACACACCAAAGTTCTACACAGGTATCTGACCTGTCCTTTGTGGAAGTCAGTACTGACATTCAACCATCGAGTTACTGCCCATCCTTCCAAGGTGTGTAAGAGAACATGATATGCCTGTGCTTTTGGAACTCCGTGAACTTAAGTGATTGAGTGAGTTGGGTTTTACGCCGCTTTTAGCAATATTCCAGCAATAGCACGGCGGGGGACACCAGAAATGTGCTTAACACATTGTACCCATGTGGGGAATCGAACCCAGGCCTTCGATGTGACGAGCGAACGCTTTACCCACTAGGCTACCCCACCGCCCCCCGTGAACTTAAGAAAGAGTTGTGCATAAAAACATGATTTGTGGTAAAAAAAAAAATATGTTGGAAAAGTGTATGTTACGAAAGCCAAGTTGATCCGATATATACAAACCACACGTGGACTGTAGAATATATGTAACCTACACCAGTACCATCAAGGAACAGGGACATTTTGTATGAGTCGTCAGCAATGGTGAGGGTAGAGCTGACTCCTTAACCTTAATTTCCTTTGAACTTTAAGAGAAGGCTCCCAAGATTCCCATAGTGAATCAGGGACCAGGTTTCTGGTAAACCAATCAAGCGAACAGTGCATCAAAGAGTTTCATTTCCATAGACTTGCAGCTGCAGAGGAGGAGTGCAAGAATCTGCGAAACAAAGCAGGTCTTTTAAATGATTATCAGAGTGAGATTCGGCGCTTAAGGGATGATATAGCCCTCCTCACAGCTAGGCGAGACGTCTTACAGCGCGTACCCCCCAAAGATATTTCGTATGATGTCAATGGGTAAGAAGAGCGAGTCTACTAACATAGGGCTCGGTCGACTCATTTGTTTATTTGTTTTGTTTATTTATTCATTTCTTATGACCCTCTGACACCCTAACCCATTTCTTTTGCATTATATATAATTTGACATGCTTGGTCTGCTCTGTGTGAAATAATTGTTCCATAAATTGAAAATCATTTCTGGAATAGATTTTGGGAAGCAAGTTCTTGTTATGGATTTTTTCATGAAAACATCAGTGATCCTTGAGTAAGTCATTTCACGGAAGAACTGACAGAAAGATGGGTTTCTGGTTTAAAAATTTCTCACATGACAAAAAAGATAATTAAAAATGATCGAGGAAAAAGAATGAAATGGGGTCTACTTAATTGTTCCTGATTGGCAGCCTTGATGTTTTGAGATTTACAGACTATAAGGGGTCAGCTTGTCAGCATTTGTTAAGCAACAGCGGAAATATTTTTTCAACATGGTCTTTGGGTAATATCAGATCAGAGAACCCAGGAACCTAAAATATGTTTTTGTCCCTAATTTCTGAGCTGAATCAGTAAAATTCGTATGATTATTCACACAGAACGGACCCGACTTAGCTGTTTATTTACGCTTTTTAAAGTTTCGGACACTCATTTCTGTCTCGATGTGGTTGTCTTTAGGCTAGCTGATGCACAGGATGAAATAGCCAAGTTACGAGTTAGGGCAGGCCTTGTGGATGATTATGAAAGAAAAATGCGGAATCTGAGAGACGAATTGTCGCTCTCCTATGGGAAAAGGGACTACAAGTAGGTTGCCCTTTCTTCATCTCATGCTGCACTCCGGACTTTCTGTGACCAAATCTGCAAATTGAGTTTTAGTTTTAGACACTGTGTGCTGTGAATGTGTGTTTTCATAATTAGATATGTAGACTAATGCTTGTTCTGTTGCATGCGAAGAAAGCTTAGGTTGTTTGTTTTACTACATACTAGAAAATGTACTAAGAAACTTGTAGTTAGGCTAGAGTAATAACGGTTATATTTCAAGATTAATGCTCTGAAGATATGATTTAAATACTGATTTTCAGCAATTCTTATATTTGTCATAAGAGGCGACTAAGTCTTGCTGTCTTGGTTGAAGCACTTCATTGTGTAGATTGATGGTCCTGATGTCAGCCACTGGATATTTGTCTCAATGTGGCTTAGACCACAGTGATATAGCTGGAATACTGCTGGAACAAACAAACAAGATTCTTTTTAACTTGGTGTAAATGTAAGTCTTGCTTCAAATATTTAGCATACAAACTATTTAAGTTCAACTTTGAAAAACTTCTTTTAAGTAATACCTTTTGTAAGTGTCCTTGAAACAGTTGAAAACAGAAAATAGTAATGATCTAGAAAACAGCATTAATTTAAGTGAAGTGATTATAAATCATGTCATCTGTTCATATAATGTTTAAAATAGAGGTACAGCTTTTTGTTTGACTGAAGTTTTGAAGTAACATGTAGCTGATGTTTGCTGTGATTAACAACTAGTCTGCATGATGTGCTGGTTACTGAAATGATGTGCTCTGAACAGACTTACAATTAGACCTTTGTGCATGAGGTATTTACAGAGACAATGCATGAGATTAGATGAGAATGGTTAGCTGATAATGATGCATAGATGCATGTACTTGGTCTTCATACAAAACACTAACCAACAGTAGATTTAGAATGACTTGAGGAGAGTAATTCAAAATTATTGTAAAATTGCTGAATCAGCAGAAAGAAGTAAATCATCATTTTTAATGAGTGGTATTTGGAAGTTTTTAATGAATATCAAAAGTATTTCTTTTCAATTCAGTTCAGTTAATGCAAAATTGATCCTGGTAATTATGATTTATTGTTTATGAGAGGGTGTAAATTAAAAGAAGATTTTCCCTGAAGGTGTTTTGAATTGAAATCCCATCATCATGGTAACTTGACTGTTTTGTGCAGCCTGTCTGACAGCATGACCTCGTACCGCTACACCTCAAGAATCACGACCCCGCTGGCCATCGACGACCCTGTGCAGCGAGTCCGCCAGCAGAACCTGGTGGCCAGATTCAACGACATGTTTGCTCAGGATCGTCTTGACGCCCTTGACACTCTCAGACGCTACTCTGACGATCACGAGAACAACCAGAGAATCATCTACTGTGCTGTTTCTGTGAGCAGAAGTTTTAGTATTTATTTAGTTATCAAAGGTTGCTTTGTATCAAGGACTAGTTTACAACAGTTCACATCTGTGCCAAAAACATGTTCAGGATATAGGTGAAAAATTCCATGATTTTTTGAGGATTTTCAGAGGAAGATCAATCACTGTGAGTGATAACAGCCTCATGGCCTGTTCTGTAGGCCGTCGCAAACTCAAGGTCAAAGTTAGGACTGGTCAAGGCGCCAAACAGGATCAGTGGTCAGGCATGTCATTGTATCCTGTGTCGATTGATGCTCATGATCTTAATCACTGGATTGTCAGGTCTAGATTTGATTATTAATAAACCGTCATCACAACTTAAATATTGGGGGTGGTGGGGTAGTCTACTGGTTAAAGCATCTACTTGTCACGCTGAAGACCCGGGTTCGATTCCCCACATGGGTACAGTGTGTGAAGCCTATTTCTGGTGTCCCCCAGCCGTGATATTGCTGGAATAATGCTAAAAGCGGCATAAAACTAAACTCACTCTCTCACTCACTCACTTGAATATTGCTGCATATAACAACAAACAAATAAATATGAAGCATGTATTACAGGAAGCCTTCAGCACAGCCAAGCTTGCCTTCCGCCAGTTCAAGATGAAGGTGCGAGCCAACCTGGCCAAGACGCACTACGGTCCCGAGACACTAGAGGAGGCTGTGCAAGACTACATCAACCGCAACAGCGACCTCTACGACCTGCCCGGGATGGTGTCCGTCAGTATACTATTAAATATTCCTTTTAAACGGTTTCTTTAGAAGAGGTGATTGAATCAATTTGGTAAAACTGATTTAGTTATAGATATATGAAATTTGTAAGACGGAATGTAAATAGTCTTATGTTTGTTGACATGTCATGTAAGGGCCATTACTGCAATGTAAAGGACAAGTCTGATATAAATCTAAGCTACTAGGGATATGACTACACTTAAATGAAAAAAAAAACAGTCAGCAAAGTGGTGTAATGGGTCTTCTTGATTTTTCATACTGCAGCTCAGAACTCTACTGGAACCAACATCAGATCTGCCTATGCTACACTTCTGGGGTGTTTAGTCTTGTGATAAAAGTTGAAGAATTATGGGTCCTTAGATTTATTAATATAATCCAAGAACGTTTGTACCAGTTAATTATTTCATTACAATTACAGGATGTTATCCGTGCCCTCAACCGCAATCCCAAGATCTTCCTGCCTCCTGATGCCACATTTGCCATCGTCCAGCCCTTCATCAGGGAAGCCTGCAAGCTGGCCTGGCAGATGAGTGCCCTGGCCCATCCCCTCGACATCGCTGCCTCCACTGACGCTGAGCTCTTCGATGACAACAAGTACGTTGAATTGAAACAGCATAAGTCAATAATGCCGACACTGTCTTTAGTATATACAGCTTCTGTGATTCTGTCAATATATCATTGCATCACTAACAGGTTTCAGTTCTTTGAAATATGTAAGTAAAGCACTATTCCTCCCATTCCCATTGATATGTAGGAATAATATTTGTAATACACATACAACAGCATAATGAAATTTGAAAAATACCTAAAAAACCGATTTATTGTGACAAGAATGGCACCAATGTCCTTTCAAGCTTAGTGATTGTGAGACTTCAGGTGATGTGGACTTCAACACACACAACCATGTTGAATACGTACAGCTGAGTTGAAAGTCCTCGGCACCCTTGAGGGGCATCTGCCTAAATATAATGGAAACTTGCATTATGAACCATTGTTGAGGGCCCAGACAGTTATGTGTAATAGAGATTTGAAATTCATGATGCAGTAAGCAAGTGTCAGGTTACAGAAGTTAAATTAATTTCCAAATAATATTTTTCTAAAAAAATATCACTGATCTCTCTTGTGAAAGACTTACATTTAAAGCCTTGATGCTAGACTGAATGTGTGGTAAGGTCAGAGCTCCAGATAAGATTTAGCTCATGTGGGTGCTGTACCCACTGTATTTTGTTGGAGTGGGTATTATGAATGTTGAGTGGGTATTTCATTTTCCGTTACCCACTGCTTTCAAATATGTGCGTATTTCAGTCATTTTACTCACCTAAGTATTATGTCATTGAGTAAGTTTACTAAGCAGGTATGTTCTGCCTTATGTCATACTGAATCAAAACCAACTTAAATATAATGGAAATGATTTCATAAAAAAATCGCTGATCCTATACTGACAGTACAACACTTGTCCTATACTAACAGTACAACTTGATAGCAATCAATGTCTTTTTCATTACGCAAGCGATTTTTATAAATATATTCCGTACGCATTTGTTTTAAACTTTTTGCATATCTAACATTTTAAATGCGTAACTGGTACGCAACAATTATTTTTCAATGCATAATTGGAAATATTCTATGCGTATTTTACCCGGATACGCAGCTTATCTGGGCCTCTGGTAAGGTTGTGTTTGTTTGTAGGTACCGACGCAGCTACGACTCCGAGTACACTGCCCCTCTTGTGAACCACCACATCTGGCCTTGTCTCATGCAGGGGATCAAAACCCTCGTCAAGGGGGAGGCACTCACCCGTCGCGGGGCCTCACTTGTAAGTACAAGGCTAGTGCAAGCACTGGTGCTTGGGGGTTAGGGGCCAAGCTCTAAGTTTTACCAACTATATAGCCTGTTTGCACATACATTTCTTAAAGTTGCAGAAATTCTGCCGGTATTATTTGAATGTCATTTAGACTATGTATAGTTTTTATATATGCTTAATACTCATCTCACCTATTTGTGACTGTATATAACCATTTTGATCATACAATCCCCATTTGTAGCAATCTATAAGCATACGGTTACGGTACGTCAATACTGCTCTTCTGAAATCTAACATAATCAAACTGTTTTGTCAATATGACCGGTCAGAAGCATAAATATTATGTTGACACTAACTATGCTATTATCCGTGACCCTAATTTAACCTTGACCTCAACAGAGTTCATAAAGCCATACAGGAACAGAAACATGTTAATGTCAACTTTTAGTTATCAATTATGACCCAAATGTAACCCTGACTTACAGAAACATGTAGATATCAACTGTATAATTATCACTTCTGATCCTAATGTGACCTTGACCTTTTCAGACTTCATCAGGCCGCAGAAGTCGTAGCCCCACACGTTCCCTCAGCCCGACCCGTGCCCTCAGCCCAAGCTTCAGATCACGGTCTGTGAGCCCCCTGCGTCGGAGTCGCTGCCCCAGCCCACGCCGCTGTCTCAGCCCCCTGGGTCGACGTAGCCCCACAGGTCGGTGGCTGTGAACTCAATAGTTCTGTGTGGCACTAACTACCACATCCATATTGGTCAGGGAACCATTCATAAATTGTCTATTTTCGGATTTTTTAAGATACCTTGATACTCAACATTTTGTCCTATGCAAGTCAGTAGTAGTAGTCTTTAGTTAATGGTTTTGAGATAATCATTGTTTTCAGGTAAATGTTTTTAGAAGTAGAAGTAATATTTTAACAATAATATGTATTTTTGTTTTTTTTAATTTTCAAACTAGGCGACATCGTAACGAACCATTCACGACGATACACCTATTCTTATAAATGCACAAGTCGGTAAACTTCTTCAAGTCCAAGAATAGACAATTTAACCCTTAGTATCACAAGACATTTGACTAACCACCTCTTAGACAATTGTATACCAGTTTCCAGATGTCTGTATTGTATTGATGACTATATATGAGTGAGTGTGAGATCCAGTGTAGATTGTTCCAGGTGTAGTAGAGTAGGTGAAGTTGTCGTACTCTGAGAAAGTACTTTGACATCTGACTGAGCTGTTGAAAGGACACTGATATATAAATGATGCTTCCATTTTCTACGCTTCAATAACGAGAAGAGAAAACGTAAACTGTGAACATAAGATTACATTGTCATATATTACAGAAGCCATGTGCTGAAATGTTTTAAGCTAAAAACTATTTTCTGTATTGAAGTAATTAGTTTACATTTAAGCTTGATACAAGATCTGACAGTTCTTTTAATACAGAAATAGATGTAGCTATTTCAGTAGTTCTCACAAGACGTAGGAATAGTGCTACAGCTCTTGCTTGATGATGAATTTGATCCATCACTAACTACTTGAATCCAGCTCAACAGCACATTTTTATCTTGAATGGCAGCCAGATGTTGATGATTTTGAAAAGTGAATGTCAAAGTCCATTGGATGAATTATGACATAATTTCTAGATCTTGATGAATTAAAATTAAGGAAATTAAGGGCTATATGTTATATATCATAACATACGATATGATGAGTTAAAATCTCGTTAAAATTTTATTGATTACAAAAGTTGATTGGTTTCCATTTAACACCAGATTTGTTTAACTCCGTATTCATTAAATATATCCTTAATGGTACTGGTTCAAGGAATTTATTTATGAGAGTATCTGAAGATCTATTTTCTTCCATTTCAGACTACTAGCCAGTTAACTAGGACTGCCATTGTTGTCTGTGGCACTGGTAGTAGCATCTGTTCAATGTCTCCACATACTTGTATCCCAGCTCACCTTTTTCAGAATACATCCGTAGTCAACTTCACACCACAAACACAAGCAAACAGAAAACTTATTCAAAACTCCACCACCCATCCCCAACCACAGCATTAAACGAGAATATAGAATGACTAAGTGTTGATATCAGTATGTTTGCTTGTGTTTGTTCAGTATTTGTAAGTCATATTAGAAAGTTCAAAATGACCTCCTTGCGTGGTTCATACTGATCCGTCCAGATCTGACTGTGATATGTTTGAAATTCTTGTTGACTAATCCCCATGTATTTTCTGTTTTAACCACAGGTTCTCCCACTAGACGCTCTATCCTCCGTTCCTCAAAAGCCTTAAGATCTCTTTCGCCAAAATCCTTTTAGCCATCCTGCATGTTTAAATCCTGCTTCTAGAGCTCTGCTAGACGTTTTTTGTAAACAGAAACTGCTTTTGTGTGATGGTCAGATAATTTATTATGGGCCAAGTTTCAGATCCTTTTTCGCCCTTTCATTCTTTTGTCTTACTTTTGCTTTTGGATCTTAGTGCTGCAAGAGTTATCTGCCCTTGGTGAAAGGTTGTTGAGAAATGCTGCTGTTATTATCCGCTTTTAGAAGTCACTATGGAGTAAATATTTATGAATACATATGAAATTGTACCTATTTACCATGTACACTTTTAACCCAAATATCAGTTTATTACCTTTATTACTTACATCTGTCTCAAGTGAGAATATATCCATTATTAATACTGTATTTTTAATATCCTGTTTGTTCTAATGCTGTACTAACTAAATGTTTTGATATGATTATGATTACTTGGTATTTGTTACACTGATACAATTTGACATCCTCGATCAGCATTCATGTGTGACTATGTATTTGGAAGTGAATACTATGTACTGGGGTAGAGTTTTCATGTAGTTCTATAGGTTTATATTGTAATTAAATGATTGATATTTTGTAAGTATTGTAATATTTATACTGCAAATTGTTCTCTCAATGCACCTTCCTATTTATAACATTGAAATTATTTGTAATAAAATCTATAGTAATTTATATTTCTATTGTTTTGTTCTGTTGTGCTTTCAAGTTGTCAAGAACGCCTCCGTGGTGTAGTGGTTAGAGCGTCCACCCGCGGGTTCGATCCCCGACCGCGTCATACCAAAAGACGTTAAAATATGGTACTTGTTGGTCCCTGCCTGGCGCTCGGCATTAATGGATACAACAAGGACTGGTCGGCTCGGAGTCAGTATAATGTGTCTGAGTGGGGTATTCATGCTTCACTGCGGCATGGTATCTCAGTGGGCTAGCACTATAAAACCAGCTTAAGTCTGAGCTAGTACAAGCAGCCGCACATACACATACACATGCATGCACGTCGTCATATGAGCGAAATATTCTCGAGCACCACGTAAAACTCAATTTCACCTCACCTTCAAGTTGTCACCATCAGTCGAGCTTACATGCCCAAGGGACATAACTCTACAAGCAAGTTCCATTACCTCAGCAGACTCAGACAGCTGTGCCCCGAATCAACAATGGCAGACACACACTGTGTATTAGCTTTCTGTCATAACAGGAAAGATATTGCATAGGTGCATTTCATAAAATAAAGTCAGAAGAAACACATGCAGCAATTTCCTCAGTAGGTTCTTGGTGAAAATCAAAATATGTCAGTTGGGTGTTTGGTGGTGAGGCAAGAAGTAAGAGTGATATGATTTAATAATTAATTTATGTGGCCTATTTTCAGTATTTTTACTGCACAGAAGTACTAGTTTTTTAGCTTTGGAGGGATTTGATTTCAAAATATAAAATTTTTCGCAAAATATTTTAAATCCACATTGCTGGGCGTACATAGTGGGGATATGTTTCAGATACTGAACATCCAAATGGACTGTCATTTAGTAAAGGTGAAAAGGGACAATAAGGATTTTACAGATTTTGTAAAAGTAATACCTAAATATATTAATCCACATTAATACCAACATATTGAAACTTGCATTTTGTTCAGTTTTAGACATATCCTTCCAAATATACTGAAAATCAATTTATGACTGGACATATAACAAGCCATTCTCTTCCCACAGAGGTTACTTGTCATATCTTCCTACGAACCTCTGTTCTAATACGGCCATATTTCCCGGTTCTCGTAAAATCCCCTAGCGGCAAAAGATCGCAACACAAATTATCGCCCTTCTTTCTATCCAATCAGAACACGTGTTACATCGACTTAGATTCAACTTGACTAACACAAGCAAATGTGGGGCCACAAATATCCCCCATCTGCCGGGGAATTGTGTTGATGTTACACACAAGACGTTTAATGGCTAGCTTGTCGGTTGTCAATGAGGGCGTTGGAGACGCCACTGATCCGCCATAACATGACTGAGTTCTGTCTAGAAGAAACGTTTCGCATCGTGCAGGGGAAGAAATTTAGTTTTTCTCGAAGCATACGGAAATTACCGAGGCCTTGCGAATGATCACTTTTGAAACAACGTCGTTGATTGCACAACTAAATCTGATTGCCTCCAATCACGAGTCTTGAACGCTCACACCATGAAAGGGCCGTATTAGAACAGAGGTTACGTAGGAAGATATGACAGGAGTAACCTCTGTGGGAAGAGAATGATAACAAGCAGCTTTTGGTGCAAACGAATCTTCTGTACAATTAATGTATCATCTTTTTCGTGAGAATAAGTTTTGTGTTAAGCCAGTTTGAACAGGACATCACAAAGTGTCTCAGTGTAGTAGTAAAGGCAGCAGTGTAGTAGTAAAGGCAGATGTGACATACTGTTGGTCCGGTATAGTCTGGCAAGCACTTGAATGAACTGTTGTCAATATGGGCCAATGTGGAACTTGATCCATGAATAGCAGATCCTGACACAACCAAGGGAGACATCATTGAATTTTGGCTCCTCATTCATGTGAGTGCTAGTACTAAAGCTGGTGCTATGTTGCTAGCACATGGAGAATGTTGTTAGCACATGGAGATACCATGCTGCAGTTTAGCATGGCTACCCAGAGCATACTTAATACACTGACTGCGATCCAGTTAGTCCTTGTTTTATGACAAGCACCAGTAGGATAACAACCTTCTTTCTAGTGGTCATACATAGAGAATACTACACGAGGTGTCATTACATACGAATTATACGAAACGAGTGTCTTGGTTAGCAGTTGTTTCACTCGGCTAACAGCACTGGTGGAAACATTGCGTTTATGTTTTTCGACAGATATAATGTCTCAGTTCGACTCACAATTAAACAGCGACGTGGCAACGCTCGCAATGTTTACATTCCCACAATGCATATAAGTCGTAGAAAGAATGAATTCACATGTATGTTATGAATGAAAAAATAGTTACATCAGAACGGGACCTACTTGAGAGGTCATTGGTTATTCAATCATATCGTTAGAACCTCGTTAGAATGTCGTTACGACGAAGGTCAACGCGATACGACACTCGTGTGACGTACGAGATTAGTATGCAACTACCCATACGTTGACCACATGGGTAATAACTAATACTCACATCCATGTAACACGTTATATTTGGGATTACACTTTCTTAATAAAGTACAGATTCTAGAACTTTTGTGGGGTTCAGTCCCATTCAGGATTCGAACCCACACCCTCACAGTCAGGCACCTAATCGCCAGCACACAACTCACTGACACCCAGTTCCCATAAAGTCAAAAACAGATTGACAGATGCCAACATCTTTATTATATATATGGAAACAAGAGATATACCTTGGATAACCGAAAACAAACAAGGATTCCTTAAATGACAGAAAAGATTCTATCCTTCTGAAAGGGAACTGTTCGTATCCAGTTATATTCATGATCGATGACTCTGTTCTTGACAATCTAGAAGCATATCACAGTGCAGCAAAACCTGAAGATTACTCCAGCTGCTGTAGAGAAGATATCACATGAAGTAGATAGTAGTGGTGATCCGATTAATTGAAATAATCGAAGATTGGTCGCAGTGACTAAACAACCAAGCAATCGATCATGTTTTCTCATAATCGAACACAAACAATTCTGGAACACTTGTTTTCATCAACAATATTTTTCACAAGGTTGGTTTTGTCTGTTACATTTCATAAGCATTATAAGCTCGTTCCAAGTCATGATTTAATTTATCTTAAAGACCCCAAGAAATTTATGTTCCTAACATACAAATCATCCTTTAAAGATTTGAAATTTTGCCCAAACCCCCCAAAATAACTACGTTTTTTTTCCTTATTTTTTTGTGCATTAACAAATTTCATAAGTGACGCTAACCAATTATTTTCGATGATGGATCGGTGGTAATGAACCAATCATCAATTATGAGATTTTAACCAATTCCCAACACTAGTAGATAGGGAGCACTCTACGGGTACCTGTCAGACACCAGATATATTACAAGTTGCTACAATGTATCTATCAAGCTTCAGTGAGGCAGCAGTGTAGTAATGAGAGATGTACTTTATGTACTTTATTTCCTCCATAGCATATGAAGATAAATACAAGGTTTACAGGTACATTACAAGTAAATCAATATGGTATTATATGGATATACACATATGGTATTATGTGTATGGTATTTACACATGTCAGAAATTATACACATTCATAGAAATATCGTTTCCACAACTTAATAGTTCTGCATATTCGGCTTATGCACATTGTCCATGTTTCATAGTCGAGGTCCTTAGTGCACTGAGTAGGGCGACCCCCAAGTAGAAAACAGAGTAATATATCGTCATCATTATTCCAAAGGTTACAAAATGTATCTATCAAGCTTAAGTGAGGCATGAGTGTAGTAATGTGTTTCTTACAACCTGAAAGTCACACTGTTTCAGCATTGAAGTGACATATATTTTATCTATTCTCACGATCAAAGCAAACATTAATATATTACACAACAGTCATTTGTCATGTCTTATCAGGTGTGACCCTCCATAAAAATGGTGCCGTCATACCTGTGGATTATCAAGGCATGAGGATACTGACAACTATGCTAGATCTAAGAACATGAAAGATCATAAAACTGTACACCTTTCACAGAAATGTGAGTTCCATCAAAGCAAAACTACTTATCAATATGGGGTAGCCTTGTGGTTATAGCATTCACCTGTCACGCCCAAGACCCGGGTCCGATTCCCCACATGGGTACAATGTGTGAAGCCCATTTCTGGTGTCCCCCACCATGATATTGCTAAAAGCGGTGTAGAACCAAACTCACTCACTCATCAATAAATTACAAAGAGGAAAGTAATCTGTCATATTAATTTGACCATGGGCCATTACCACTGAGCAGCCAATCACAGATCTGGAATTTGATCCCGCACATTCTCTTCACATCAAGTTATTTCACATGAGTTATCGACTTTCTGAATTTTATCACTTTATCTCTGGGATACAGGCCATACTTCATTCATTCTTAAACCATGGCTCCTTTGTCTCAGATTTTTTTTCAGTATGACATTCTGTCATTTGATAGCTCTTCATTGATATTACTCTTTACTTTATCAGAGCTATGGCTGCTAATAATAGGCCCATCAACATGGACAAATAATATTGTGATGATTGATAAATGTGATTGAATGGGTGCAACTTAACATCCCATGTTGCCAAGGAGAGAGATGTAAAATAACAGGGAATATATTTAAAATATCATCATGGAGGGGTGACATACAGTGTTCTCACAGTTAAGCATATAGTTCTTGAACATCTGTTTAAATATGGTTATAAAAACAATGTTAAAACATTTAAATGATTAGACACCATGGGCGGCATTCATATGGTTCTAACCCTTAACTCGCCTTTATAGTGATAAAGTAATGGAGAAGAAACCTTGGACAGAAACATGCTTAACTAATAATTTTCTGACATGCTATAAAAAAGCTTGAATAATAGATAAACTCTCCTCATTTCAGAATGGAACTGTGAATACTGCAGCTATGTACAACCTTGATACATGTTGATGTGCTTCAATACATATCATAGCTAAGCTAATCTGTTCACATGTGCTTTCCAGGGGTTCAAATTTTTATATTTATTAAAGTCACTTGCCACAGGGCAAATGACTTTAAAGTAACTTGTCCTGACTAATTTTCCACTTGCCCTGATTGTTATGACATAATCATGATGGTGTAATTATGAAAGAATAAATCAACATGGTATTTGATGTTAATGTTTATCGAGAAGTGATAAATACCAAAGGAAGATAACACTAGTTAATTATCATTGCAAAAATTACTTCATTTCGTTCTCATATCGTGTCAAATTTTAATAGTTACATTTTCAGCAGATATGAAATGAAATCCAAGTTTATTTGCAGTTTGAAACAGTAAGCAGAAATTATCTAGTGGCCCACGGACAAGTAAGATGCCATTATTTGATCGCCCGAAATGAAAACTGACTTGTCCCGGGCGTCGGGCGATGGGCTGACTGACTTGTCCCTTTTAGCAATATTCCAGCAATATCAATGCATGGGGACACCAGAAATGGGCTTAACACATTGTGCCCATGGGACCTGGGATTTTTGAACCCCTGCATTCAAACGAAAGTGTAATGATTGAAACAATCTAACAACTGTAAATGATGTCAAACCATACCTACAGTGATAACATGATATTAATGATGCTAACAACTCTTCTGCAAAATAGCGTTTCCCTAGTTTTCATAACATGCATTAAACACAGCTTTTCTGTAGGATATTAACACTTAAAATTCTATGGACTGTCTACAATAACATTTCAGTTGTCTGAAGATGAAGCTGATACGTGTGACATCATATTTAACAACTCTCGTCTTGAGTCAGTGAGTTGGTTTTAATGCAGTTTTCAACAAGACATGGTCATCAATATCCCCTGCCAGTGTTCTGTTCCTATTTAGTTCCTGGTTTTTAAAACTCCACCACGACTTTCATGTCCTGAAAACACATACCACATTTGGTTTCCCTATCTATAAAGTTTATTGAGAAAATCTGTCCCCATTGGGGATACTGTGCACTAAGTCAAGAAACGCATCACAAGGGCCTTAACTCTGTAAATTATTGTAACACGGTTTATGTTTTCGAACTCCATCAAGGCATTCATGTCCCGAAAACACACACCAAATTTGGTTTCCCTATCTGTAAAGGTTTCTGATAAAATCTGTCAAAACACACTAACAACTGTTGTTAACAGTTCTTGCTGCTATAAGAACACAATGCAACATAACTCATTGTTTTGATCAATCACGTTCAAGTTCCCGTTTCCAGAATACACAGTAAGAAAGTTGTACCATCATAAACCTTATTTTATATCACATCAAGAATTAAGATCCTCATGTTAATGTAATTTATCATCCACTGGTTTCCAGAAGAATCGCTTGTAGAAAATCAAGTTTTGAACTAACTGCTGATTGATCAATATTTTCTGACTACCCTTAGCTGTAAACAAAGATGGCCAGCACAATTATTTTTGCTCATGATTTGTTCTAGTGCCATACAAGTTTACTTAAAATGCCACCAAGAAATGGTGAAACTTGCAGAATTTAAAGCAATAAATGTTATTACTACTTTCTTATGTCTTGTTTGTTATTACGCAATGGTGTCACTTGTTCCCTATTCCATTGGTGCTGGTATTGGCATACAACCTGCGATATGATACATCACGATACTAAAATTTTAGTCACAAAGATATATTACCAAAGTATTGTGCACTGAAGCTGCGATACGATACGAATCCCGATATAAGGGTGGTGATACGATACGTTATCATGATACTAAAATCTTTAATTCTAACACAACTATAAAACACCTTAAGATCAAAACAAAACCATTTTAAAGTATTTCGTCAAATTCCGCCAGCATATTTCAATGTTAATTCAGAAATGAGAAAATTAAGTTTATACATGGACTTTGTGAATATTAATAAAATGCTAGCGTTATGTTTGACATAGTTCCTGACGCAAGAATTTCCGAGAAACTTATGAAGGGAAAATAAGTATGCATATATTTTAATCATCAGACAAAAGTATACCTTTCATGACAGATATCGCGATTCGACAATATTCAAAGTAAAACATCGATGTATTGTGGCCCATTTGAATTATTGTATCGGGATGTATCATTGTATGACTGACTGACTTACTGACTGAGTTTGGTTTTACGACGCTTTTAGCAATATTCCAGTAACATCACGGCGGGGAACACCAGAAATGGGCTTCACACATTGTACCCATGTGGGGATTCGAACCTGGGTCTTTGGCGTGACGAGCCAGCGCTTTAACCACTAGGCTACCCCACCGCCCCCGGGATGTATGACAATGTAAAACTTTGTATCAATTCACTGTATCGGGGGCCCATGGATCGATGCATCAATGTGTATCGATGAATCGTCACACCACTATCTTCCATCACTCTTGTTCACTTGGATGTATTCTTGCGCAAGTCTTCAAATGAATTTATTACATGTGACATGAAAACATCTGATATAATTTAAACTCTATTCTGACAGTATACATTTGAAGCTGTTAGGAAATTAACTGCCTATCGTCTTGAATCTCCACAATCCTCCCTATGTGGTGGTGAAGAGACTGATGTGACTTGACTTGTAACTGCGACATCACTGGATGCATGTTCTGGTGACTATCATCGATGCCAGCCGGTGAAGGAAATTTAAACCTGACGTCACACAAGTTTGAAGGTGTTTCCCATGAAGAAGCAATGATCACCTGCATCTTATCTGGCATCCCTGTTCTGTACATCAGAGGTTTTAGGGATACTGGTTGGAGCATCAGGTAGATTGGGTTCTGCAGAAACATTAACACTACTGAAACCTGTCCTGTTTTCAGAACATGGATCATCACATCCAAAGCCACTAAATGCTGTTGATGCTGTAGCAATGGTGTCAGTTAGTGAATGAAATCCAAATGTTAATTTGGTGCTCACTGAAGAAGTTGGTGATCCAAACTGAAAACCTGTCTCCCTTGAAACAGCAAAACCACCAAACAGAGATTCGGGTTGCATTTCTGTTGCTTTCCTTACATCAGATGGAAAGGAGAACTTTTCGAAATTGGCATGTGCAAATTCAGGTTTTGCCGAAACATTAACAGGGGTAAAATTAAAACCTGTATTTCTGGACATGGCCGAAACATCACCAAATGTAAATATACTTTGAGAGTTGTCACTCTTAACAGAAACAGATGGGGTCAGTCCGAACTGAAAGGCAGCAGATGACACGGTGGAGGAGGTCCCCCCAGTTGCAGCAGTTGAGGATGAAGTGGATGATGCATCACAGGGGGGCAAGTCCTTCTTGCTCATTTCCTGGTTGTCATTTATTTGTTGAACTGTAGAGTTATTATCATTTACAAACAGATCAGTCACAGACTTCTGTTCAGGAATTGTTTCATCTGGGTCTTTAGATTGTTTGTCTTTCGTTATTACTCCAATGTCAGAATCGGTCAATAGTGGAGAAGACTGATGGTTCCCTGGGAGAGATTGTTCATCCTGACATGGAGTTGAACACCTGCTGTCAGTGGGCTGGACAGGAGCTGAACTACAGGACACCATGGAAGAATTCTCACTGATGTCTGGTCCACTGTTGACATTTGGCTCTGATCTTGCTGTAGCAGAATTGGGGACTTGTGTTGGTATATTGGAGCCCAACATTGCTGTATTGGAGTTCAGCATTGTTGCTGAATCCCGGACTTGTGTTGGTGTCCTGGAGCCCAATGTTGCTGTCATGGAGTTCAGCGTTGTTGCTGTATCCGGGACTTGTGTTGATGTACTGGAGCCCAATGTTGCTGTCATGGAGTTCAGCGTTGTTGCTGTATCCGGACTTGTGTTGATGTACTGGAGCCCAATGTTGCTGTCATGGAGTTCAGCGTTGTTGCTGTATCCGGGACTTGTGTTGATGTACTGGAGCCCAATGTTGCTGTCATGGAGTTCAGCGTTGTTGCTGTATCCGGGACTTGTGATGGTGTACTGGAGCCCAATGTTGCTGTTTTGGAGTTCACTGTTGTTGCTGTATCCGGGACTTGTGTTGGTGTACTGGTGTCCAATGTTGCTGTATTGCTGCTGTTTGGAGTTCACTGTTGTTGCTGTTTTATGCCGGGACTTGTGTTGGTGTACTGGTGTCCAATGTTGCTGTTTTGGAGTTCACTGTTGTTGCTGTATCTGGGACTTGTGTTGGTGTACTGGTGTCCAATGTTGCTGTTTTGGAGTTCACTGTTGTTGCCGTATCCGGGACTTGTGTTGGTGTACTGGTGTCCAATGTTGCTGTTTTGGAGTTCACTGTTGTTGCTGTATCCGGGACTTGTGTTGGTGTACTGGTGTCCAATGTTGCTGTTTTGGAGTTCACTGTTGTTGCTGTATCCGGGACTTGTGTTGGTGTACTGGTGTCCAATGTTGCTGTTTTGGAGTTCACTGTTGTTGCTGTATCTGGGACTTGTGTTGGTGTACTGGTGTCCAATGTTGCTGTTTTGGAGTTCACTGTTGTTGCTGTATCCGGGACTTGTGTTGGTGTACTGGTGTCCAATGTTGCTGTTTTGGAGTTCACTGTTGTTGCTGTATCCGGGACTTGTGTTGGTGTACTGGTGTCCAACGTTGATGTCATGGAGTGCAGCGTTGTTGCTGAATCCGGGACTGGTGCTGGTGTACTACAGCTCAGTGTTGCTGTATTAGTATCCGGTGCTGGTGCTGGTGCTGGTGCTGGTGTTGTGTAGCTAAGACCGAGCGTTGCTGAATTAAGGACTTGCACTGATGCTTCCGAAAGATTTTCATTACAGCTACCATTGTAAGATTCGGAACACTGAGTAGGAGAGCTTGTTTCATATACCGCAGCAGCCAATAACACATTCCCTGACCCTGCTGCATGGGGCTGTGCTGAGAAGGCCATAGGTTGACGTCCTGAGCTTCCAGAGACAGATGTTGACAGTGGTAAACCATATCCCGGAGACATTACGGTTACAGTGTTATCTACATAATTGCCATTTGTCCAGAGTGAGTTCACGCTTGGGACATAAAGCTGGTTTGTTCCAAAGTTAATTGTTCCTTGGCTTGTTGTATCAGGATGTGTGAAAAACACTCCTGGCCTATGAAAATTGCTGCTGGTAAAGTTTACATCAATATTTCTTCCAGACTGTTCAAGCGGATGGGGTGTGACAGTAAAGTTTGATCTCTCAGGACCTGAATGTGGAACCATTGCTGCAGCATTAACACTGAAGGAACCATCATTATTGAAGCCAGTAGGGAAGTGGAATTCGGTTCCAATAGTTTGCTTGGACTGACCAGTTGATACACTTGACTGAGGAGGTGGGGCCCTGGATCCCAGGGTTAAAGTATTGGGCTGGAGGGCTTCTGGGACTGATTTGGTACTGAAAGGATCTCCATTAGTAAAGTTCAACTTGGCGCCTCTGTTTCTCCCAGTTCGTGAGTTTCTACTTCTTACTGCTTCTCTCTGTCGACTTGGTGATAATGAGATTCCCCTTCCGGAAAAATCTACTTCTTTACCAGGGTTGGATGAGCTTCCAAACAAAGACATGGTGGTGTCTGGAGGTGAAAAAACACTTTCCCACTGCTTCTGTGCTTGAAAAGAGTTGCTGTACCCATGATCTATCCCTGCATTACAACCTGTTCCTGATATTGTCGAAGAACCAAAATTGAAACTGTTGGGACAAGTTGTCTGATACCCTTTGAATCCCTTTACTTCTGTTTTCAACATCTTGGCTACATGTTCACTTCCTTTGTAGGTGTAATGTTTTGCTGACACTTCAAGTTTCTTCAGCGACGTCTCCATGGATTTGTAGCAGTCAGTGAGGGCAGATGGGACGGAGGCACTCACACTGGTGTCTTCTCTGGATGAAGCAGCTCCTCTTGGAGATATCCACAAACTATTCGAAGATACTGACAAAGAGGATGTGGATGCACTGGAACGTTGTGCTGTAACTCTGACTCGAGTACCCCTTCGACCACGAGACGGAGAACTACATGGCTTTTGTCTTGTAAGTTGGGGCTGTGGCGTGCTAGAGGTCCACATTGTGACATCGGAGTCCAGTTCTCCTCGTCTGCTCCGTGGCTGCGGGCTGCGATCTGGAGATGTCCTCATGGGGCTGGTGGGTGACACTCCTACACGGCTGACAGAGTCACTTGCAACTGCAACAGGAACATCAAAACTGTCACACATAATGTTTACCTGCATTTTCACTGACAAGCATTTTCACGCTTACTCAAAAATCCTTTCTCAAAATTTTACTATCTACGTAAAACACTGACTTAGAAATAACAACTGTGAGGACAATGTTGCCATGTAACAGCACAACACTTAAACATGTCAAATGTGAGGGTCTTGTGCCCTCCAGGCAATGATAACTAAAGTTCCATAGACCTGTGGAAGTCGTAAGTTGAGTTCAGACATTTTAGCTGTCATAAGGTTGAATTCTGTCCAAATAGTAACCATCTGTGACTGCCAACATAGAAACCACTTGCTGTTGTTAGGAAAGTACCCAGTGGTCACTGTTAACAATGCAACTAGCTGTCACTGTCACTAGAGTCAGTGTGGTAACCAACTGTTACTATCAACATGGTAACCATCTGTTGCCATAGAAACCACCTGCAAATAGACAGCATGGTCAGACTTAGCTGCATTGGCACTGAAACATATCAGAGGGGACTGGTACACATAACATCAGTCACAGGATTGTGCGGTCCTGCCTTGATTTTTATAGGGTGCAGTCATATAGCTGTGGCATTAAATAATCATGGTAAAGATAATATTCAAAAGCTCATTAGTATAAATCGATGCTCATGGTGCTGATCACTGGACTATCTGGTCCAGGTTTGATTATTTCCAGATCTCCGCCACGTAGCTGAAATACTGCTGAGTGCAGCGCTAAACAACAAACAACATGTTCATCACGTCGTTTAACACAGATAATCATAAGATGACGTACCAGGTTTCGTCCTGCGAACAATCAGATTTCGAATGGCAGCTTCAACTGGGGATCTGACCAGTTTCCATGTCGGCATTGTCACAATAGGGATGGCTTGCTGGAGCATGTCACGTGACTCCTGTCTCACTAGACTCGACATTTCTTTCTCCAGCTCAGTGATGCGCTGTGGAGAGATTTATATACTTGTCATACAAACTGTCATACAGAAATAAACCACTTGTTCTTCAAAATATTGGTGTTTGTGGGACCGAAGGTTATCTAACTATGCTTAACAGGGAATACTTTTTAGCTTCAGCATTTGTTCAATTCCTTCAGTGTGGATTAAGTTAACTCAAAGCTGACTCAACCTGACTGACTTACCACTGGTGTTTAATCACTGGAGTACTTGCACCTGAGTCACTCACCCCGACAGACTTACCACTGGTGTTTTATCACTAGAGTACTTGCACCTTAGTCACTCACCTTAACAGACTTACCACTGGTGTTTTATCACTGGAGTACTTGCACCTGAGTCACTCACCCTCACAGACTTGCCACTGGTGTTTAATCACTGGAGTACTTGCACCTTAGTCACTCACCTTAACAGACTTACCACTGGTGTTTTATCACTGGAGTACTTGCACCTGAGTCACTCACCCCGACAGACTTACCACTGGTGTTTAATCACTGGAGTACTTGCACCTTAGCCACTCACCTTAATGGACTTACCACTGGTGTTTAATCACTGGAGTACTTGCACTTTAGTCACTCACCCTCACAGACTTGCCACTGGTGTTTAATCACTGGAGTACTTGCACCTTAGTCACTCACCTTAACAGACTTACCACTGGTGTTTAATCACTGGAGTACTTGCACCTTAGCCACTCACCTTAATGGACTTACCACTGGTGTTTAATCACTGGAGTACTTGCACTTTAGTCACTCACCCTCACAGACTTGCCACTGGTGTTTAATCACTGGAGTACTTGCACCTTAGTCACTCACCTTAATGGACTTACCACTGGTGTTTAATCACTGGAGTACTTGCACTTTAGTCACTCACCCTCACAGACTTGCCACTGGTGTTTAATCACTGGAGTACTTGCACCTTAGTCACTCACCTTAACTGACTTACCACTGGTGTTTAATCACTGGAGTACTTGCATCTTAGCCACTCACCTTAATGGACTTACCACTGGTGTTTAATCACTGGAGTACTTGCACTTTAGTCACTCACCCTCACAGACTTGCCACTGGTGTTTAATCACTGGAGTACTTGCACCTTAGTCACTCACCTTAACAGACTTGCCACTGGTGTTTAATCACTGGAGTACTTGCACCTTAGTCACTCACCCTGACAGACTTGACTCCGTTGTTGCATCTGTGGAGGTCATGCACCTTAGCCACTCACCTTAACGGACTTGACTCCGTTGTTGCATCTGTGGAGGTCTTGCACCTCACTGCTCAGACGCTCCATTCTGTCCAGGATGGCGGAGCACTTCTGTCGATCATGCGTCAATGGGTACTTGACGTCCTGAACCTCACTGTGGAGATCTGTGTTCAACGTGGTCAGTCGGGACATCAGGATGCTCTTCAGTACCTCAATCTCAGCTGTCAGTTCACTTTTGTCAGTGTCCTCTTCCCTCTGAGAAACAAAAAAAAAAACCAACATCACACACATTTGCCACAATGGCTATTGAACTATACATCAGGATAATCACATACTATGACATCATTTGGTAGGAGTGGTTTATGGAATATAGGGAGTGAAGTTAGTTTTTGCTGCTTTTAGCAATATTCCAGCAATATCATGGTGGGAGACACCAAACATTTTCTTCACACAATGTATCCATGTAGGGAATCGAACCCAGGTTTTCAACATGACGAGCAAATGTTTTAACCACTAGGCTACCGCACTGCCCCTTATGGAACATAAGCAGGGGAGTGAGGAAGTGTACTATGTTAATGGCAGGACGTAATAAGTTGGGGCCAAGACAGGTATAATAAGAACATGACAGACCAATGATTTACACTTCATCCATCTGATTCTAGAATGGAAATCAGAGATTATATGCCACATTTACAACACATACCAGCAGTTACGGGAGGCTCATTTACAACATAACTACAGAAAATTAAATTGTACTGTAGAAATAACTTCCAAGTGAAAAAGTTAAAAATATTGCTGATAGAATTGGATCAGTGTTAGCCATGTAACAGTTCAACTCCAATGTGGACACCATGTTTTTCCAGGGAATTAGTACTGTTAGGCATAAAAACATCAAAGGGCAAATGACACACTGTGAGATTAGCTATCAGCAATGGTCAGTTCGAACAGAAAACTAAGTTCACTTTACAAACAGAATACACGATGTTGGTTTGTTGGTTTGTTGTTTAACGCTGCACTCAGTAATATTCCAGCTATATGGTTGCGGTCTGTAAATAATCGGGCCTGAACCAGACAATCAGGTGATCAGCAACACAAGCATCGATCCACGCAATTGGGATACGATGACATGTGTCAACAAAGTCAGTGAGCCTGACCACCCGATCCCCTTAGTTGCCTCCAACGACAAGCATGGGTTACTGAAGATCAATTCTAACCCGGATCTTCATGGGTCCAGTCAAAGACTGATAACACAGCATACACTTGCCTTTGCAACTACAGTGTTACATATGGCATTGTGAGAAACTAGGATTTTCGCTACCTAAAAATTGTTAAGTAATGCTATTTATTCATCATGCATAGTAATCAACTACCGACTCACATCCACTGCTGCCAGTTGATCGTCCAGGAGCTGCACCCTGTCACTCAGAGATGACATGCGATCACCCACTTCACCTGACAATGCTGTGAGACTTTCCTGCAAACAAATTGTCTTCAAATTAACGAATTATACTATTATAATGATTATTCGTATCAACATTTATAATTACAAGAAAGAGGTGGTAATCTAATGAGCCTGAGTCTATCAGTGATATTTGGCTGTATTTTTAGCAAGGTTCATTTGGTATCAGATTTTGCTTCATGTTGTTTAATATCTAACTCAGCAATATTGCAGCTATATGATGTGGTCTGTAAACATTGCAATAGTCAACAGGTCTGGATAACATGCATCAATACCCATGAAATAAGCAAGCCAGACCACCTGATCCTGTTAGCCACCTGTTACAATAAGCAAGCCAGACCACCTGATACTGCTAGTCACCTGTTACAATAAGCAAGCCAGACCACCTGATACTGCTAGTAACCTATTACAATAAGCAAGCCAGACCACCTGATCCTGTTAGCCACCTGTTACAATAAGCAAGCCAGACCACCTGCACCTGATACCTGCTAGTCACCTGTTACAATATAAGCAAGCCAGACCACCTGATACTGCTAGTCACCTGTTACAATAAGCAAAGCCAGACCACCTGATACTGCTACTCACCTGTTACAATAGCCAAGCCAGACCACCTGATACTGCAGTCACCTGTTACAATAAGCAAGCCAGACCACCTGATACCGCTAGTCACCTGTTACAATAAGCAAGCCAGACCACCTGATACTGCTAGTCACCTGTTACAATAAGCAAGCCAGACCACCTGATACTGCTGGTCACCTATTACAATAACCAAGCCAGACCACCTGATGCTGCTAGTCACCTATTACAATAAGCAAGCAGACCACCTGATGCTGCTAGTCACCTATTACAATAAGCAAGCCAGACCACCTGATCCTGTTAGTCACCTGTTACAATAAGCAAGCCAGACCACTGATACTGCTGATACAATAAGCCAGCCAGACCACCTAATTACTGCTAGTCACCTGTTACAATAAGCAAGCCAGACCACCTGATACCTGCTAGTCACCTGTTACAATAAGCAAGCCAGACCACCTGATACCTGCTAGTCACCTATTACAATAACCAAGCCAGACCACCTGATACTGCTAGTCACCTGTTACAATAAGCAAGCCAGACCACCTGATACTGCTAGTCACCTGTTACAATAAGCAAAGCCAGACCACCTGATACTGCTAGTCACCTGTTACAATAAGCAAGCCAGACCACCTGATACCGCCACCTGTTACAATAAGCAAAGCCAGACCACCTGATACTGCTAGTCACCTGTTACAATAAGCAAGCCAGACCACCTGATCCTGCTAGTCACCTGTTACAATAAGCAAGCCAGACCACCTGATACTGCTAGTCACCTGTTACAATAAGCAAGCCAGACCACCTGATACTGCTAGTCACCTGTTACAATAAGCAAGCCAGACCACCTGATACTGCTAGTCACCTATTACAATAAGCAAGCCAGACCACCTGATACTGCTAGTCACCTATTACAATAAGCAAGCCAGACCACCTGATACTGCTAGTCACCTATTACAATAAGCAAGCCAGACCACCTGATCCTGCTAGTCACCTGTTACAATAAGCAAGCCAGACCACCTGATCCTGTTTGTCACCTGCTACAATAAGTGAGTGAGTTGGGTTTTAGTTGGGTTTCAATGCGTTTAGCAATATTCCAGCAATATCATGATGGAGCACACCATAAATGGGCTTCACACATTGTGCCTATGTGGAGATTTGAACCTGGGTCGTCAGCGTGATGCTACAATAAGCAAGCCAGACCACCTGATCCTGTTAGTCACCTATTACAACAATCATAAGTTGCTGAAAGTCAATTCTAAAGTGAAAGGTGAAGTCCCTGTGGTTTACCAAAAGAATTGCAAGATGGTGCTTGTTGTTACTCCATGTAACAGTAAACACACCACATTAACAAATGATTAGGGTGATAAATTAGGACTAGAAGGCTCTGGGGCAGTATTCCGTGTCTCAGTGGGGTATCACATTAAAATTGCAAGATGGTGTCTAAGTGGGTGAGCACTGTAAAACCTGCATTAATTGCAACTTGTCCATCACCATACATACATATACAGTCAAATCCCGATGAGTCGAATCGCTGGGGACCAAGTAATAAATTCGACTTATCGATGTATTCGAGACATAGGTATGTCTATGAGGGTAGAAAAGAAGATGATCAAGTCCTAATTCCTCCACCTAAGCATTTGTTTATCTAATGATTTCCATATCACTAATAGGGGCACCTTATCAGTTCCAGTCTGATTAGCACAGACAGTGATTTCCGTAAAATCACTAATCGTAAACGCACTTTGTAGTCATGTAATTAAATATACCACACTCCACTGTTGCTTACAGAATTGTGATATTCTATTCTGTTTTAGGTAGAATGTAGTGGCTTGTGTCTCACAGGCCAGATGTTATATTGAGGGTCTTAAAGGTCACATAAACCCTAGGGGGTAAAAATACATAAATCACTAACTCGCATCGTTATAAATGAAACCCCGTCATTAAAACTACTCATTTCGACCTTTAATTGACTTAAATCGACATTTTTGACAACAGTGCACAATTCTCACCACGTGACGAGAATTTCAACCAATCAGAGCGCAGGTAGCGACTCTGACGATCATATGAGGAATAGCTTGGAGGGCCCGTGCAGAATTCATCTACATTTTAGGGGTTAAAATTATCTTGTTTACAGGCTTGCATAAACCTGAAATCGATTGACAATTGTTGTGGAAAAATGAAAGCTATATGATCTCCAATCTACTGTCATTTAATTTTTGTCTCCTGCTGCTGCCTAGTTTCGAAGTTACAACTTGTTTTCATAGGCGATTCTGTCAAAATCGACAGGATTATGTCGTTAGGCCCTATTTGTATAATGACTGATCCAAATTGATCCCATTTCTGTGTTTTTCTACCTCGATATTTAATCATGTCATGTAAAAATGTGTTTGTATTCTCAAACAGTGTCGGCCCATAAGTTTTCACATGCAATACAGCAATTAATACTCTTTGTTGTAACCCGTGTTAGGTGGTATAAACCTACACATGTTATTTGTCATCATTCACTTGATGGTCAGTTAATGAATTTATAACAGGTATAATTAGTGGTAACACACTTAGATTATTATCCGACAAAGGTTTCCATTTTGCATTTCTTATGTGTCTGGAGTAAATATTCAACATTATAAACATCGATCAAAGGATTAACCGATAACACGCTGATTGATTAATTACTTTTATCTTACACGAATTGTCAAAGGTAAAGTGTTTATGTATGTAGATTTACTAATCTATACTGAATACACTCTGTGTGGGTGTCTCATGTAAAACAACGCCCTTCTTCAAAGGATTAACCGGCAATACATTGATTGATTGCCCATTATTGGCTAACTAAATTTCTGTTTTAAAGAAAGTAGGACATTATGTAATTAGTTGCCAGGTGTGCCATCTGTGGCTATCCCTGGTGACCAATGAGACTATACACCAATACCTGAAAAGATTTATCACTTTTTCGTGATATTAAACTGTTAAAAGACAGATCATTTGGAACAGTTTTGTGGATATTGATGGATACATTCCTAACAAGGTAATGGCCTGATATTGTTCCTATAACTTTAATCTGTTTTAATTTTAATATTTGCATGCATTTTGTTTTTATTCATTTGTCGTCAAAGCATTCAACATAATCATTGTTTTCGCGATGAAGTGTAATGAGACAGACAACATGCACTAGGGTGTGTGTAAAGTAATTATGATTCACATTGGCAAACTATAAAATGTCTAGATATTACAGTTCTGTTATAAATTCACTATAAGTATCAGCAGATCGTCTGCTTTTTATTTAGTTTCAAAATGCATACAAGTATGATAATAAACTAATTAGGATTATAAGACCAAATATAAAGACGCACATTGACTAGTATCTACATACTGGTGAGTGGACATTAACCATGGAATGTAGCAAGAAGTTTATCGGCGCAGTATTGTGACTTCCCGACCCCACCTGCGCCTCGTGGAAATCGTTATGTTATAAGTTTGTGTCATGCAAAATCCGTTTGGTTATGATTCCAATACATATTTAACTGAGTAGAAAGTAGTCTTGATTTTCTAACTTGATGAAAACAAACTATAATCTCATTAATTCTAACAGATTTTTATTTATTTTTTAAAATGGCGGCGCCTGTCGGGAACATCCGCCAGTCTGAGGATAAAATGGTATACAGGTTTGTTTCCACCGAGTTACAAAATCAAAACTACTTTCTACTGGTAGTAAAATATGTATTTTATTGATGGCCAATAGGATTTTGCATGACAAAGCGTATAACATAACAATTTCACTCGTGGCAGCGAGGTGGGTGTCAATATAATACTACTTACAATATTATTGTTACTTCGACCACAACCTCACTTCCGAGGAAGAAATCGTTATGTTACAAGTTGTGTCATAGAAAATCTTTATGGTCATCAATCATATGCATATTTTACTACAACTAGTAAGTAGTTTTGATTCTTTAACTTCCGTGACAATCTGTTTGCATTCTCAAAACAGTGTCGGCCCATAAGTTTTCACATGCAATACAGCAATTAATACTCCCTTGTTGTAACCCGTGTTAGGTGGTATAAACCTACACGTTATTTGTCATCATTCACTTGATGGTCAGTTAATGAATTTATAACAGGTATAATTAGTGGTAACACACTTAAATTACCCGACAAGTTACAAGTTGTGTCATAGAAAATCTTTATGGTCATCAATCATATGCATATTTTACTACAACTAGTAAGTAGTTTTGATTCTTTGACTTCCGTGAAGCGATCTGAACACAAGTAAGATATCGTTTCAGGCTTCCACAACGCTCGCTTCGCACTCACAAACATAACCCATTTAGCACGAACTGCGGGGTCCTGTGGAAATCTGTGCATGGGGACACCATCGCCTAATTCCCTAGGAGCAATTGACGACAAAGCAACGATTCGGCATGTCGTCGTTGATGTCGAGAAATCATCAAATGATGAGCTAAGCTACACATTTTCTATACAACTAACTGGAAATCGTTCCTCATATGACGCCACTGCAGTGTTTGGCGACAGAGTTACGTGAACCTGTCTGTGGTTTCGCTATGGCTTAGAGGGAAGCAGGCTTAATTTTTGGCAACTTTTAATCGCCGGTATTAAATAACCACAAGTTTTTAAAGAATCTTTAAGGTACAACATGTTAAACACAAATTATAACACTCTTTCTTTTCGGTAACCATTTGTAAAAACAGTTTGTAGTCATGTAATTAAATATATATTCCACACTCCATTGTTGCTTACAAAGCTGTGATATTTTATTTACTACTATCTGTTTTAGATATAATATAGTGCCTAGTGTCTCATAGGCCATATGGCCGGATGTTATATTTTATTGAATGTTTTAAAGTTTATGTATGTTTTATATATAACATGTGACACAAAAATAGAAACATTTTCTTCTTCTTCTTCTTCTTCACTAATCTGCCTTTTGAACTCACTCGTCAATGGCGGAAAGGTGTGAGCCGAGCTGGTTTGTTAATTGGATCGGTTTGCTACACCAATCAACTTCTCATTGACTGACTTCGGCTTATGTATACAAGATTGCTGTTGTTTGAATCTCATGGGACCAAAGATCCTTCTCGAGTCATCGTGTGTATTTATGAGACGAATTCGTGTAACCGGAAATCAAATGATGACAACTATAACAGGGAATGGTCGGGACCGACAGGTACTCTGAGTTATGCATAATATTGAGACACCTGGCATTCGACTCATCGGGATTTGACTGTATATGATATAAAGACACTTAACAAGAGCCAAAACCAAACTATCCATACCCATGTAGTCTTCCAATGAGCATCAAGAGGCTTCAACCAGTGTTTCTCCAACCAGTGTTTCTCAGTATCACACTTCAGTTTAGGGCAGACAGCACAGAAAGCCTTCAAGCAGTAAACGCAGTACTGATCGAGATCGTTGTTTGGATGTTTCCAACATTCTGTTGAGTTCAGTGTTGGAATCGGCTGTACTGCTGTCAAAACATTTCTCCCCTCATCTGTCTTCAGGACAGTCACCAAATTGGATAATGCTAAATTTTCAGGCAGGCTGCCAATACCTGATCTACTGGGGGCCCGGCACACAGGGCACTTGAACTTGACGGGGTAACTTGAGTAGTAATCTTCATTTCTCACCAGATCCTGGATGCACTTTTTGCAGAAGGAGTGACTGCATTGCAACAGGAGTGGGCATGAGTACAACTCGCAGCACACTGCACATGTCAGCTCCTGTTCTACATTTTTTGACAGAGATGAGTCTGCTCGGGCCATGTTTGCAGCTACTGCTAGACTTACCTGAAACAGATATCTAGTTATGTACATGATGTAAAATGGATAAAAATCTTCACAAATAAAAATGGAGAAATAGAACTAAAATGTATCAAACATCAAACAAATGACACATGGATGTCTCATAGATAGGCACAACATTGCAGTATTGGTGAGATGGCAAAATAGTTATGCAAATATTGAAGAGACAATAGCTTTCGACTTAATGAATGTAAAAATTTCCTGGAAGGGGAAATGGCAATTTTTGAGGAAGAAGCGCAAGAGAAACTCCCAGGTATTTTAACCTGTGACTAACAGTGATCAAGGGGAGTAGGAAGAACCCCATCTTTGTTGCTGGGATCATTTTTCCAAATGACAACAAATCAGTGGATGAGAGAGTGCCCCACGGCAGAATCGGTCCCAAATTGGCTAAAACGGCCCCAAATGTTTCTGACTGTATGTTATTACTTCCCATTAGGAGACAGATAAATAAATAACTTGACTGACATTTGCTGCATTGTTTCATTGATTCCAAATTGTATTTGAATGCAATGGAAGTTGTGTAACCTGTGATAACTGCACTCTTCATTTGTTCCACTGAATATCTGATAACTCCATGCGGTTAGGTCTACTAATGCCTACAGTGAATAATGCCTACAGGGAATAATAGCTACAACGTTTGCAGTGACAGCGATACGCTTACCTGCACACAAGTAGATTGTTCCACTTAGTGTGCACTATTGCCTACAATGGATTAGGGGAGGCCAGCAAGGAGAGTAAAGAGTAAGATCAAGAGTATTAAATCGTTATCTAGCGTATGTTTTGATAATTCCATACGCATTTAGTTCTCACACGAGAAGGAAATTGAAGAGTAAAGTAATTAATAGAGAGATTATTAAAGGGAGAAGGAAATGTATTGCTTTAAAATTGGAGAATAGAGTAATTAATTGAGAGATTATTAAAGGAGAAGGAAATGTATTGCTTTTAAAATGCTTGTGATACAAATCTTCATTGCAAATCATGGCAAATCCCAAGAAAGTCGAATACTTCACATCACAGAAAGGAGGACAGCAGGTACTCTTGAGGGATACCGCTACAGACTCAACAACAGGCTACAGACGACGGTGTACACTGGAAGTGTGTTCAAGGTGGCTGCTTTGGCAAGTGTTTGACAGTCAGACAGTTTGTTCGGAATCAGACCCCACACAACCACCCACAAGAAGACCAGGTAGCCCTGAAGATTGCCAGTTCCCTGAGGCAGCGGGTACAGACTGAGACGACGCCAGTTCAGGTGATCTGCGATGAGGAGATTTCCCGACTTGACCGAGGTGAAGCAGCAACAGTCAAGTCGTTCCATTCTATGAAGTGTGGACTCGACAAGCAGAGACGGAAGATGATGCCGCCACTTCCCCAGACGCTCAGCGAGGTGAATCTACCCGACTTCTTCAAGGAGACTACAGATGGACTGCCCTTCCTCTGCATTGATGACGGTGATGATGACAAGATTCTCTGCTTCGCCACAAGTGACTGCCTGACCCTCCTGCAATAAGTGGACACCCTCTACATGGACGGCACCTTCTACTCTCGTCTGAAGGCCCAGCTGACATCTGGTATCAAGACACCCCTGGAATTCCTGACTGCTGCAGGATACTTGATCAAGCTAGCTTGAAAACCAAATGACTATGTTGATGAATGTGTGAAACTGTGTGTATACATGTAAATTACTTTTGGTTACCACAATGACTTTATTAATGAATGTGGTAGTTGACTGTGTGAAAGATGTATATATGTATATATAATCATGAATCAAATTAAGTTTTAATTACATTTTAATCCAAATAAATGATTATGTTTATTTATGTAAATTTATTTATCTCAAAACAATCTACTATGTGAAAGATATGAATAAAGTTTAAGAAAATTAAGAAAAATATGACAACAATGTGAAAGATATGTATATGAATGTACATATGTATATGAATGACCAAATAAAATGTCTCTCAACATAGAAAGTTACTGTTTTCTATATACTGTAGGCATAAGTGCACTTTGGAATAGGACCATGCCACTTAATTAAAAGGTTGAAGGCAGGTGCAATCAGCAGCACTGGTGCGTAAAGTTGTTTATTTAACACTGTAGGCATTATTCACTGTAGGCATTAGCAGACTCCACCCTCCATGCAGCTTAAGAAGGATTTGTTGCTGCTAAATTAGTTAACCGTGTTAGTTGTGTGCAGTGATTATACAAAGGCCATTCTGTTCTACTTGAAAACACCAGGGCAATGCACTTTTTCATCTTGCACTGACAAAAAGACGATTGCTCTACTGAGACGGGTGTAGGTGAATTCGTAACCAAAACCGGTTCGTAGACGTCAAAATCCGGTGGATTCGTAGACGGATTGAGCGGTGAATTCGTAGACGTTATTAAAATGGGAATAGTTCACCCTCAATGATGAAGAAAATCGACGAAAGGTGTTTTCATTTTGTGAAATAAATAAAATATATCAGGTAAGTATGATCGGTGGTGAAAATATCCATAAATAATAAAAAAACCAAATATGCTTCACCGTGGTCACAAATTCAGACAAATTTAATATATTAAATTCAGTTGTGTAAAATTAAAAGTTGTGTACAATTAAAAGAAATGTATTAGGTAAGTATCGTCAGAGAAGTAGCAGAAAACACATCTTAGGAAAACACTTACATCTCCCACACAGAGTACTTCGCAATCAAAACAACTCACCACTTCCTAATTAACATTCACAACAACTCAGTGAAACCAGTTAATCCACATAATGGTCGGGAAATTATGATGAGTAGACTAATTTTGTCTAATCCGCCGACAAAGTTTACCTGTACACACACTTGTGGTATATAAGCATGCTGGCCAGTGTGCCAAGGCGGATAAATCTTTTAGATTATGGGACGATTTCCAGGTAACAACAGTTACTATTACTGTCTTTTTACATTTTACGACGCTTCATCTTTATTACACATACAGTCACATAGTAACAATATTTTCGTATCACTGAAAATAAAAAATACAACACAAACCCGATATATAAAAATACATTAAAAACAAGTGTAGACAAGAGACGGGAAAATATTCGTTGACTCTTCATTCAACTGTCCTTAGTTTCGTATCACTGAAAACAAAGCATACGGGAAAATATTCATTCATAATTTCCTGGAGCTGCCCTTCAGCTGCGCCTAGTTTCGTATCACTGAAAAAAAAGCATAACAACTTCGTTATAAACATTCTCAGTAACATCTAAGTACAATTCAAACTATATATTCCATTATTTATACACGTCTACGAATTCACCGTCTACGAACCGGTTTTGGTTACGAATTCACCGCGTCTACGAACTGGTTTTGTCTACGAAATCACTGTCACCCACTGAGACTAAGAGTTCTGAGTTCATCGGTCTTGTGCTAATAATCAAATTCGATTTGCAACAAACATGGTGAACTTCAGTTATTTTATAGGGTTCTCAGGTCGGACATGGGTAGGCAGATGTTAAGATGTTTAAAATTATAAATAAAGTGTTGTCAAAGCCATGACTAGAGAAACATTTCCTAGTTTCCTTCCACAGACCAAACAACCACGGAGACATTCCTCAAGAGGCAAGCTGACAAACTAAAAACAAAAACGAATACAGCCGAACACTAGATCCTGATGGAGAAATGGCTTACCTATCACCCTCTACTCGCAGGAAATGACAACATCATATTTAAATTACAATATTGCAAAACAAACTACAAACGGTAGTTTTTGTTCTTGAAAAGAAGCTATCCAAGTTATGTGGACCGACTTCTGAGAATTTTAAAACGAAAGTGGCGCAACGCACCACAATCACTACTTCCTGTCACGTGAACATTCACTTCCGGTGTAAACAAACCGTCACGATGTTCCTAATGACATAGATGAGGAGTGTATTTATAGCGTTCCAGTCAGTAGGCGGTTAGTACTGCACAGATGGATTCCCTCCAGTTTTATCTAAAAAATGCATACACAAGAGACAAAGAAGTCATATCCACAGTTTTCCAAAAATACGATCAAAATGGGTAAGTAAAATTTTCTGGAACTGAAAAGGTCATTTTGACAATTCGTTAGTTGGCACAATAGTTTGTTGGTATATATAAGCCGTCCGTACCTCTCTTGTAGCGTTGTGGTTATTGGACTGTACAACCTGCAACAACTGGCATGGTGTAAACCATTGTGTACGCAAGGCGTTTCAAACTGTTGTGTTAGCCATGACACTGTGTACTAGTATTTCATATCAGCTCAGGGCCCTGTTATAATCTGTCTCCCGACCCTGGAGAATTTACTATGTATAGGAGTCTCATTCTAAAATGTGTAGAATTATTTGCCAAGTCTAAATTGCCACTGCTATAGGAGACTGCCTTCGTAGTGTAGTTACCCTTACCCTAAAGACCCCTAACCCTCGCCCTGAGATGGCGGAAGGTCGGTACTGTAAGGTTCGATCTCCGGCCGTGTCATACCTGAAAAGACACATACCAAAAAAGACACTAAAATATAGTCTCTCAGTGAGCTGGCACTGTAAAATCAGCTTAAGTCTGGGCTAGTACAAGCAGCCACACATACACACGCATGCACATTATCATATGAGCGAAAAAGTGTGACATTAAACCCCATTTCACCTCAGCTCAGCTCTAGGAAATGAAGGATTATTCTTCAGGCTGCATTTGGACTTGTTTTGTTACTGAGATAAATATGTTTTTTTAAGTTATGAATAAAATAACTTAAAATGTCAGTCTTCTAAAGTAACAGTAATGCTAAGATGACAATATGGACACTTTAACATAAAGGTCACATGCAACGTAAAACACAACTTTGCAGATTCTGATACTTTTCGGTATGGACATACTGAAACAAATCGTCAAGAATGCAAATTCAACTTATAAAGTTGAAAAATAACGCGATGAAAAAAACCGCGCGAAATCGGAGTTCAAACGTTTCACTAATTTTCCCCGAGACTTTTCTTGGGAAAACGGGTTTCAACAGCTGGGCTGCGCTCATAGCACGTGCGCAAGTAAATAGGTTCGCAGCTTGAAGCCGGTTGTCCGGGTGAATACTCGGTGAAGGCTTTGGTGTGAGCTATTTTTCTAATGTTTTGTTGATATCTCACAGGCGCGAACTTTTTATATGTTATGACAGTAAATAAACTGTTTATATAATTTCATTTGTCTATTTCACCACACGTTCTTCTTACCGAGACACTTTCTCAGTTCGATACTTAAAAGCAATGTCATTATTTAGCGTTGACAGAATTTCTAAGTGTGATATAGATATGTCGTTGTCACAGACAAAACTCAATGTCTTGTTTTATTGACACCTGTGTGTCTGCCTGCCTGTCTGCTAATGACAATATTCAATACACAGCTGCTATCACTGACCACATGCAATTTGAACTTAACACCAATCAGGCTATACACCATAAACAAAATCTATTGATTTATGGCCCGAGTTCGGTCTCTGTCACATTATGTAATAACACAGACAGGCAGGTGTGATACTTGAACACATGACATGTTATGATGTCTGTTGATTGCAAAATGTTCTACACAAAAAATGAGCATGTATTTACAAACCAAACATCTCTCTCTATATATATACACACAATTAGCCGTGAAGGCATCTGCAAATGAACCAGCCGTTACACTTGATTGCACACCCAGCTGCTCTGACTGGGTTCGGTATTCCGTCTGCTTCGTTTCTTGGGAATTAAACCGAAGTACACAATTTTGCACTTTCGATTTGCGATTGTACGCTTATAATTTTGTTTATATATATATATATTCGTAACCAGCAATGTATATTATATGTCATGAATAAGTGATAACTGTGTTTTAATTATGTTTGATTTTTGGGTTGCATGTGACCTTTAGTCAGTCGTAGTGCTACAATCGTGGAAATGGGCACTGGCCAATCCATCAACTTAAATTTGTTAAGACAGTATATGTATCACAGTATATCATGGGCTGATTCATTTTACCAAATACCATGTATTGATGTAATAGATCATGTGAGTTGCAGTATGTCAAGAAACTGTCCATTATGTTTGTTAGCTGTTAACACATCTTTCAGTTCTCTCCCAGCTTTATGACATCTGTAAATAAGGCCAGACCAATTTTATTTCTTGTTTTACGGATCTGCCGGTTGTAATTTTCCAAGAATAAGAAAAAAAATAAAAGTTAATTTTCCCCCCTCAAAAAATAAAATCCTAATGTTTTGGGTGTTTTATTGGTCAAAAATGTAAATTTACAAGAAAGTTTTTTTTTAGATTGTGTTTTGCCCCATATACACTTTATAAATTGCCAAAAGTAAAATACTTTTAGCATTTATTTATTTATTAAAATTATTTCCCTCCTGCCTTTAGGTTTTTTGAGTAAAAAAATCTGTAAAACAAGAAATAAAGTTGGTCTGGCCTAATCAATTTCAGACCAGACAATCAAGTTATTGACATCATGAACATTGATCCATGCAATTAACCCAGTCACCGAGTCTGACCATAAGGCAGTTAGGTAATAGTTATGAACGTGATTAACCATGAAGGCAATTGACAAGCTAATTTTTTTTATGCTTCCAGCAAAGAGCAATTAATCATTTCTCTGATCAGTTTGATATTCCTCTGGGTAACTTTAACAATCAATGAAACATTGCTTGCTTATATAAATGTATGAACATATATATCCCAATTCTGTCCATATTATACATCAGTCACTAATTTGAATTTCTTTCTCACAGGGAAGGATATCTTTCTTTCGAGCAGTTCTGCTGTTTTGTTGAGGAGAATTTCGACTGTTCAGATACAAATGCAAAATCCAGGAGAGACAGCATATTGAAGATATTTCAACTCATTGATATAAAAAAGGTTTGTATGAATAAAACACAATCCAATAAAAAAATTACTGATAACTAACAATGTACAAGATGGATTATCATATCAACAGTGAGTTAGTTTTTAGTTTTATGTCGCTTTTACCAATATTCCTGCAGTATCACAGCACTGAAGAAATGGGCTTGATGCATTGTACCCACTTGGGGATCGAACCAGGGTCTTCCGCGTGATTAGCGAATGCACTAACCATGAGGCTACCCTACTGCCTCTTTTTTCAAGAGAACTTCTGACCCTGATTTGAACAAATCAATCAGGTTTTTAGTTCTTATCACACTGACCCGTGAAGATCAAGTTAGAATTGATCTTCAGTAACCCATGCTTGTTGTAAGAGGCGACTAACGGGATCGGGTGGTCAGGCTTGATTGACACATGTCATCATATCCAGTTGTGTAGATCAATGCTCATGCTGTTGATCACTGGATTGTCTGGTCCAGACCATTATTTACAGACCGCCGCCATATAGCTGGAATATTGCTGAGTGCGGCGTAAACTAAACTCACTTACACACTCTTATCAAACTACCAGCTGTTAACATCAATTTGAACTTAAAGGCAGATTACATACCACACAGACTTCCATGCTTTTGCCATGTTTATGTGAAAAATGGGTCTGATTGACTTTTTATCTGTGTATTCTACAATCACTTCATCTTCTGTTGGAATGTGCCTTCTAGTGTTGGGAATCCGAAACCAAATCCACTATCGATTGTGGCAGGATTTGTGGTGAACGATTATCGATTATAATCGAAATATTTACATTTTTAATGTAATCACCAATTTTAAGGGCTTTCCCCAGTTTTTGTTCTAATTAATGTTAATGTAATTATTCTGTTTATTTATTAAACGCATATTTATTAGTATATCTCATTACGTTCACAACAGATGCAAAATGTATTCATAGACAGGTTACAGTAATATTTATCGTAGTGATGAATACGAAACTATGAATACAATGTACTTAGCTTTATGCTGTTGAACGCAAGTTTGTTCATGAATATTCGTCAAATTTAATGGTTAGTTTACTTCATTCACGTGTGTTATACTAAAACAACAAAATTCAGATTAATCGAAAATATGTTTTTTCAATCGATAATTATTTTTAATCGTTCTTTCGATCGATTTTCGACTATTTTCGATCATTGGAACACCACTAGTGCCTTCAATAGTAGATTGTAAATGTTCATGTCTATAATCCTGCCACAGCCGATCTTTCCTCGTTTGAACAGCCATTAACCCTGCCTACATTGTCAATCCTTCTGACTGCTACCGGGCGGTGGGGTAGCCTAGTGGTTAAAGCGTTTGCTCGTCACGCCGAAGACCTGGGTTCGATTCCCCACATGGGTACACTGTGTGAAGCCCATTTCTGGTGTCCCCGTCATGATATTGCTGGAATATTGCTAAAAGTGGCGTAAAACTAAACTCACTCACTCACTCTGACTGGTACCTGGGGATCTTTAGTAGCAGCATCCTACCCCTCAGTGTTGCCCCATATTTGTTGATCCTTCCTGGATCATCGACCTATTGTCATTGGTGATCCTTCCTGTGTACTAATTAGTAGAGCTGTGACGATATATCGCAGTATCGATAATCATGATACTTTATCTGACAATAAATATGTCAATACTTTTGTTCGTATCGTGATATGAATCGTTGACCTTAAGATTGTTAATATTCACTAGAAATTGATGGTTATGTAAAAAATGTACACTGCTACTTGCTTTCAAAATATACTTTTTTAAAGAAAGTAACTAAAGATAGCATATAATGATATGCATCGAATGGTATCGTTCAAAGATATCGCGATACGTATCGTATCATGACATTTCCGTATCGTGACACCTCTACTAATACTGTACTAACTAGTTGGTGTCTTCTTTACCTGGGCCTAGATTTTCGAAGCTCTCCTAGCGCTAAGATAGTCGTAAGTTAATGTTAATGTATGGCACTTAGGACTATCTTAGCCCTAAGAGAGCTTCGAAAATCTAGGCATCTCTTACATCTACACTACCTAGGTTAAGGTGTTTGCTGGTCACACCGAAGACCCGGGTTCAAATCCCCACATGGGTACAATGTGTGAAGCCCATTTCTGGTGTCCCCTGCCGTGATGTTGCTGGAATATTGCTAAAAGCGGCGTAAAACCAAACTCAGTCAGTCAGTCTGGTGTCCCCTTCCTTGATATTGCTGGAATATTGCTAAAAGCGGTGTAAAACTAAACTCACTCACTCACTCATCATCGGTTGGGCAGAGAATTGCTGCCTTTGGAAGATATCTCTTCACCTAAAGGCAACCTAGAGAGTGTTAACCCTCCTGTGTTGCTTGTGTAAGGACAAGCTTCAACTGCCGAATAGTTCTTGTTGTTCGTGAAGGAACACTATCATATTGACTTCTAAGGCGACCATTACCGAATATGCTGAACTTTCATCATCACTGGATTCAGTAAAATTGCAGGTTGAGATACTAATTCACAAAACTTTCAGTCAGAGAAACAGACAAAATAGACTTGTGTATATTTGTTCTGGGTTTGCGATATCCTATTATGTATGGGTCTGTAATGTTTTGTTGCTGAGGTAGCCAGGCTGACATCTGTGACACAGTTTGACAAGCACCTGATTATGAAACATTCATGCTGGGATCAGTATGACCTTTGGTTGCCCCATTGTCCCTCAAGTCTGAATATTGTCAATTGTCCTAATTAGTCAGCAAGGGTGCAAGTCAGCAGACAGTGTTTAAGTACATGTATTGTGTTTGCCCACGGCCATTTGTCATGTTTGTAGACTTGCCAGACTTGAAATTGTTGCCCTATGTATGGAACCTGTGTATTGAATCATGTTATAGCTTCACACTGCTCTTTCTTTGAGGGATAGAGTTTGCCCTGCACCCATGTGTAGTATAGTTGTACCTAAACTATTATAGTTTAAGCATAAGGATATTGCATAAAATGTTTAGAATTTAAAATAGTTTAGTTATACAGAGAAAATGAACCCATGTAGATCTGGGTTAGAATTGATCTTCAGTAACCCATGCTTGATGTAAGAGGCGACTAACAGGGTCGGGTGGTCAGGCTCGCTGACTTGGCTGACACACGTCATCGTATCCCAATTGTGTAGAATGATGCTCATGTTGTTGATCACTGGATTGTCTGGTCCAGACTCGATTATTTACGGGCCGCTGCTAAATAGCTGGAATATTACTGAGTGCTCATTAAACTTCAACCAAACACAACCCAACCATAAAACACTGATTTACACTATGATAGGATATGATTTAAGGTCTGGCTTTAATGTTGTATATATGTTTTCAGGATGGCAAATTGGATGAGCCGGAGTGGGATATGGCTTGGTACTACTGGCTGAAACAGGTAGGTGATGCAGGAACAGTGATGCTGACACACTACAGTCGGCTCTGTCCACAGTTTAACGTTAACACTGGAGATGGACAAAATATTGTTTATTTATTATAGGATATTTATATTATAGGATATTTATATAGCGCACATATCCACACACTAGTGCATGCTCAAGGCGCTGGTATTTTTTCCCTCGATCATTGGATGTCAATCTCAACGGCACATCGCATTATCAATCTCAACTCCCTGGGGAGTATACAACTCTTGCAGCCACTAGGCACACCGAGTTATTGTGTCTTTCTCATGGTAACGAAGTATCCATTCACAGCTGGGTGGACTGGGACACATAGTCACACTACTTTGTCCATGTTCACTGCACGTTGCTGTACCCGCAACTAGGTGTTTGCACGTATTCATGTGGCCACCATCTGGTCAAATACCAACGGATTCGTGGGTTCTTCTAAGTGCAAAGGGTTGTGTACTGTACACTAGGGATTGTGACAACACTGAAAGAGTCTGCACACAAAGTTGACTCCAAGGTTTTTACACCCGGTCACAGGTGGGCTCGATCCCGACACCTCAACCTCGCTGGATCACTAGCCTTGCGCCTTAGCCAGCTCTCCCACCGAGCCCACTTATTGGTGACTGACACTTATTCTTTATGTCCACAGAACGCACAACAGGTATAAAGTTTTATCACTGTAAATTAGGGAACTTTTTGTGATAAAAGGTTACTATGGTTACTAGTTCAGGTGATTTACAGCTTCAGAGGTAGTTCCTGTGATTAGCAATCTCATTTGATGTATCTGTGATACATTGCGCAGAGGATTATTTTAAGCTAGCAATGCTTGACTAAACTCCAATTTTGTTATCATAAATATCAAGATTTGAAAGAAGTTACATGAGTTAGTGAGTGAGTTTGGTTTTATGTCGCTTTAAGCAATATTCCAGCAATATCACTCTGGGGGACAACAGAAATAGGCTTCACACAATGTACTCATATGTGGAATTGAACCCAGGTCGTCTGTGTGATGAGCGAACGCTTTAACCACAAGACTACCCCATCTCCCAAAAGTTATATGAAATGCCCCTGGGGATAGCACATTAGTGTGTTGAGAAGTAAGACAGTCAACCTGAAACCACTTTACTTCAAATCAATGATGGACTGTAGATAATATTCTTCCCCCTTATACAGCTGTGTATGTGGTACCATATTTGTCATAATAAGCAGTGTTCATTCTAGGCCACGCCCTTGTGCCATTCGCACACTAATATTTAACATGGGGACTTACAGGTATGGGCGGATCATGTCAGCGCATCCATAACTATAAATCTGAAATGCATCAAAAGTTTGTATTCGCTTGGTAACTCAAGCAAAACTCAAGTATGTCTTTGTTTCTCTTGTTGACCTCACCTGGATTGAAAGTTTCAAAAAGTAAGTGAACTCATACTAGTAACTAATAGTGTATGGCTAAAATGTCGCAGAATTTTGATATGACCCACAATATTTTCTAAATGACCCGCATAACTGAAGGCTAGTGGGCCATGGACGTTTTAGAAATGCTGGAATGAACACTGAATAAGTGACGTAAGTACTTAGAAAAGGGGTTGTCCTTTTTAAAACCATACACAAGTTAAATGGGTTATGAGAGGCTGAAAAAGAGTGAACAGACTTAATTAAAAACATCTTGAAGCTGAGACATTTTGTATAACTTTAAGTAGGTGCTATTTACTATATCTAAACTTTTGTGGTGCGATGGGTTTACAGTGTCCAAAATTTACGCTGGTCCTGTGGTCCCTGGCTAGTACAAATTCTTCAGGACCTCTAAATGATAAGTTTGCAGTGGTCCTGGTGGCCAGTGAATTTTGTATTGATAGTTAAGTAAATCTACGAATGTTATTTTTGACCATTGAAGTACAGACAGGTCCACTCACTGGTCCTGTGGTCTAGAGGGAAATTTTTAAAGGTTTCTTTACCTGGGTTTACAAAGAATACATACCAATTTATGTAGAAGTTGATCATGGTGAGCTTATTGGAGAGACACCCTTATTACTGTGTGTGGGCTTCTGTGCACAACACAATGCAGGTTGTGTTGTATTTTTTAAAGTCAAGTTACAGCGTGCTTAAAATGATTCCATGCAGCTCTGTACAAAAGTAGGGTGTGCCTTTTTGAATAGGGTGCTTGAACTGGGGCATACTGTTTTTTTCAGTCAATGGTGTTATTTATCCCTTAGTAACAACACGGATCAACACAACACAGATGAATGGGATTTCAGTCTCGCTTTCAAACTCGTTCTCAATGCCTATGATAACACATTCCCCTGTAGCTTGGCACACCTGTTACTTGTTGTATTGCACTGTTCATGCTTGTTTACATATTCCATGCGCATGGCAAACCAGAATATGTTTTCTTGACATTTGTATCTTTAGTTTGGTGTTTATATGTGGTCAAACAGCTCACATGTTATCCCTTGCCGCAAAACTGTTATTCTTGTCAGCCAAGACCCTTCGCCCGCAACATGTGTATATGTGAGTGACAACTAGCACCTAGTGCTCACAATACGTAGATCAATAATTGGAGCTCAAGAGTCAATCAATAATCAGTTGTAATAATTAACTAGGGGTGACTATTGAGTGGAAAACAACTATCGCAATAGCGATAGTCTAGTGCAAATAACTTTTGCAATACTATTTCAATAGTTATTTTATTCCATGAATTGTCTCATTTGAAGTCATTTCCAAAGTGAATGTATTGCTTATATGAAATAACAACAAGTTGAAGTAGTTTCAATCTATTTTAATAACAGGCAAGAAACTATTTTTCACAATTTCAAACTCGGAGTCGCATGCTATGTTTGCCACCATGTTTGTTTAAGAGGTAACATTAAAAAAACATTCTTTCCAAACTTAAATATGAAGTTTCATTTTTTGTGAATATCAATTAGTCTCTGGAGCCCATCGATAATTGCTAATACAAGTGATTATTGAAACAATCGTACCAGAACTAGTGACAGCCCTTCACCAATAGGCCTCAGTATGCCGCTCGTCTTGTCATCCACTTTAAGAAAATACTGGGGAGGGTGGGATAGCCTAGTGGTTAAAGTGTTCGCTCGTCACGCCAAAGACCCGGGTTCGATTCCCCACATGGGTACAATGTGTGAAGCCCATTTCTGGTGCCCCCCTGGTGATATTGCTGGAATATTGCTAAAAGCGGCGTACAACTTAACTCACTCACTAAGAACTCCCAAGTATCCAGCTGTATGCTGGTAGCAGTAAGTTAGGCTGGGATCTTCACATAAAATATAATACATAGAATATTCATAAATGAAGGCTAGATATTGTAGCCATTTGTCACCCTTTGCAATAAACAGAAAGAAAACATATATTGCAGTAATGAAACACTGGCATTCACACACTAAACATTTAATGGTGTCCAGCTTACTGTACTGCATGTGGTGTACCAAAAAGGAGGATGACAGTCTCTTACTTCGTTTCAGCACATACAGTGGACACGTGCCTAAATAAAGACCGCTTAACTAAACAGACCTGATAAGTAAACACTTTTCTTTGGTCCCGGCAAATTTCTTCATTAATTATCACTATTAGAGTCCAGTTAACTAAACTCTGATAAGTAAACAATACCGCTTAACTAAACGTCGTCTCACGGTCCCTGGAAGTAAATTACTTAACAAAAGAGACTGGATAACTAAATTAGTGATCACCACATAATCCGACATGAGGGGCAGTCGTGTCAGTCTCCAGTCAAACAAACATCCTACTTACAGCTCGCTGGCGTCAAGCAGTTGACAATACACTGACAACTGGAGGCCAGCCCTGATAAGTTGTCCATTGTTACATATGCATACATATACATGCCTATGGCTGTCATTTGCAGGTTTTTATAAGTTTGGATAAGTAAAATAACTGATAAGTAAACAATTTTGGCGAGTCCCTTGAAATTTTACTGATCAGGTTTCTACTGTATGTTTAAATGAGTGATTGAATGAAGGTTTTACACCACTTTTAGCAATATTCCAGCAATATCATGGCAGGGGACACCAGAAATGGGCTTCACACATTGTATCCATGTACGGAATTGAACCCTGGTCTTCGGTGTGACAGGCGAATGTTTTAACCACTAGGCTACCCCACCACCCTTTAAATGAAGGAGACGATGCTATTAGAATTGTGATGTTTGAATAATGGAGAGATAAACATACCGTAGAGCTAGTTTTCAAGTAGAGGTATAATTAACCATGCTAAACATGACAATTGAAAACTCTCTTCCTTCTCCACCTCACATTACAAGGATATATAGACTTGAGTTCAAAAGTCAGTTGTTATTCCTCGGGAAGGATGAAGTCATCTTCGGCCCTGTTGAACTGTCAGCATCACATGTGTATTGTACTCGTGTGTTGCCTGTAGCTGAAACCACCCTTTGTGATGAGTATATATAGAAGCCCAAAATATATTGAGACTGTAACAGAATGAATCTTTGAGTATTACTGAGATGAATTGCTTTTTCATTGGTTCTGTTAAAACAAATGCTTATAAACAAATGAGTAAATAAAAATTAAAGAATAGGAGTTATTGCTTGTGTGCTATTATTGTCACACTGATTTTATGAAACAAGTGTCAGAATTTTTATGTACCATATTTGCCATCTCAAGTACCCTGCTCTAGTCAGCATTAGGGATGGGTGAAAGACACTTTTTCTCCAGTTCAAACCTTTAAAGTGAATTCTTCAATTGGAAACATTTTCAATTGATCTCTTGTACAATCACGACATCTGAGTTCTGACAGTGGCCAGTGTCATTGTTTCAGAAACAATAATTTCATTACCTTAACCATATGTTACACTGTCACAATATATTGCAATACATATTGCAATACGCCGACACATATCACAATATATCGCAATATGAACATTTTGGCAATACCCAACCCTAGTCAGCATCCCCCACCAACTGTTAACTGTGTTCAAGTAATCATTACATCTGCCAGTACTAAGTCCCAATGTTTACATGACAGTCTCTACTTATCGTGTGTAATCCCTCTTATAGTAAACACCTCTGAAAACAATGTTCCACAGGTGAAATAACACATGACATACCACTAGTGTGTGGCTTAACCTTTGTAACATGGCAGGGAAGTTCAGTTGTGTTCAGTAATGGTGGATCAACTGCTTTGTCTTTGTCACATTAAGATCAATGAGTGAGTGAGTGAGTGAGTTTAGTTTTATGGCGCACTCAGCAATATTCCAGCTATATGGCGGCAGTCTGCAAATAATCAAGTCTGGACCAGACAATCAAGAGATCAATGGCATGAACATCGATCTGCGCAATTGGGAACCGATGACATGTGTCAACCAAGCCAGCGAGCCTGACCACCCGATCCCGTTAGTCGCCTCTTATGACAAGCTTGGGTTACTGAAGATCAATTCTAACCTGGACCTTCACGGGTTTAAGATCAGTGAAGATCAATAATTACTAATGATGTAGGCTTACAAAATGTTTACTGAATCATATGAAGGATATGAGAGCGGAGATGAAACATGTTGATGTGACTGCTGGTTCTGTGGTTCTGGTTTATTATATGAGAAACTTGCATGGCAATATTGATCAGCTGATCACAGCATCTCTGCTTACTGTAAGGGGAAATACAAATTACAATTTCCTGTACTTGTTTCCTGTAACTCCCTAAGTTTTTCTTTCATCAACATATTAACTACATTTGTAATCTCTTGTTGATATCTGATATCATGTGAAAAAACTGATTTTATTTGATTCTACTGAATTTAATAGATCCATCTTTTGTCAAGATACTGCATATGACTTTAGATAAATCAACCTCATGGATAAGCGAAGGTCTTATGTTGACCCTCAAAATTGGTATCAAAATGGTATCAGTACATCAGCTGAATAGACAACCAGCATACAAAAATGCACACATTGCAATGAAACAGAAATACATGAACACATCCTACAACCCTGCATGCTCTACCAATTAATGACACAGAATGGTGCTCCAGAGTTCATTGGACTCAAACACACAAGTAACACTACAAACACACTAAACCCACTAAATAACACCCAAACCTTCAAAGTCTATTTCTTATCAAACCTGGCCCCAATTTCTCGAAACAAGCTTAAGTTTTTACTCAATGAGTTTGACAATTTGAAACAGCTGAATTTTTAACTCAGCTGCATTCTTAAAATTAAAAAGCCCAAACAACTTAAGTATTCTGTTCACCGAACTCAAATTGTCTGCTATGTTTGAGTTTAATATCGATTTTAGTTCAACATGGGAAATGCATTTTCTCAAATTTGAGTAAAAATTCGAACTTAAGTCAAAACTCAGACTTCAGTTTGTTTTGAGAATTCGGGGCCTGGCCATTTATGTTGCTTATAATCCCACATAACCAACTAGTGCTAGCATAAAAATATAATATAAGACAAGAAATAAAAGCAAATAAAACAAATACCAACCAAACCATCCCATAGTTCATCCCTTTTATGAGGTATGGCAAATTTCCACATTAAAAATTCATACAAATTCTATTATGCAACAATAAGTTGAACAACACCCCCTAGGTTGCCATATCCTTCAGTCAAATCAACCCTCTTTCGATCAAACACTAAATGGCCTGGCGGGCCCGTCTGCGAAATACGCATTTTTCGGAAAGCGCAAGTTAATCTCCAAATCGTCATCAGCGTACATCAATTCATCATGATCAGTCATTAGAAATAGACAATCAACAAATCCGTATTGAATTACGCATGTTAATCCTCTTGTTACACTATAGCTTAATGAAACATGTACTGTACATGAATAAGTCAGAAATTGAAATGGATGGATGTTAACAAGTCATGTTTGTCAAAGGCAGTGAAGGCCATTTGTACTGACCAATGACTAAGGCCACCATGTTTGTCTGTGTGTCAATGATATGAACACTGTGGAGACCGTTGGTCTCAGGAATGTTTCAGCCTCTTTGTAGTCAGTTACAAAACTAATTATGAGTAATTAATGTAATTAGAGCCCATTGATGACTCTAAACAATGTAAATGAGAGCACTGGTTTTAGCCTACTTTGACCACTGCTGACCATCCTATTCATCAAAGTGACTCTACATCGTAGTACCTGGACACTTGATAGTCTGCTGGCTCCTGTTATTGAAAACTGCAGGGTAGTGGGTAGGGCTTCAACGAGTCCATTTTGGGGGACTCGAGTACTCGAGTGGTGAGACTCGACTCGGACCCGAGTACTCGAAATTCATACCTTTCAAGCAAACGACCTAATCATTTTAAGAAGTGAAATCTCAATCGATGTATAATATTTACTCTCATCTGCAGACTTGTAACAACTAATACCATACAGCCACACCGTGTGAGGAGTAAACTATTTAATCTAGGTGTTAATAAAAACATTATCAGATGGGTTAAAGAATTCAGGGTACATAGAACTCAGTATGTCAATGTCAATGGCTATCAATCTTCTTTTCTCTCAACCTCTACTGGAGATCCACATGGCTGTGTTCCTTCATCCGTACTCTTTGTTTTGTATACCAATGACTGTTACTTGCCAATATATGACTTGTTTACTGTGAAATTTGCAGATGACGCCACTGTTACAGGCCTAATTTCTGATTCTAAACATTATTATCGTCAAGGCATTGACAAAACCGTAATGACGGTGTTTTATCAAACCTTTATTCAAAGTGTGTTGACCTACAATGTTCTATGTTGGTATAGGGATCTGTCTCATCGCAACAAAAACAGACTTTTCAAAATTGTTAATACTGCTTGCAAAATTTCTAGAGTGTATTTCGAGTATAGTCAAAAAGGCAGCTAAAATTTGTTTTGATAGTTGACATATTTGATCTCACCATTTTGAACTACTTCCTTCTGGACGCTGCTGTCGATTACCTTCCCTCAAAACAGAGCTCGTCAGTCTTTCATACCATCAAGTATTAAGTGAATGCAACAAATATTTTGAATCACCATCATGTGATTAGAACTAGAATTATTCAGCCTCTTTACCTATGTGGTAACCAGTCAGTTTTATTTGTAAATAGCATTCGTTTAGAGCATGTAATTATTGTGTATATTTTTGTGAATTGTGTATATATTCATTTTGAGACAGTTTGGATATATGAGAATTTCCTCTGGGATAATAAAGTTATATCTTTTTCTTAATATTAGACGTTAACGGCCGCTCATGCTTAGCACATGGCAGACAGTCCGTCAACGTTAATAATTCGAGTTATCTCCCCTTTTCGAGTCCTCGAGTCCTTGAAAATGGACTCGAGTCCAGACATACCCGACTCGTCCTCGAGTACTCGAGTACCCGTGGAAGCCCTAGTAGTGGGGTAGTGGTTAAGGTGTTCGCTCGTCACACTGAAGACACGGGTTAAATTCCTCATATGGGCACATTGTGTTATGCCCATTTCTGGTGTCCCCCACCGTAATATTGCTGGAATAATAAGTGGCGTAAAACCCAACTCACTCACTCACTCACTCCTACTCACTCACTCAGTCACTCACTCAGTCACTCACTCAGTCACTCACTCAGTCACTCACTCACTCACTCACTCACTCACTCACTCACTCCTCACTCACTCACTCACTGAAAGCTGCCTCAACATATTGCTCACACAATCAAAACTTAATTCGCTGAAATACCATGATAACAAACTGATCAAAATGGTTTTCTGTACATTCAAGGATACTAAATAATTTTGTTTTATAGACTTTCTTGGTCAAATTGCAGCATGGAGAATAATAATGTCAGACTTGATTTCAGTTTGAAACCTTTCAGAGAGGCATATATATGTCATTTTTTCAGTCAAACACAATATATTTATTTGGACGGTGGTGTAGCCTTGTGGTTAAAGCTTTCGCTCATTACGTTGATGGCTAGGGTTCAATTCTTCACATGGTACGTTGGTACGTATGATGTGTGAAGCCCATGCCTGGTGTCTCCTACTATGATATTGCTCGAATATTGCTAAAAGCAGAAAATAACCCAACTCACTCTCCCAATACATTTATATTTCAGTCGACACAACAGGAAACAAATGTTCAGATGGGAATCGATTATCATAAGAAAACATAAATTTGATACCCATGAGTGGAATTAGCATGATGAGCTCTTACCCCGACAGTTTTCCTCACAGAGTATAATGAGTTGCGTTTATTAGCACTTAGAACAACCTTTTTACATGTAGTGTGTTTGGGAATTATTATTCTAATCCTGTTGATAGATTCTGTCCCCCGTAACGGCACTGCTCATCATCGATGTCCAGAATGACTTCATCAATGGAAGCCTGGCACTGTCTGACTGTCCAGCGGGTCAGGATGGGTTCGCAGTGGTGCCCATCATCAACTCCATCCAGGAACAGGTCAACTCCGACGTGGTCGCCTACTCCAAGGACTGGCACCCACCCAACCACATATCATTCATTGACAACATCAACAGCAGACCATTGCATTCCTCTTCCAAGGTGAGATAGACTATGAGCTAGTTTCCACAAGCTGATCTCAGCACACTGTCTGTAGTTTAGCACCGATACCCTGTGAAGATCTGGGTTAGAATTGGTCTTCAGCAACCCATGCTTGTCATAAGAGGTGACTAACAGGATTCGGTGGTCAGGCTTGCTGACTTAGTTGACACATGTCATTGTATCCCAATGGCGTAGATCGATGCTTATTATGTTAATCACTGGATTGTCTGGTCCAGACTCAATTAATTACAGACCGCCGCCATATAGCTGGAATATTGATGAGTGCGGTGTTAAACAACAAACCAACCAACCAACTTAGCACTCATATTTCTTATATTGGATCATGGTATTGAACCCAACTAACTCACTCACTCACTGACATCTTTCACTGTAGGTATCGGCCAGTGAGGCTGCCGTGACAGACACTGTGGTGTTTGCTGGGCCCCCGGTCACAGAGCAGATGATGTGGCCGCGACACTGTGTTCAAGACTCTCACGGGTCTGAGTTTCACCCTGACCTCAAGGTACGTCACCAGCCATCAATATCCTCAACTCATCATTAGTGTGATTCTGATGAGGTAAAAATACATTTCACACAGTTAAAATTAGGAAATCAATACTTTCATATATGTTATCACAGATTCCTGGTCCTGAAATTCACATACAGAATCAAGTGACAATGACATAATATGGAAGAAATAAATTCCACACACAGAGTTCAGAATTTGAATCCACCTTGTACTGGATACATACATCATGCTGTTGATCACTGGATTGTCTGGCCCAGACTCTATTATTTACAGATCGCCGCCATATAGCTGGAATATTGCTGAGTGCGGCATTTAATAAACAAACAAACAAAGCAAACGGATAAATAGAAATCAGTTGTCATGATCATAATGAACTGTTCACTAGGTTAATTTTAAGATGTTTAATATAGAAATATAAAAGACATGTCTGCATATCCCATGAAACTACTCGAAAATAGCGTTATCGTCATGAATTATTTCTATAATGATGAAACCTTGCACATCAGGACAAACCTCTTTGTTCACCACAGTAATCTTATAGTGTTTTGTGACCAAAGGTGCTGGACAAGTCGTATTTGGTGCATAAGGGCACCCACCCTGACGTAGACAGCTACTCTGCTTTCTGGGACAACAACAAGCTGTCTCAGACCAAGCTTGTCAGCATCCTCGCCAAACACAAGGTCACTGATGTGTATGTGTGTGGACTTGCTTACGATGTGTGTGTGGGTATGTATTAGCTGAAGTATTGCTGAAGATGCTGTTACTGCTATATAGAGGATGCTAAACGACCTTCCATGTAATACCTTTAATATTAAATGAGTTAGGAATTTGGTATGAAATGAACGAAAGCGAGTTTGGTACTAAATCTTTCACAAGTTTCATGAAAAATGGTATTTCACGGAAGAGAGTTTAGTACATGTATTCTGTTTGTTACTCTCCAACAAAAATTTATAGAAACTGCCTACAGTATGATGTCTCTCAGAGTCAAGCAAGGTCTAATACCATTGTGACAGTGGTATTAGCATCGTGGTGTCATAACTGAAAGCCATTATGATGTCATACATCTTGTGGTATTAAGCTAGTGTAATATTGCCGTAAAAATATTTCTGCAGTATCTTGTGAGTGAGTGAGTTAGAGTTTTATGCTGCTTTTTAGCAATATTCCAGCAACATCATGGCAGGGGACACCAGAAATGGGCTTCGCACATTGTACCCATTTGGGGAATGCCATATCATCAAAGCAGCACCCTCATGCAAACTAAATGCAAGACTTGGCTGACAGCATGTCATGATACCTCGATGACAAGGGTCATTGAGCATGTTTTTCATCGCTGGTTCTCCTGGTCACGCATTCATTTACATAATGTCATTATATAACTGGAATATTGCAGACCATTCGCTCACTCACTGATCAAGACATACGGGTGGGTGGAAGATGTGCTCACAACTCCATGCTGGCCTAGTTGTGACATAGCTTATGGACGTGGAAGAGGTTTTGGAATTGTGGTAGATGTGGTGTGGTGTTTTCACATTTGACTAGATGTAACAACAGCTGAATATGGTCTGTTTCACATCACTGTGTGTTGTTACATGTTTGCAGGTTCCACAGCTCTCCATGCTTTAGAGCACGGCTTCAGGACGGTGCTGATCGAGGACGGGTGTCGTGGTGTTTGTCTGCACGGAATCGATGACATGAGACAGAGGCTGGTCAGCAATGGAGCATATATTGCCACATCTGATGAGGTATGTCAGCAATGGAGCATATATCGCCACATCTGATGAGGTATGTCAGCAATGGAGCATATATCGCCACATCTGATGAGGTATGTCAGCAATGGAGCATATATCGCCACATCTGATGAGGTATGTCAGCAATGGAGCATATATCGCCACATCTGATGAGGTATGTCAGCAATGGAGCATATATCGCCACATCTGATGAGGTATGTCAGCAGCGGGAGCTGATGAGGTATGTCAGCATATATCGCCACATCTGATGAGGTATGTCAGCAGCGGAGCATATATCGCCACATCTGATGAGGTATGTCAGCAGTGGAGCATATATCGCCACATCTGATGAGGTATGTCAGCAATGGAGCATATATCGCCACATCTGATGAGGTATGTCAGCAGTGGAGCATATATCGCCACATCTGATGAGGTATGTCAGCAGTGGAGCATATATCGCCACATCTGATGAGGTATGTCAGCAATCGGAGCATATATCGCCACATCTGATGAGGTATGTCAGCAGCGGAGCATATATGCCACATCTGATGTATGTCAGCAATGGAGCATATATCGCCACATCTGATGAGGTATGTCAGCAATGGAGCATATATCGCCACATCTGATGAGGTATGTCAGCAATGGAGCATATATCGCCACATCTGATGAGGTATGTCAGCAATGGAGCATATATCGCCACATCTGATGAGGTATGTCAGCAATGGAGCATATATCGCAGCACATCATATATGCCACATCTGATGAGGTATGTCAGCAATGGAGCATATATATATCGCCACATCTGATGAGGTATGTCAGCAATGGAGCATATATCGCCACATCTGATGAGGTATGTCAGCAGTGGAGCATATATCGCCACATCTGATGAGGTATGTCAGCAGATGAGGTATGTCAGCATGGAGCATATATCGCCACATCTGATGAGGTATGTCAGCAATGGAGCATATATCGCCACATCTGATGAGGTATGTCAGCAGCGAGCATATAGCCACATCTGATGAGGTATGCAGCAATGGAGCATATATCGCCACATCTGATGAGGTATGTCAGCAATGGAGCATATATCGCCACAGCTGATGAGGTATCAGCAATGGAGCATATATCGCCACATCTGATGAGGTATGTCAGCAAGCGGAGCATATATCGCCACATCTGATGAGGTATGTCAGCAATGGAGCATATCGCCACATCTGATGAGGTATGTCAGCAATAGAGCATATATCGCCACATCTGATGAGGTATGTCAGCAATGGAGCATCTGATGAGGTATGTCAGCAATGGATATATATCGCCACATCTGATGAGGTATGTCAGCAGCGGAGCATATATCACCACATCTGATGAGGTATGTCAGCAGCGAAGCATATATCGCCACATCTGATGAGGTATGGAGCATATATCGCCACATCTGATGATGAGGTATGTCAGCAATGGAGCATATATCGCCACATCTGATGAGGTATGTCAGCAGTGGAGCATATATCGCCACATCTGATGAGGTATGTATAGTCAGCAGCAATGGAGCATATATCGCCACATCTGATGAGGTATGTCAGCAATGGAGCATATATCGCCACATCTGATGAGGTATGTCAGCAATGGAGCATATATCGCCACATCTGATGAGGTATGAGGGAGCAATATATATCGCCACATCTGATGAGGTATGTCAGCAATGGAGCATATATCGCCACATCTGATGAGGTATGTCAGCAATGGAGCATATATCGCCACATCTGATGAGGTATATCAGCAGCGGAGCATATATCGCCACATCTGATGAGGTATGTCAGCAATGGAGCATATATCGCCACATCTGATGAGGTATGTCAGCAGCGGAGCATATATCGCCACATCTGATGAGGTATGTCAGCAGTGGAGCATATATCGCCACATCTGATGAGGTATGTCAGCAATGGAGCATATATTTCCACATCTGATGAGGTATGTCAACTGGACAGTCACACAGACAATACAAGGTGTCCAGTTCTTCTGTGGACCTGGGGCCCGATCTACAAAACATTCACAGCATTATGCCATTTGCAAGCCAATGATAAAGTGTAGGTCGTAACGTTATGAACGCTTTATGGAAAGGGACCCTGAAGATGTATATTAATTCTGTTATGTAATATTGGTCCATATTACCGCTGCAATACCATTTCATTCTGTTTGTTGCTTTTGCCAGAGACATTTCTCAATAAAATGGCAGCTGTATTTTGTGTTCTTTTTTTTCCAGAGTTAGGCTCTTATTAAAGACCTGTTCCGCATTATCAATTAGCTTCAATGGTCTGCTTCTGAAAACTGTATTACAGAATTTTGAAATGATAAAAACAAAAACTAAAGGTGGGAAAGATCACTGGAATCTTTTGGGGAACATGTGTGAAATGTAAGTGTGGATGTTGATACAGTAATTAGACACAGTGTATGATGTTAGGAGAAGAGAAAACAGCAGACAATAACAGTAAATATATATACACTTGGGTGGCAGTCATGTTGGACAGTATTCATGGGACATCTATGAGACATCACAGTGAGGTCATGTTCCTTAACCAACTCCTTTCCAAAGTATTGTCCCTTGTTTCTGACAAGATGAGTATTTACTGAATAATACCCATCAGGACTGTAGATAGTTTGTAGTTTGTGGCTATTAGTTCACACACACATAGTTGCACACCAGGGGTTACAGCCCTCGCTTGTCACACCAAAGAACCAATTTCAGTATTCCACGTGGGTACAATGTGTGAAGCTGAGATAGAGATAAGCGATAAAACCAACTCACTCATACAGCAGACCTTCCTTTGGAATACTGTTTCACTGTTTTCATGCAGCACCTATATTTTCTGCAGATGAATTCTTGATGATGTCCTCTGTTGCAGGTCCAGGACCTTATGTCAGCCAAGAAGCGCCCCCTGTTGTTGGCTGTAAAAGCTGCTGAAAATTATGCCATGGCTAGGAGAATAGTACGGTCAAGGGAAGTGTAGCTGGAGCTGATGTGCTGCTGTCCCCGTGCTTACTGCCGGTGTGCAGGAATGTACTGTCCCTCATGTTCTGTTTGCTATCTATATGGAGTACTGTGTATATGGAGTAGTATGTACGAAGAGGACTATGTATAAGAAGTACTATATATATGGAGTAGTATGTACGAAGAGGACTATGTATAAGAAGTACTATATATATGGAGTACTATGTACGAAGAGGACTATGTATAAGAAGTACTATATATATGGAATACTATGTATATAGAGCATTATGTATATTACACCCTGTGTGAGCAAGTAAATCATAAATCAATCCTTTTCTGGGGATTTTTTTGTGTTAAGTAATTTTCATGCTTGTTTTCATCTCAGCTGTCATTTATTGATGAAATTTGAGAAATCTGTTTCTTTAGGAAGTGTGTTCTTTTCAGCAAACCAATAATTTGATTAAAGTTCAAGAGCTTATAAATATTTAACAGACAATAGTTTTATAGAAAATAAGTAAACCAAGTGGTTTAAGGTAATTATTTTGTGCAGTGAATAGTTGACACATGTATGTCATCAACCAGTTGAAAGGCAGCTCAAACAATGTATTGTGTTGGAGATTTTAAAATTATAAAGGTGTAAAATGTCTGGTTTGTGATCATTCTCCTTTGGCTTAGCCAGCAGAAGAGATGATTAAACTTGATGATCACTTGTTTTTACTGATGTCATTGAATGCATATATCCAGCTGTTATCATTTTATACCACAAATATTCAAAAGTCATCATTCCACAAATTTTGATAATTGCTATCTGTTGGTCTTTGAACAGGTGGTATTTAAAGGCTCAATGTCACGCTTTTTCGACAATATTTTGGTCTATAGTATATATATTGGGGCATATGCACTCATAGACTAAGGCTTAGTCTCTGAATATATATAATTTTGATAGTAACAAACAAGCCCATTTATATTGAACCTGAGGAAATCTAGACTTGCTTTATTTAGGGCTTTAGCACTGCAGAGAGGGCTTGGCAGTAGGGAAATTAATGTGGTTCAGGGACTGTGAGACAGACTAATGCACTCACTTTAGCTTCCTATTGATACAATAAAAGACTTGTTATCCCATATGGGGGCTGTGAGGTAGTCTAGTGGTTAAGGTGTTTGCTGGTCACACCGAAGACCCGGGTTCGATTCCCCACATGGGTACGTGTGAAGCCCATTTTTGGTGTCCCCCGCCATGATATTGCTGGAATTTTGCTTAAAGTGGTGTAAAACCATACTCACTCACTCACTATTATCCCTTATGACTTGCCTGAAATCGATAATTGAAACTTCGAGGCGAGCAGCTTCCAAACAGACAACATTTGCCATATATGGAATGTTACCAAAGCTCCGTACATCGAAAACTGTCGCACGTGGTGTTGTCGGTGTTTGCTGAACTGGCCTCAATCACAAGTTGCGTCATAGGATATTCATAAAGAGCGTTCCAAGGAACTTAACACTGAGGGGTTTGCTTGAAATAAAGTTCAGTCGGCCGAGGGCACGATAGTCGATTTAATGCAACGTGGCATTAATTCATTCGAACTGTTTAATTTCATATTGTAATCTTATTGCGTAATTTTTTTTCGGAATAAATTATATGGTAGCTTCGCTGGGGGCTGATAGTATTAATGAGAGAAATACAATATTGATTTTTAGAGAAGTGTGGTGTGATAGTGTGCTTTTAAGGTCTACAACAATATTGTGTAGTTAAGGTATATACATCCTATAGCTTTGTAACTGAAACTGAAGTTTCTATTGCTACAAATACAATTGGGATGAAACACTGGTACGTTAGTTTTTGTAACTGTCGAGGTCCAGAACGACCAAAGATTTCACTTGTAACACAAATAATAAGTAATATACTCAGTTGCCCAGGCCATCCTCTAGCCATGTCAGAGTCCCTGATTTGCCATATGCCGATTGTCATGTGTTTAACTAAAGTGTGTAAACGTAGGCACTATATTTTTCTGTTTTCTCCTTTGCTGCTGCGACCTATGCTATCTGTTGTTAATTCTGAGATTGATCAATTATGTTGTCCCACACTGACAGTATCTCTCAGGAGACAACAGCTTAAAATGGCCCCTATAAGGCAATAGGTTTATCACCAACTAGATTCAGTTATTGTCTTGAATAAGAAAGGCCTTTTAGGGCTGTTTTGTGCCTTGTGAATTAACACAGCAGTTGAAATGATTGTCATCTGGGGATTGTGATTGTCAGCATCCTGATCATTAGGATCTCACTAATGTGTTACGTTGTCCACAGAAGGACAAATAGGCCGCTTTTCCAAACATTTTTAAATATAGTATAAAATTTCAACAAGGGACATTATTGGACATTAATCCTTAAATTATTGGTACAATGTTAAACATGAAATAGTACTGTTGGCTTTTTGCCAGGTTTCACAACTGATTGCCTCTGCATCCACAGGCAAACTGTAGCGCAAATAGGGTTGCGCAACAAAGAGAAAATGACCAGTCTTCCCATATGTGAGCGAAGCGAGCAAAGGTTGGCAACGTGCTTCCCTCGCTTCAGTTCGAAAATATATTTAATATCAAACTAAAATATCGCCATCATCAAAGGTAGACACCCATGTCCTCACAGAGTTGTGCTCTCAGATTTCCAACCTCATATTTAATAATTACTCGCGTACAATATATTTAATTCAACATTTTAAGCGCCACTCATGACATGTCAAATCGTTCTTCGCCTCCATTACCCCTGCCAGCTTCCGGTTCAGCTTTTAACGTTTTACCAGATGATGTAACAGATCAATTTGTCATAAGAGCAAGTGAGTGTGTATTATCAGTCAAAGAAACCAATCCAAAAGGTAACCACTGTATCATGCAGGCTTGTTGTTTAGCATAGATCTGTCTCTGATTTAAACTGCACAATTTAAATTACAAACATTTCCCAAAATATCATTGGACCACCTTTATTTAACTTTACTTGTCATTGAGAAAATAGACCAGTAGACCAGTGTTGGTGTTGAACACTGCAGTTGCAATCTTCAAGCTTCAGAGACCTTCAGGTTCCATCTAATCACTCATCTTCCTTTAGTCAGTTACTCACTCTGTGATTTAGGGGCGGTGGGTTAGCCTAGTGCTTAAAGCGTTTGCTCGTCACGCCGAAGACCCGGGTTTGATTCCCCACATGGGTACAGTGTGGGAAGCCCATTTCTGGTGTCCCCCGCTGTGATATTGCTGGAATATTGCTACAAGCGGCGTAAAACCATACTCACTCACTCCCTCCCTCTGTGATTTGGGCTGTAATGATTCACTAATGCCATGTGCCAAAAGGTGGTTTTTGGTAGTCTTTAATTTGTACACATATGTACAATAGATAACAGTTTTAAAACATACATGCACTGCATTATTGCTATCACATGCCAAAGTAGTTCTGTATACTTGAAAATTACCAAGTGACTGATGTATACTGTTATCTTCATAACAACTTTTTGTTTGATAGAATTGTGGTGGAAAATCCTTCAAATGATGGTTTACAGTTTCAGCTATAGTAAACTAATTCAAAAGTCCTTGAAGTTTTACTGTAAATCTGTTTTATTAATAGATGTATTCATGAAATTTTTGTTTTCTTATCTCTGACTGAAATACATGAGATTACAACTCACTGACTCATCAAAATGTCAAATAATTTACTATATGTTGTTTGGTTGGTCTCTAGTCAATGAATGTCTCATTGTAATATGAACAGAGTGTTCAGTATGTTCAATGAATTTCTTCAGCCCAGGATATTGTTGCAGCCCTGTATATGAACGGTTTTCCTGAATGATTTATTTTACAAAGATAACCGAATGTGGCCAAGTTTAATCTTATATGTAAAGATGAAAGACTTGACCTCCCAATTACCATGTTAGCTCCATGATTTACCTGTGTATTTGTCTTATGTAACCAGTTAAATGGTCAGCTTGCCTTGTCTATCGTTCTGTCAGCGTGCTTTCATGTCATGTCTAAGTGGATCACACAACTTGATTTTTGGTTAAAAATGTACAAATGTTAGTCTGTTTGCAGTGAAATGTACCGATGAATTTCACTTTACACACAAAAAGTAAATCAAATTAAGTGAAATAAAGATTGCGAATCCTCATAATTTTACCTTGCCAAATGAACATTTAAATCTCAGAATTTCTTTCAACTTAGGATAAAAGTTGTTTAACAAACGACCATAGATTCAAATCGCTATTATTGGTTTGTATTACAATGGGGTAAGCGCAGTAGATGGAACAGCGAAACAAATGCACGTGCGGTACGTGAAGAGCGTTAACTTAGATCAGCCCTACTTGTTCTCGGTGTTTCATCTAATGTGCATACCCCCTTGTAATACAATCTTAATTTCGCTTTAATCGATTTACTTTTTTGTTTAGAGTGAAATTCATCGGTACGTTTTCACTGCAAACAGACTATAGATGTGTTGTCTTTTTTGGTTTTTTAAAGACATGTACAGTTCATATCAGCTATTGTTGTGTGTACATACCTGAACATGCCTTTTGCCAACATAACATCCTTCTGTATATCTGATATATATTGGCTATTAAGCAGATAAAGCAGTATTTATACTGGATATATTTTCATTCTGTATCCGGATGTGTTTCAGTACAATGAGCTAGAAGTGAGAATATTCGGGTGTGATTTTATGAGCTGAATGTTGTACACACTCCTCAATCTTACATGTTACAATTAAACAGTTTCTTAAAAGGCATTGTGCATTTATACACTTCTAAGTCCTCATTCTAGTCATATTCAAATCTATTCAGGTCATAAAATGGGATCATTTAATACTGGGTATATCATTTCATGGTTACCAATTACGGAAATATATTTCCAGTGAAATATGTTTTTTGACAATATCAGATCTAGAATGATGACAATTTTTATGGATATACAACATCTTTTATTCTGTGAAGGGCGACGTTTCGACATAGATTCTGATCACTTGGTTGACAACGACATTAGAATCTATGTCGAAACGTCGCCCTTCACAGAATAAAAGAAATTGTATATCGATAAAAATTGTGATCATTCGTCATCAACTCAACTTCTAAAATGCCCACCAAAGGAGAAATATCAGATCTGCTTTGTGAATACTAGTGAACTCGAACAAGGTCAAAAGCAGGTGATGTAATACAAGCTGGCCAACTGCCTTGTATGTGTTTTCATTCACTGGACAGAAAGTCATGGCCTGTTTGTCTGGTATTCATTTCCACATACTTGTTATAGCCTCAGTTTGTTCAAGTGGTTCAATTCTGATTTTCAATATGGCCACCATGGACATATCCAGTTGAAGTACAGAGCATGGCACTGTGGATACAATGTAGAAAGGGGCCAAACAGATAGCCAGATTGTATTGTGCGTATTGGGAAAACACATTCCATGTTTCAAAGAGCATGTGAAAAGTAAGATTGTTTATGGATAACAACTACTTTTATTATATATGATGTGACGTTTCGGTATGGATTCTTATACTGTTGTCAAGCAAAGAGTGAAGTACTTCAGCACAGAACAGACTTATATACATGAACAGGGATTAAGTAATAACAACATGTAGGTATGAATCAAGGGGATTAACAACAAGAAGAAGACACGGTGGTAATAATGTAGTGACAATAGGAGGAAGCCAATGGTCCTAGAGGCAAAAACAAAATATACATGGCTGATGAGATTAATTAGCAATGATAGCTGGAGTGCTCTAATCTGTTGTTTTTATCAGTTCATTGTATGCAGAAGGGATGAGATATCCCTGGTCTCTGTTGATTGAGGGCTTGTGTCTCAGTTTGAAACGCTTCTGCAAGTTTTCTTTTGGTGAAGTCCTGGTGGTTTTCGATAATATCTTACATTGTCCCAAATTATGTTGTGATTGGGACAGTTGATGATAATGGTCTGATAGTGCTGATTTTCTGTCAGATTTAGTGGTAGATGATAAGTGTTCATTGATTCTGATATTTATAGGCGGGAGGTTTTAGCCTACATAGGACTCGCCACAGTCACAATTGATTTTGTAGACAACATCTTTGGGTTGATGTTGTCGTTTAGAGGTGTTCCTGCCATTAGCTTTCAGTAGGGTTTTCAGTGGTGTAGAGCTGGTAAAGTAGGTTTCGATGCCTGCTTGTCGCTTCAGGAGACGGCTGATGTGGTGGGAGGTCTTCCTATGAAGGGTTCATGTATATAAGTCTGTTCTGTGCTGTAGTACTTCACTCTTGCTTGACAACGGTATAAGAATCCATACCAAAAGCGTCGCATCATAAATAATAAGAGAAGTTGTTATCCATAAACAATCTTACTTTCTTATTAGTCACCAACTTCTAAATGCCAATGAATGAGCATGTGAAAAGTTACCATTGTTTACCAACAATGATGTTGGGCTTCTGAACACTAGATGACCATATGTACCTGGTAAACTTGTGTCTAGTCTCAGGTAACATGGAAGCTGGCCTTGGTTAGCTGCAGTTTATGTGCTTCTCAGGCAAGCTTTGTATCCTGTTATCATATTGTATGTAAACATGCTGTTGCATGATGTTTGTTAATTGTGATATATAGTTTTATTGTAACGGTCTGCATCACAATCGGTTGAGTCAACCAGCCTGAATAATTTTTAGTACATTTCTGTGTTGTTACATGGGTTATTTTGAGCTTACTCCACTGAAAAAAATCTTCTAGATTCAAGTTTGGATTGGTGGCTATGTTTACTGAGGTCACTGATGATTTGGCTTTGTTATTAACCTGGTTCATTGTTGTATAAACCTTTAAATCTAATATTTAATGAATTTATCCGTGATGCTCCTGTGACAGCTGTGATGTGGAAAGGGTCCCAGTCTTAGCCTTGTGAAGACTGTTGCCAGTAGCAACAGACTTTCAGCTTTCAGTTCAATCCTGATGGGATAACATTGCATAACATTTAAAACTTTAGGACAGACTTGGACAAATTTTATGACATTTTCTGTAAACTTGTCTTAGAAATACTACAAAACAAATTTCTTAACAAAGGCCAAAAAGCAATGTTTTTCAGTTGATGAATTCAGAAATGAAATGAAAAAAAACCCCACACCCCAAAACACCTGAAAACATCCTGTTCATTTTTGTTGTTGTAATGGACTTTTACAATCTTGAAGCTTTATTGAAAATGACAAAGATCAGAATGGTTTATGTCTCTGGTTTGTTACTGCAGTATGCACATGTTCCGTGCCAAGCATCATTGCAGGTGGATACTCACAGGTTTTCAGCCCTAATAGAGATTGATATAGAAATTCGTCGACATTCCATAAAATGGCATACTGTAATAATGGTCACCACAGATACTGGACCCTGGGATCATGGCATCGTGACTTATGTGTTAAAGAATAGACATTACGATGGTTATAGATCCATGAATTTATTCTGAGATGAGTCTGAGAGCACCATGTATAAATCAACCTAAGCTCTATGACTGTCACAAGTCTATGTAAAGGATTGAAACCAATGATCACCATAGGGCTAAGTTTGTTTTGTACAATGGCACCCAGGTCTAAAGACTACCAAGACTTGCCATTATGTTTATAGCGCTAGGAGTGACCACTAGCTGACTCAGTAACTTAATAGTACTTAATCTCTCTTTATTTGATATGACTATTTCTCCACTTGATGTGGCAGTCATTTGATGTTTGAATTTGATATGTTCATTCAGTGGAGGTGTACATCATAGCAATATTACGTGATGATCACTGTCTTATTTGAATAACTTTGATAAGTGTATATTCTCTGAGTCCAGTTTTGAAAGTTATGGACCTAGATTTTCAAAGCTCTCTTAGTGTTAAGATCGTCGTAAGTGTCATACATTAACATTAACTTACGATTATCTTAGCTCTAAAGAAGAGCTTCGAAAATCTAGGCCCTGGTTTGGAAAATGTATATTTAGAGTAACTACACATACCCATATTTTTATCTATTTTCAAACATGGCTATCAAAGTGGCCATATTAAAAATATCATGCCATTTCTGCATGTGTAGTTGTGAAATATTCATGCTCCCAAAACATCATGGTGTTACCATTGGTATTTGCTGATGTCCCAATAACTAAAGACATTTACTGGCAAAGTACATCATCAATATTTGAGGGATGGGGAAAAGAAAGGCAGTGATGAAATTAATTGCAGTTGATATTGCACTTATCTGTGATAACGTGGTAGCAAGTTTATGGTTCATAATTCAGGGAAATGGTTACAGAGAACCAAGCAATATCTGAATATAGGATGAGTGGAAAATGATACTTATTTTCTTATTTTACTTAAAATTGATGCATATTTTAAATATCAAACTTATAGCAAAGAGCTTTTTGAAATATATATATATTCTTATGTGAAGATGGAAAGTGGTGTTGAACTGAGGACATATCATATTGAAGCTGAAGATTATGTGTATGTATGTATATGTTGCTGAGTGTATGCTAACAGATTGTCATTGTAAAGCATAATGTTCATTGCTAACCAGTGTTTTATATAATAGTTTACACTTTCTGTGATGTCAGAAAAATTAAAAAGCAAAAGTATATGGATGTTTATTTTTTGTACAAATACCAACAAGATGTATAAAACATAGACAAACACATCACATAAATATTCTTATCTGGTATTAATAGTTCATGAGGTGATTTTGAAGAAATCCTATAATAGATATCCTCTTTATGTAAGTCACACTTTTCAGTATGCAGTCTGCCACCAGTCTTCCTGATCTCAGCTGTTATACACATAATCCCATTTGTTCAGGCTAAACCTATTTTAGTGAGGCATTTATAGGCAACTTCAATCCCTAGATGCAGAGTTCTTTGTACAGATTACAATCTGTGCCAAGTTGAGGCTCTGGGATGATCTAGGATTTTCAGTTATTACATTCATAAAGTGACTCAAATTTAAGTTTTGGCAGTTTTTCTGTGAAGTGGAAGTAATTGTCAGGCAGAATTGTGATGTGGAACTAAGTTTCAGCCAGAATTGACTGACCATAAGATGACCAAGGTTTTGAGACTCACTGGGGATAGAATTAAACACAAGGAAGTAACTTTATCCAGCATGGAGCCAGGATAACCCTTTTTAAGGGAGAACAGCATGTCTTTTTTGAAGATTTTAAGATAATGCTGACTATGAAAAAACATCGGACATTTTTTAAGATGAAAACGTGACTGAAATTTGTTTCTCTTTCAGTTCTATCCTTACTGATATAATGTTTACCACTCTAATTTGAGAATAGTTTTTAAATTTCATATATTAAAAGACATAAGTTTCATGTAATGTATTTGGTGTTGACTCATACTATCAGGTGTATTACTCAAACATGCAGCCTGCCTGGAGGTCGGCATCTGTATTTCAGTGAATCTCTTACACTGTCTTGGGTAAGTAAAAAATCTTGTCTATGATAATTGTGCCACGTCTCGTGTTCGATAAGGGTGATGCTTCACGTGGAAGGTAAGGGGGTTGGATATACAGTATGAAAAAGGGGACATTTCCTCCCCCTCCACCCCACCTCTCTCACCCTCTACATCGTAGACTACCATTTGTAAAATGTAAATTACTCCTACACTTAGTCTGTTGTACAGACCCTGAAGTAAATATATCCAAGAAAGCCCACGCAAGTCTAGAAAATGTGGCAAGTCTAGATTTCCTCAGTCTCAGGGCTCCTTTTCATTATATATATATTTTTTTTTACTATGAACTTTTTTTCAGTAAAATATGTTCATTTCAGAGACTAGTTGTTAGTCTAACCTACACTAAGACATGTAACATGTATATTTCATCAACAGATATGCATCTATCTTCTTTCGCGGTATGGGGTAGCCTAAAGGTTAAAGCGTTTGCTCGTCACGTCGAAGACCCCAGTTCCATCCCCCACTGGGTACAATGTGTGAAGCCCATTTCTTGTGTCCCCTGTCCTGATATTGTTTAAAGCAGCGTAAAACTCACTCACTCATTCTTTCATGGTATCATTAAGGAACTCTCACACCGTATTTTTCCCCAGTTTCTTTATAAGATACATAGTGTAGTTTATTAACCTTCATGTAAGTAACGGTTTACCAACAAAATTAAAAGTTAAACTTTAAAAGGGTCACGATTTTATCTTGTTCGGTATGCTTCTATATTTCAAATGTAAATTGTAATAAGCAACCAAAACATCCCTTACTCATCATACTGATATAAGTTTAACTTCTGTTGTAAGTATATAGGTTAGGTATATTCTGATACCAGTTACTTACACAATGGGAAACACGCGTAGCCAGTCGTCACAAGCTCCGCAATTCGCTGCAGGAGTTGTGTCCCCTGGGAAGAACGCTGTAGTCGAGTTTTGAAATTCCGGTTCGTCAGCTTGTTTCCAGTTTAGTCAAACACGTGCTTGCTTCGCAAATGTGGTAAACGTCTGAGACCAGCACCACTTAGGTCTTGTCTCCGACATTAAGGCGTTCGCTCGTCACGCTGAAGACCCGGGTTCGATTCTCCACATGGGTACAATGTGTGAAGCCCATTTCTACTGTCCCCCGCCGGGATATTGCTGGAATATTGCTAAAAGCGGCGTAAAATCATACTCACTTATTCAACATATACATGCATTGTCCACCATATACTGACTGACTGACTGAGTTTGGTTTTATGCCGCTTTTAGCAATATTCCAGCAACATCACGGCGGGGGACACCAGAAATGGGCTTCACACATTGTGCCCATGTGGGGATTCGAACCCGGGTCTTCGGCGTGACGAGCCAACGCTTTAACCATTAGGCTACCCCACCGCCCCTGTCCACCATATACATTTATGTAATAAAACGCAGGGCTGATTCAAACATCGCATAGAAGTCTGTGCAAGGTTAACAAAACGAATGAATCTGTAACCATGTGTTTACCAAATCACAACGGGATATAGTGGCTTGTCTTATCTCCAGACAACTGGCCGCTATAATGTCAGGGTTTATCCAGGACGACAAAAACATACATGTGATAAGCACAATGCACATTTTACGCTGGATTAACCCCAGGCCTGGTCTACAGATGTCCCTATTTATTTCCACCGAGGGGTTACTAATCTGTTTCGCTGTTACTGACTATAAAAGAAACGACCATATCGATTAACCTGGACGTAGAGATTTACTTAGCATGTTGTCAAGGACTTGTGTTCCCGAAATCCGGATTAAACACCTTGTGCTTTTACGAAGCTCAAGTCTTATGGTTTGGCGAGGAGTCTACGGAATTGCAATTAGACAGTGTTCGTCCTTTATTCGTCTCTAAGTTTGACATGATTGGTCGGACAGGAGATGAAAGCCGTCTTTACTGTACACTCTCTCAGTAAATACTGCTCTGCGTGGTAGCAGCAGAGTAGAAACCGTAAGTACCGTTTCTCAAAATGAATCCTCTGTATGTGAATGTGCAAGATTATCAAGATATGTTTGTTCAATTAAACTCACGTTAAAATTAGACTATTTAGGAATATTCAGCGTATTACAAAGACAACGCACCTGTTATTAATCACCTTCCGATTTCCTGCTGCTGGTTGGGCCACTTCTATCCAACAATGACCACCAGATCTGTTTGATACGGACGTAACGTCATGTGTCAATTTTTTCCTATCACTGCGTTCATGTGCATATGGATATACATGTAGTTACAAGATACATGGTGGGATACGTAAATTTTAATCAGCAATCCAGCTGACGATTACCCAGTTTCCGATACCAAGGCCTTGTGAAAATGTGAATTGTAATGATATCGCATGGGTCTTATTTAATTTTGACTTGTTTGTTTAAGTTTTGTTATGGGAAACAGAAAGGGATATTTTCGCCTGCGCTTGACTTTAAGAAAAAGGCCAGATATTTGTGTTCTTGTGTCCTGATCTTAAAATGTACGAGATTTCGCACCCTGTCTATGTGTTTATTTACTGTGATCTCGGTTTATGTAAAAACAACTGCGATACGTATGTTAAATGTTGCTAGGACTCTAACACACAAACTAAACATGTAGCAATATCCCCCTCCGATGAGTGTGAATTCGAAGACTTTCAGCACATGTGAAATGTTTCTGTATACAAATGTATTTACCATTTGACACTACATATGTAACACTCAAGACACTAGTGACAATTATATAGTGTTATTTGGATGAGGCTTATATCACATGTTTAAGCAATGAAGAATATCATGTTCACGTTTTCTACATATGAGTGATGAAAAGTAGCAAAAGAAATAGCGATTTATATTACTTAATGACTGAATCAGGCATAGTTGTAATCTTCTTGACTGATATATACTGCTTTAGATGTTGGGGAATCTTTGAGAATGTAGATCAACGCAATAACTGTGTATAGGCACAGCTCAGTGTTTGCCTTTAACCCTGAAAAGCTGCAGGCCCTAAGGACTCAGAACCATATAAAATTGTGGGTCCTGATCAGAATGTGTAGGTCCTATATTTTAGCTGCAATATAAGTAATTCCCAGCAAACAAAAATTGTGACCACTAACAAACTGCGTTAAAGGATATTTTGTTTGAGGTTAAAATATCATATCTCACTAATTTAAATTGCATCCTCGAAAATGGCGCTGAGATCGTAAGCATAGAGAAAAAGAATGTGATGCACATATCTATGGCTAATGCAAGGATGTTATCATTACTGGTGTAAAGTGCTTGCATTGAACAATTTGAATATATTATAACAATTTTGTATATTATTAAAATGCCGTGTCCATCCTCTGACTCATCAAGCACCACAACAGCTAGAATCTTTGAAGAGAACATATTTTGCATCTGATCATCAAAGTGATTCAGTGTGAAATTAAGAGTGAATATAAGCTATAGCCATGGATAAATAGATACACCTATGCTCTTTTTCAGAAAACAGTTTTAGCTTTTTAGCTTTTTAGCTTTTTATTTACATCTCATATACCGCCTGGTTTATGTCTGTGAATCTATTTAACACAATGTACCATTCTGATCAATCGAGGGGGAGCAACAGTAATATCGCTGTTTTGACCAGACCATAGTTTTACAATAAAACCCCAAACCCGCATGCACACTATGAAATTTAACATAAACAACCAACCGCAGTCAGCTAAATCAGTCTGCACAACGCCTGGTTTCAAGTAAGTTACTGTAAAGCGAAGTTTGTTATTCAATATGTGAGTAGAACACAAACATCAGACAAGGCTAGAATAAAAAACCGATCCAGAATTTACAATGAAAGTGAGTGAGCGCGTGAGTTTAATTTTACGCCGCTTTTAGCAATATTCCAGCAATATCACGGCGGGGAACACCAGAAATGGGCTTCACACATTGTACCCATGTGGGGAATCGAACCCGGGTCTTCGGCGTGACGAGCGAACGCTTTAACCACTAGGCTGTACTAACCCCACAGCCCCTTTACAATAACAACGGGTGCAGCATGGTAATGTTTACCACCAAAGTAATGTTGTACTATTTGCTGTAGGTAGTATACACATTATGGAATTAAAAGTTAAACACAATTACATTTGATACCTTATCAATTTGCCCTTGCTTTCGTCTTCTGTCAGTTCAACGCAACTAAACTGGTTCCTAACAAGTATGTTTGGGGCTAATTTTGAGATCGTTTTATTGCTGTATACTGCTCAGTGGGCATTACAGTGCTAATAGCATGTACAATATGATCCAATGCCAGTGTAATTTGTGCAGGTTGATGATACATGTGCAATGCTATCGATCTGCCATTACCATGGCTAAAACGCAGACTGAACATTCTGCCACATTACTTCTAAACCAGAGGCGACTAACGGGATCGGGTGGTCAGGCGCGCTGACTTGGTTGACACATGTCATCGGTTCTCAATTGCGCAGATCGATGCTCATGCTGTTGATCACTGGGTTGTCTGGTCCAGACTCGATTATTAACAGACTGCCGCCATATAACTGGAATATTGCTGAGTGCGGCGTAAAACTAAACTCGCTCTTCTAAACCACGTTACTATTATATACACAATATATCTAACAGGTGAGTATGTTGTATTTCAAACTAACCTAGAGCTATCTCAAACACAGTTTACTTAAGAATTCCTAAATTGGGATTATCATCAAGTAAATCTACCACTTATTGCAACAGGCTGCCTTCACTGTATTACTTAAGGCGCGGTCACATCTTACGGTCATGAACGTTGTTCTACTGGACTGTAGTGGTTAACGTAGTAAACCCTAGTTATATCGTAGTGCCATGTTACCACGGTGTACTGCGGTCAACAGGGTGCAGTACGGTCAATTACGGTCTACAAGGGAGAACTAGGGTCAACCACGTTGAACCACGTTCAAACTACGGTAACAGTAGGGTCTTGCCATTCAAGCTAACCGTAGAGATATTTTGAACATATTGACATGTTTTGGTCTAACCGCGGCCAAAGCATGGCAAAGTACGGTCATAACTACGATGATCTACGTTGAAGTACACTTATATACGTTTAACTAAGGTCAAATATGGATCTACTACGGTCTACTACGTCCATCCCCCACTACGGTCAACTACGTGCGTGTCCATGCCGCTTTGCTATGAATATGCAATGCCATTTATAGGTCAAATGTAACATATACAATCCGCGGTGGCTGAGTGTGTTAGATCCCTGACTTTGTGTCCTGGCGATTAGGTGCCTGACTCTGAGAGAGTGGGTTCGAATACCGCGTGGGAACCAAATAATAACTGATATACGGCATTTGACATTGATCGAATCACCAACACTTATTTACCTGGGCCTCCCTTCACAAAGAACTAAGGTGATCGTAAGTCACTAAGGTAAACTTAGAGCAATGTTAAAAAATGGGAGTTAAGGTTAACCATATTAAGGTTGCTTCATGAAAGGAGGCCCTGGGCCTCCCTTCACAAAGCACTAAGGTGATCGTAAGTCACTAAGATAAACTTAGTGCAATGTTAAGGAATGGGAGTTAAGGTTAACCTTAGTAAAGGTTGCTTTGTGAATGGAGCTCCTGGAGTCGATCTGGCCGCCATGATATAGCTTTATGTATTCCTAACTGCGTCTTCTAACAATAAAAACCTACACGCTCATAGACATATTATATGTATTCTAAACTGCCACGGAAAAGAAAGTTTACATTTAAAAGTCTGATTTGACCCCAAAAGTTCTAGACGCTATTAAGACGTTACTGGGCTGAAAACTGTCGCCTTAAGACTTGAATCGTTGGGCCCGAAAACACTGCTGTGAAACAGGTATCGTATATATCACTATAGATTGCTTAAACCGAATCAGATCATGGATCATTTGTAATTATCATGACCTGTTCATTTATTTTCATTATTTGCTTACAGACAGTTGGGATCAGGACAAAGAAAGGCATGCGGTTCCACCAATCGATCAACAGATTGAAGCGATTATCACTAATCTGAAGATGGTCAAATAACTGTATAGTTTTTTTGATAAAGGAAACGACAGGTGAATCATACGATTTATCATACGACCAAAACGAATGGAATTAAAACCAGCCATGGAACCGCAAAATCTGGCGCAAAACGATTCCCCTCTGAAGGCCAAAATGAAAAAGGTCGTAAAGGTTCTATGCAAACAGTATTCCCGTAAGTGTATTAATCCTACCGGAGAAGATAAGTTCTTTTACCTGGCACAAACTCTTATGAAAGAAAAACTGCATGGTCTTCCGAGGTATGGCATTTTCGCAGACATCGAAAAGAAAATCGATGGAGTGATCGAATCCGCTGTCAGACATCCCACAAGCGGAGCAGACGACAGCTCCCCGCAGCCACTGAAAAACTCTTTGCAGCGAAAACGGAGCATCGCATTGATTAGAGCACAGTCGCCAGTCGAGGGTTGGCGCAGTCTCAGGCGAGACAGTCAACTCCCTGAGTTTGAAAGCTATCCGTGTTTGTGGCAAAACGACTTGTTCATGATGGCAAACGATCCTAAAACCCAGGATGCGATTCGTAAATCAAGGAACAAGATAAGCGACAGTCTCAATCTACCTGGTGATAGGTTTGCTCGATTGATGCGTTTGAGGCAAAATGTTCATACAATCGAGAAGAAGTTCCGATCTTTGTTGAAGAACGGTTCCAGAACAGAGAACAATTGTGACAAACGTTTAACAATAACACATGCGTTTGGACGAAGAGGAAGACCTTCAAGATTCAAAGAGCCGGGCGAGGTAAGTAGTTCCATTGTTTTGAAGTCATGTTGCTTGTCTTTCGTAATTATATACATCTTTGAACGTCCACGTAATCTAAGGCCCCGCAAATCGGCCAAGCGTTAAAATGTTCCATTTATTCTCGGAAGACACGATTACGTTGACAAAGTTTTCGTATATAGAATACCAATACTACTCACTTTTGTTTACATAGATCTAATTCTAACCACCGCGTTGATTAGGGATTAGGTGCGACTACAAAGATAGCGTGGTCAGACTCGCTGACTTGGTTGATGAATGTCATCGTATCTTAATGGCGCATGATGTCAACCAATCGATAAAGATCGCCGTAATTAAGCTGGCATTTTACTGAGTGCGATGTAATGTGATAATATGTGATAGTAATGTATGTAATTTTGAGAAAAATGTCATTTGTTTTGATCACAGGTGTTTCCTTCCTTCAAAACAATACATCTACAACCGCATATCAGAGTGATTTCTGTTTTTACAAGACTGATTAAAACGTTGAGATAAATGAACATGGCTCTGATTGTATTTCTTGTTTTCATTGTAGGCTCGCATGTTATTCAGAAAACAAGCCCGGATTTTGCTGATTGCTATAAAATGGCTCAACTATGTATTTACGTGAGTATGCATATAGTTAATGTCTACACCTGTAATGTGTGTGTGTGTGTGTGTGTGTGTGTGTGTGTGTGTGTGTGTACCACCAATACCATACACAATGTGCCAAACATGTGTACCATGAAATATGTTTTTGCGATTTTAATCGTCGACTGAAATCCAGAGTGTTCAATGTCCACTTTTGGTGAAAATTGAGTTAGGAAGCTCAGGGCAAGTTTTCCTATATTCTATCCCCATGCAACATTTCACCGTGATATATAGCCTAGAAAGTGGTTTTACATTGTTTTATCTCTATAAAATAACACAAATTGTTAGTTCTAGAGCATTCTAAGTGGTTATTGGACCAATCAGCAAATCCAGTTTGATCACGTGACATGGAGATGGCACAATCTGGAAGTTCTTATCATCATTATAGACATACAAATGGAACATTGGAACATTGCCCTTATTTAGATATATTTAATGTGATTTGTAAGCTATGAAACTAAAACAACCAAGTTAAAACAAGCGTACGGGAGAAATAATCATACAATTCGTACAATAATCGTACAATAATGATCCAGCTGCATTTCTGATACATAGAACACTCTGGTTCTCAACAAAATTACAAATCTATTTGGCCGAGTGTTCTATCTCCAAGCGTTTTCTTATTTATTTCAAGAGCTTTAACATATTTTTGGTTATTTTCCAAGTCTTTTTGATATATCAGATATATGTGCACAATTCCAAAGAATTTGAGCCAATAGTTTTGAAAATATTGTTGTTTTAAACTTCAAGATCGATTTTCTCGAAAATGGGTATTTAGGACCTAGAACACTCTGGTTTGAACCGTTTTGATATATTACAACTCACAACAAAGCAGATATCCCCATGGTGCAGGAGCTACCATGACCTTTCTCAAAGAACACAACATCCGTGTTCTACCGTGGCCAGCCCTCAGTCTTGATCTGAACCCCATCGAACACTTGTGGGATGAGGTTAAAAGGCGTCTGCATAATGTGCGACCAGTTCCTACAACTGCCGATGAACTTCTCACAGTTGCTCTGGGTGTGTGCAGAAGGATCCCTAGGGCTGTGATTAATGCTAATGGTGGTCACGCTAGGTATTGACTGACATATTGGCTATTGACCAGAACCTGTGTAACCCCTTTACCTTTCGAAAACCTAATGATGTCATCAGCCTTTGAAGCCAATGAAATGTCTTCACTCAAATTTTTGTCTATCTGACCCTGTTGTTATTTCTTGTAATTAATGTTGAAAATTAAATACATGCATACTTTATACTCGACTTGCGTTGCTTCTGCACGTGAGTATATTAGGCTGCTATTAATATGGCTCCTACCCCACAACAATCAACCATACCCCTAAATAGAACCATCATACCTCTTCACAATCATTACGCCTTTGAACTAAAACCTTAACTGACTCTAAATAAACATGCATACCCCTACATTCAAATTCCTAATCCCTAAAGGAACCCATGTTACCCCTTACTACAAAACAGCATGCCCATCCAAGGTACCCTGATGCCCTGACGGAAAGCCCATACCGATTACAAAACAATGATACTATTACCCGGAAACAGGAGTAAAACGGGACCATTTCCTGAATATACTCGTACGCCCTCCTGTGACGATCCCATACTCATTACAAACACAATGATGGTATAATACCTGGAAACAAGAGATGTACGTCTAAAAGATTATTTCCTTAATATACTCAATACGTCCTCCTGTGAGGATCGACCCGTGAAGATCCGGGGTAGAATAGATCTTCAGCAACCCATGCTTGTCATAAAAGGCGACTATGCTTGTCGTAAAAGGCGACTAACGGGATCGGGTGGTCAGGCTCGCTGACTTGGTTGACACATGTCATCGGTTCCCACTTGCGCAGATCGATGCTCATGCTGTTGATCACTGGATTGTCTGGCTCAGACTCGATTAATTACAGACCGCCGCCATATAGTTGGAATATTGCTGAGTGCGACGTAAAACTCAACTCACTCACTCACCTGTAAGGATCAATAGTGAAGTGTTCAGGGTGGGGCGAGTGAGTGGGTATTTCAGTCATACAGTGGCGTATTAGCTTAACTTGATGGTAAAGGAACCTTTTCGTACACTTTCACTTCATTCTTGGAGGCAGTGAGTACGAGTATGGTTTTGCATAATAATCGGGGATACGAGCCCACGATCACTGGATCCGGGCATGACTAAGGGACGCAACCCTGTACAGAGATAAACTGCGCCTTTATGACACCTACATGTTGTAGACGTTCAGCACTTTAATAGTGAAACTCACGAGTACGGCTGTGGTATTGACAAGCCAAGTATCTGAAGGGTGGCGAGAAACTGCTCGACCAACAAGCAAATTCATATTTTGGTAGATGCACACACCATACATTGTCTCCAGCCAACATCTCGAGTCGCTATATTAAGAACAGTCAGCCCACTAGCCCTCTTGTTAACACGCAATCCTCAGGAGACCCAATTCATCATGTCTGTAGAACAGTAGTGGCAAGACCATTCGATATAATTAGCCCACAACTAGTTCAGTGACAATAATATCTGCAACTCCCCTCAATCATCCACAAACAGCGATTACTCGTTAAGCCCAAGCTACAAGATTGTCCCCAGATTGCCGGAGACAGCTCTGTTCACCTGGCGCCAGGAACTGCACAGCATTCAATGCCAGGTCAAAGTATCTGGAGCCGTATCTAAACTGTAAAGTCAAACGTTTATGTTTGCATTAATTACAAAACAAACTACCCTCTCGAGGTCAAACAGTGTAGTGTATAACCTTTGTCGATTAAGATTGTCATGGACACATACAGAGTTGTAGTGTGGATCCTGTAACGATGACCATTACTATGGAGAAGTACATAGTTATAGTGTAGTGTGTATGACGGGGGCGGTGGGGTAGTCTAGTGGTTAAAGCGTTGGCTCGTCACGCCGAAGACCCGGGTTCGAATCCCCACATGGGTACAATGAGTGAAGCCCATTTCTGGTGTTCCCTGCCGTGATATTGCTGGAATATTGCTAAACTCGGCGTAAAACCAAACTCAGTCAGTCAGTCAGTCAGTGTATGACGATAAACGCTTTCTTAGGAGAAGTTTAGTAATGATGTAGAGAAGAGAAGAACATTTATTTTGTTGATGATTCATTAGTGTACAAGATACGAAGATGAACACATACCATAGAAAAGAAAAGAGTTACAGCGTCTAACATAGGCAAGATCTTGCAATGGAGTAGTGCGGAGTAATAGTCTATAGCGTACGGCAATAAAGGCTTGTCATGGAGAAGTACATATTTATGATGTGTAATATATGACAATATAGGCTTGTCCTGGAGAAGTACATATTTATGGTGTGTAATATATGACAATATAGGCTTGTCATGGAGAAGTACATATTTATGGTGTGTAATATATGACAATATAGGCTTGTCCTGGAGAAGTACATATTTATGATGTGTAATATATGACAATATAGGCTTGTCCTGGAGAAGTACATACTTATGGTGTGTAATATATGACGATATAGGCTTGTCATGGAGAAGTACATATTTATGGTGTGTAATATATGACAATATGGTCTTGTCATGTAGAAGTACATATTTATGGTGTGTAATATATGACGATATGGGCTTGTCATGGAGAAGTACAGATTTATGGTGTGTAATATATGACAGTATGGGCTTGTCATGGAGAAGTACATATTTATAGTGTGTAATGTATGACGATATAGGCTTGTCATAGAGAAGTACATATTTATGGTGTGTAATATATGACAATATAGGCTTGTCATGGAGAAGTACATATTTATGGTGTGTAAAAAATGACAATATGGGCTTGTCATGGAGAAGTAAAGATTTATGGTGTGTGATATATGACGATATAGGCTTGACATGGAGAAGTACAGATTTATGGTGTGTAATATATGACAGTATGGGTTTGACATGGAGCAGTACATATTTATGGTGTGTAATATATGACAATATGGGCTTGTCATGTAGAAGTACATATTTATGGTGTGTAATATATGACGATATGGGCTTGTCACGGAGAAGTACATATTTATAGTGTGTAATATATGACAGTGTGGGCTTGTCATGGAGAAGTACATATTTATGGTGTGTAATATATGACGATATAGGCTTGTCATGGAGAAGTACATATTTATGGTGTGTAATATATGACCACCCCTTTGAAAATGACTTAAGATCACAGTGAAGACGGGAGGTTCAGGGGTATCGAATCCCCTGAACCCCCTCATTCAAAATTCCTGGATCCGCCCATGAAGAAGTACAGATTTATATGGTATGACATATGACAATATGGGCTTGTCATGGAGAAGTACAGATTTATGGTGTGTACTATATGACAGTATGGGTTTTACATGGAGAAGTACAGATTTATGGTGTGTAATATATGACAGTATGGGTTTGACATGGAGAAGTACATATTTATGGTGTGTAATATATGACAATATGGGCTTGTCATGTAGAAGTACATATTTATGGTGTGTAATATATGACGATATGGGCTTGTCACGGAGAAGTACATATTTATAGTGTGTAATATATGACAATATAGGCTTGTCATGGAGAAGTACATATTTATGGTGTGTAATATATGACGATATAGGCTTGTCATGGAGAAGTACATATTTATGGTGTGTAATATATGACAATATAGGCTTGTCATGGAGAAGTACATATTTATGGTGTGTTATATATGACCCCACCTTTGAAAATGACTTAAGATCACAGTGAAGACGGGAGGTTCAGGGGTATCGAATCCCCTGAACCCCCTCATTCCAAATTCCTGGATCCGCCCATGGAGAAGTACAGATTTATATGTATGACATATGACAATATGGGCTTGTCATGGAGAAGTACAGATTTATGGTGTGTACTATATGACAGTATGGGTTTGACATGGAGAAGTACAGATTTATGGTGTATAATATATGACAGTAAGGGCTTGACATGGAGAAGTACAGATTTATGGTGTGTAATATATAGGCTTGTCATGGAGTAGTACATATTTAGTAATATATATGACAATATAGGCTTGTCATGGAGAAGTACATATTTATGGTGTGTAATATATGACAATATAGGCTTGTCATGGAGAAGTACATATTTATGGTGTGTAATATATGACAATATAGGCTTGTCATGGAGAAGTACATATTTATGGTGTGTAATATATGACAATATAGGCTTGTCATGGAGAAGTACATATTTATGGTGTGTAATATATGACAATATAGGCTTGTCATGGAGAAGTACATATTTACATAATATATGGTGCTGTCATGGAGAATTCATGGGTGTAATATATGACAATATAGGCTTGTCATGGAGAAGTACATATTTATGGTGTGTAATATATGACAATATAGGCTTGTCATGGAGAAGTACATATTTATGGTGTGTAATATATGACAATATAGGCTTGTCATGGAGAAGTACATATTTATGGTGTGTAATATATGACAATATAGGCTTGTCATGGAGAAGTACAGATTTATGGTGTGTAATATATGACAATAGTGCTTGTCATGGAGAAGTACATATTTATGGTGTGTAATATATGACAATATAGGCTTGTCATGGAGAAGTACATATTTATGGTGTGTAATATATGACAATATAGGCTTGTCATGGAGAAGTACAGATTTATGGTGTGTAATATATGACAATATAGGCTTGTCATGGAGAAGTACAGATTTATGGTGTGTAATATATGACAATATAGGCTATGTCATAGGGAGTGGAGAAGTACATATTTATGGTGTGTATGTTATATATGATGGAGGCATATTTATGGTGTGTCATGGAGAAGTACAGATTTATGGTGTGTAATATATGACAATATAGGCTTGTCATGGAGAAGTACATATTTATGGTGTGTAATATATGACAGTATATAAGGCTTGTCATGGAGAAGTACAGATTTATGGTGTGTAATATATGACAATATAGGCTTGTCATGGAGAAGTACATATTTATGGTGTGTAATATATGACAATATAGGCTTGTCATGGAGAAGTACAGATTTATGGTGTGTAATATATGACAGTATAGGCTTGTCATGGAGAAGTACAGATTTATGGTGTGTAATATATGACAATAAGGGCTTGTCATGGAGAAGTACAGATTTATGGTGTGTAATATATGACAATATAGGGCTTGTCATGGAGAAGTACAGATTTATGGTGTGTAATATATGACAATATAGGTTTGTCATGGAGAAGTACAGATTTATGGTGTGTAATATATGACAGTAAAGGCTTGACATTGAGAAGTACAGATTTATGGTGTGTAATATATGACAGTATAGGCTTGTCATGGAGAAGTACAGATTTATGGTGTGTAATATATGACAATATAGGCTTGTCATGGAGAAGTACAGATTTATGGTGTGTAATATATGACAGTAAGGGCTTGTCATGGAGAAGTACAGATTTATGGTGTATAATATATGACAGTAAGGGCTTGACATGGAGAAGTACAGATTTATGGTGTGTAATATATGACAGTAAGGGCTTGACATGGAGAAGTACAGATTTATGGTGTGTAATATATGACAGTAAGGGCTTGACATGGAGAAGTACAGATTTATGGTGTATAATATATGACAGTAGGGGCTTGACATTGAGAAGTACAGATTTATGGTGTGTAATATATGACAGTAAGGGCTTGACATGGAGAAGTACAGATTTATGGTGTATAATATATGACAGTAAGGGCTTGACATGGAGAAGTTCAGATTTATATGGTATGAAATATGACAATAAAGACCTGCAGTTGTGTAGAAAATATATAAAGATAAACACTTGCCAGGCCGAAGTGCAGGGTTATAGTGTCCAAAATATGAATTTTTATACACTGTTTTGGAGGTTACGAAAGTCATTATGTCCACCTCCTAAAACGAAGTTGTATTCAAGCTGTTTTGACAGTTGGTTAACAAACTACAGCGTGAATGCATTTTCTATATCAAAATCTCTTTTATTCTAGTACTGGAGAGGCTACAGGCCTATTGTACATGGTCAGAGAACAGTAATGGCATACATTCACAATGTTTGCAAACGTGCATTGCTATGTAAGAGTAGTGAGTGAGTGAGTGAGTTTAGTTTTACGCCGCATTCAGCAGTATTCCAGCTATATGGCGCCGGTCTGTAAATAATCGAGTCTGGACCAGACAATCCAGTGATCAACAGCATGGGCATCGATCTGCGCAATTGGGAACCGATGACATGTGTCAACCAAGCCAGCGAACCTGACCACCCAATCCCGTTAGTCGCTTCTATGTACAAATCATGGTGGATATACATACCAAGTTTGCAAATATTACTTGTATTATTAGTTTTCATTAACAAAATACATTTACACGCATTAGGATATGTATGGTAATATTGCGGTAGATATTTAAATATGTGTACAAAGGACATACCAACAAAAAGTGGAACTCATCTTCAATTACATATATTGTCCAACATTTACACAATCTGTTATTCTTGGAATATTATTATATCTACCCTTTCTATATCATATCATGTTAAATATGTTAGCAATAATAGCAATTCCTCATAACTCGCCTTTTCTGTGACATGGCGTATCTTGTCCAGAAAAACGGTTTGAGAAATATCCTATGGAGTGATTCTGAGCGCAGAATTGGCCCTCGACTTAGAGCTTGTCTTTCAGAGTCGACTGTGAATCGATTGTCTACAATGTGTTACCTGGTTGACAGTGAAACATCACCTTAATTGTCTGGCGTGGTAATGGTGAGATCCTGTTAACCTGTCGTCTGGCCTAGAAGTTCCAGATCCATTGAGCTCAGACCGGAATATCTGGTTAGAAACCGGTTCAAATGTATTTCTAGGTTTACCAGAATCACACTCGTTCTGGTAGGGTTTGGTTAGAAACCGGTTCGAATGTATTTCTAGGTTTACCAGCATCACACTCGTTCTGGTAGGGTTTGGTTAGAAACCGGTTCAAATGTATTTCTAGGTTTACCAGAACCACCGTTGTTCTGGTAGGGTTTGGTTAGATAATGGTTCGAATATATTTCTAGGATTACCAGCACCACAGCCGTTCTGGTATGGTTTACCAAAGTGGTAAATATCTGAGATATGGTTCGCTCTGGACTTTCCTCACACATTAAGTTGATTTTTCTACAATTTAATAATGTTTTACAGATCGTCAAATCCTACTGACTGACTAACTGTCTGACTAACTGTCACTCACTCACATTATGGGCATGTTCAAGCAAGGATCACCTGAACTGGGAGCAAGAGCTGAAGACCTTCGCCGACGTAGCCGTGGAGATGCAGGAGACGACAACACAACCGAAGTGTCTGAAGGAATCAGGGCTGAGTTTCGACAAGAACCATTACAAGGCGAATAAGGAGGTACAATCAGTGACAACCCGTTCCTCCCTTAAGTTCAGATGAAAACCCGTTAAATATGTCAGCGGGACACTCAATAAACATCATGAAATCGTAATGTTACCATCTATATACTTTGCATTGATACAAACAATTTTATTAAATGTAAATTGGCGTTGCAAAAGAAAGCATATACCTTATAAATTTGTGTAACCTAAATCTACAAAGTTTGGCAAAACCTTACTTACCTGAAAGCAGTCGCCAAAACACTGTGAAAGTAAGGCCAAACACAGTCAAGTACATCGATCACAATGTTTCATATTTTCACTATCAAATTGGGTCTATACTTTTACATAGCATGAAATCTGTGACACATTCGAGAATGACGTTTTCTTATGCTACCTGTTGATCAAACGTTTGTGACATTCTGTACATCCCCACTGAAAATCAAAAGTAGGATTGGCCCAATTATAGCATCTCCTGTACGTTAAGGGGGACAACTTGTCACAATGACTGCCAGGTGTGGATGATGTGTTTTTAACTGAAAGGTATCCGAAAGTTTTGGAGCTGCGAGGTGACTCATTTGAAAAGTATATACTATTCCAAAAAAGAAACGCATAACCCAGAAAATCTGTTGTGAAAATGTTGTATTTTCAAACATGTATAACTCGTCCACAAATAGACTTTAGTACATGAATGTTTGCATCAGTTTAGAAAAAGGTAATGTCTACACAACCAAGTGGATAAGTTTAGATAACGGAGACGTCGAGCGCGATGGTGACCACGTAGCATGGTCCCGACGTCGGGTCTCCTGGCTCTCAGTCCAATCTCTCTCAACCTGTTCCGTACAGTTTGACCGGATATCCTCCAAAGTCCAGGCACCCTGGCTGCTGTGCTCTCACCCGTGGCAGTACGATCACGCAAATGTAGTACCCGGATGTACCGATCTTGGGCTGCAGTGGTGACTCGAGGTCTGTCTGTACGGGGACGGTCATTTGTTATACCTGTTTGGTTGTAACGAGCTGCAAGCAGTGATATCGTGCTCAGACTAACATTCGGACGCCTGGCAACAGAAAACTGGTAATCTCCAGCATGCATTCTTTCAATGGCGATGTTCCGTGTCGCAGGGTCAAGACGTGGCGTAGTGATTGACCTTGAAACTCCTTCAAGATGAATGCCGATTTCTGAAAGTAATCTGGATTTTTATAGCCAGACAGTACATGCTTTTTGCTGCACAATTTCAACTGGAAGGTGATTTCTGTTGCGTTGTGGCGATGCCTTTTTAATTCTTGTAAGAAATCTCATCAAAATCAACATTTTCGGGTTAAGTCAATTTTCACTTGTGCAATAGTGTAAAATCATGTTGTCAACACTTTTGTTTCATACTTTGACGATTGTTTGAACACAATTGGTAATTAATAGATTTTTAAAAATACAAAACGTCTATGCGTTTCTTGTTGGGGATAGCATAGTTCAAATGGCGTTGATTATGTCATTATTTCTGACAATTGTTCCGTTTGTACGATATTTGGCCGCACGTAGCGGTCCTTGACAACCGTCAGGAACAGCAACTGTCAATACTCGACACACCCAGTCAACAACTGGTTAATTTGGTCCAATCGTAATGCTGCTTGCTTATTCAAAATTTTTGAAATACTTATTACGGATTTTGTTAGTGAGTAATGATGTTTGTGGGTCGTAAACTTCTGTTTTAGTTATAAAAAAACTGGATTATTTGAATTTCAAAGCAATACCTTTACCGTCGGTAGTATAAAAACTTTGTAATTCTGAAACTAAGAAACAAAATACAGAATTATGTTTTCGTCTATAATACTTTTAATTTTGGCTGTTTGAAGATATCCTTAAGCACGGACGTACGCCACTACCTCTCCCTTAACCCTGCAGCCCGAACTCCAGAGATGCTGCAACAGGTACGGTGGCTATACCAACTTCTAAATGCCTTCAAGAACGTCGTTTTAATTGTAAATGTATTTAAAGCGCAGATTACATGCGTTAGTGTATTTTAACGTTGACAAATGGGAATGCTAAAAATAATCTTCGACAATCCGAGGTGAAACTCAACCTACATGTTAATATTTTCTTTGCCATCTCAGGTGCTTCACGGTCTTCAAACTCTCCAGTCTCTGTCCGAGTACCCTCTCCGGACGCAGGAGCGGCTCTGCCGGGTGGCGTGGTATCAGAGGTAAAGAGCCAGTTGTACATGCTGATACATACATGCTGTGCGGGGAATGATGAATACGTAGGGACTCTGTTTCGTGCAACAAAACGTATTGTGTAACTATTATCTAGTATCGTGTGTACACAAAGCCTACGCCAGTGCCATTAGTGAGTGGGTGAGTTGGGTTTTACGCTGTTTAGCAATATCCCAGCAATATCACGGCGGGGGACACCAGAAATGGGCTTCACACATTGTACCCATATGGGGAATCGAACCCGGACCTTCGGCGTGACGAGCGAACGCTTTAACCTAACGCGCCATGGGTTTGCCGCAAACAGTGATATCGCAAAACCTTCAGAGATATGGTTGCTTGATGGACACCTTCAGTCATTTTCTGCCTGACATAGAATGCCGTGTATTATGTGGTAGCAATAGGAATCTCTTGATCGACGTATGCGCATCACGTTTTATACACATGACGTCATGAAGCCATGTTTTTACGTTTCAGAGTAGAAGCCAAGAAAGTAATAATCAGACAGGGTCATTATCCTGAGTGTTTCTACTTCATCCTGTCAGGGGCGGGTGAGTGTTTTTTTCACGGCTTTGAAACTCAAACGTGCGTAGTCTTTTAATCCATTATGGTTGCTCTCTGTATAAAATTTCAGGGAAGTTCAACTATATGATCCACCCGTCAAGCGGTACGTGTGAGCACATGATTTAGACAAGCGCATTTGACTTCTGCATAAAAAAACGAACATTACCGAGGAATTCTGAATGAACTACCGCGCTGTTTAATAGTGGTGATCCGATTTATTGAAATAATCGAAGATTGGTTGCAGTGACTAAACGACCAAGCAATCGATCACGTTTTCTCATAATCGAACACAAACACTTCTGGAACACTTGTTTTCATCAACAATATTTTTCACAAGGTTGGTTTTGTCTGTTACATTTCATAAGCATTAAGAGCTCGTTCCAAGTCATGATTGAATTTATCTTAAAGACTCCAAGAAATTTATGTTCCTAACATACTAGTCATCCTTTAGAGATGTGAAATTTTGCCCAAACCTCCCAAAATAACTACATGTTTTTTTCCTTATTTTTTTGTGCATTAACAAATTTCATAAATGACGCTAACCAATTATTTTCGATGATTGATCGCTGGTAATGAACCAATCATCAATTATGAGATTTTAACCAATTCCCAACACTACTGTTTAATGGTCTTGAGTATTTTCTATATCCTGCCACTTGTGAAAAACAGAACATCTCCACACAAAGGGTCTCCATTGAAGGTGCATTTGTTTTTGTGTCTGTGTCTGTTGGAAGAGATCCAACTGAAGGCGGTTCATTACAGCGACAAAATTCTTTCCATATTCGTATGGGTTCACTGGTATAAGCAGAGACTGTAGACGATTCCGACCATATCATACGTTTTGGAATCACTATCAAATAGTGATCCTACCAGATGTGTAAGTTTATCCTTAGAGAAAATGAATCGAATTGTTTTAGATAACTGGAAGCTGATGGGCCTAACGTCCCCACACTCTTCATCCTGCATGATAGTCAAAGGGTCCACCTGACGAGAACTTGTATGGATGTGTCCTGAGAACTTGATTCAATCGGAGTAAACAATCTGATCATAGCTGGATTAAAACGTGCCCGACAGCATTGTTTTAACGTATAAGTACTCATAATATTTCTGTATTTTGCAGCATACGTAAAGAAAATGGTTAAGGACTCTGAAAGCGGGGAACAAGCGATATCAACTGTAGCCAGACTGACACGGGGTCAGAGTTTTGGGGTGAGGCATTTCTCCGGAAAATACAACACAGATTGGAATTCCATGACATACATGTCTCACTGAAACGTGTGCTGACTAAAAATGAGAATCTCCTGGTCATAATGAATGACAACAGATTTGTGGCGCGGTTCGTATACTCGTGATAACGACCACTGGTTTGTCTGGTCTAGTCGCGATTACTTTCATCGGGTTGCATTTTCGTAATTATCCACGCTTTATCTTGAATTACGCAATGCAGGAGTCCTAGACTTTCAAGCGATTGATATAAAGAACAACTTCCTGGGAAGTCAGTCCGCAAACGAACTTGGTGTGAAAATATCAAACAACAAATATATGGATGTAATTAACAATTCTATTCTAAAGTTAACTAAGTTTACTAATTAATACAAATCACTACAAAGGTATTATAGCGACAGTACAAAATAAACTGACAGTACAAATGTACAGGCAGTATTATACAAAAACAGTTTCACGAGTGCTGGTCTTCGTGTAACTTGAAATGCAATGGGATACGAGAGTCAAGAGTCCAGAAAATTCTCTCTGGTCAGAATAGTGGAAAGGCTCATTGGGTTGTAGTATCCTGCAGTGCTGTCCAGAATTCTGTCTGAATATAACTCACCGCTGCATCAGACTTACTATCCACACTTGGAACACAATGAATAATATTTTTCCAAATAACACAAAATACTCTCAAATGTTAAAAGAAAGTCAAAATAAGTTATATTTTGTTGCCACAGACAAGGAACGCGATTTCCACATGTATTTTTTCAAATGCGCCATGGTTGATAGACATTGTATAAACCTTGAGGTTGATGTTGTTGATGGCGATGTTCTGCTGGACGGTGCAGCAATGGCCGCCTCCTGGATTAAGACGGTTGGTCTAAAAATTAAACAGACCAGTCAGTTCCCACTCGCAATCGCCAAAAATGTGATTGCTAGATAGAATGTGAATATGAAATGTCGATGATGAATTGAATTTGCTTAGACTGTACAACCCTTTATCAGTGCGTTGGCATGACTTGTTGCAGTCTTCGCCATGCCTGTTGCTTTGACCCCAAGGTCAAAGGCATGTGTAGGGCGTCATTGAAAATGATGCTTCTAAACTTCTTTGGAATGGGCCCATATATAGCCTAAGAAAAACTCCTGCCAACAAACCTGATCATGTCCTCTTTGATAAAACCAATGAAATTATTTATATCATTGAATTTCTGTCTTTTCTGACAGTAACTCTGCTGTTATTTTAGATCTATTAAACATAATAATGACATAGGTGTTTATAACCCTAATATTGAAATTACATCAGCCTGTTTTCATTGTGACTCGTTATATCGGTTAATTACTCCAATGATAACGCGTGACATGATTTAGTACCAGACTACGTAAGGAGATAAACATATAATCCTGCTCAGACAATACCAGTGCCAGTCTACCTGTTAAAGTAATCCTCAGCTTCTACGCTGCAATGGCTTTGGACAGACGGCCTGGTTCAAATGTCGGCTAAACAAAACCTAATCTCCCACGGCATGTCTTTGCAGGAAGTCAGCCTGATCTTCGACTCTCCCCGCACAGCCACAGTTGAGAGCGCCACTTCCATGGAACTACTGGTTATCACCAAGACCGAATTCCTCACCATCTTCATGAACGCCGACGACCCCAACGAAGAAGCGGATCACATCAAGTTTCTCAGGTAAGAGACCATCAACCTCGTCACGCAAGTCTGAACAGTGTACCATGTTGAAAGTCTCGAAACAACTAAAACTTAATTTCTCTTTTTGAAATTCTACATTTTAGAACTGAAATTCTTAAAGGTGCCATTAAGAATGTAAGTTATATAATAAGCGGATAATGTCCGTGTATATATCAGAAGAGTTCCATTCTAAAAGGAACACTGAGCTTATACGTATTTAGATTGTATTGGTTCCCTTACTTTTTAAAACGGTTACTTCCTGTTAACACAGATAATCTTCTTTGTGTTCAGATGTTAACAAATTACATTGCAGTCAGAATCAGTGAGGGAGACTAACAATCTCGAATATATGAAAAATATATTTTAGCAACCTTTCTATTTCTGCGACTCCGCCGCTGTACATAAGGATGCCTGATGTATGTTTCAGACAGATCCCAGTCATGAAGCACTGGCCTATAAGGATGCTGAAGACAGAGCCTGGGACATGCCTCCTGCACTACTTCAAGTAATGTCTGTCTTGCACGGTAGTGTCGGAGGCCGCTAGTGCTTTACTGATAAGGAACAAATTTATTTTTAGTTTTGCATATGTAGTATATATTTTAAAGCATATTGCCTCCTCAGATGGCAGCCATATTGTATCCGATGTCAAGTTATATTTTCTGTTAAGGTCCGGTAAAATTGGCAGTAATTAATTGCCATAATATGTTAATGGTTGCTTGTGAATATGTCCGTGCCCTAACATATCTGACGCATGCACACTGAATGTATGAATACCTTAGTTAAACTACCTGGTTTTATTGCTGTATAGTATACAGTGTTCGATACATAAGTTTATCAGTAGATTCATTTGTCTCTCATCACCAAGCTCAACCAGCAACAGAGCGGGCGGGCGAAAATTTATGCAAATTTCAAATAAATCTAATTGTGTAAGTCATATTATGAAATTATAAAATTTAGTTCACGTGGTAATAGTTATAGATTAATTCATGACGGCACAACTCGCTTTGCTTCGAAATCAATAGTTTTGTAAATGAAGACAGATCACGCTGATTTTTTCTGGGTTTTCTTTTAATGTGTAATGAAAGTAATTCAGGGCGTAATTCCACGTCGGAATGAAAATTCAGGGAGTACGGGAGATAGTAAACACAGAAGAAATACGAAGAGCCAAGGGGAGTTGTCAGTTTAAGGGGTGATGTTTTATCTTCATAGAGGATACGTAAAGCGCCAAACATATTTGCTGAGCACTGCTCAGTATATAAATATATAATTAATGAAATCTCTCAGATATCAGAGAAAGTGAGGGCCTCTCTGATCTGGTTTGTAGTAAGGTGTATCGTATGGGAGTGAAGAGTGCCTTTAATGAAAATAAATTTAGTCTATAGTATCCAGTCTATAGCTGTTTCCATGCACGATTATGCAAGTCATGTTAGAATGAGGTGACGATGTTGTTTGTTTGGTAGGCGAGGTACTCTTATCACAGACAATGGCAGTTCCAGTGAATGGCTCTACTTTATCAAATCTGTGAGTACTGTGATTGAAGTGATAGTTTTAACACGTATAAAGATAACTTTTTGAGGAATCTCATCGAATGATTACATTCCTTATAATTTCGTATTTAGTTCACTCATAGACGTGACAATATTCATGTAAATGTAGTCTTATCTTGTAATCTGATTGATGATTTTGATTCAGTAACGACAAACTGATAAATACAATAAAAACAAGTAATATTTCCATTTTGATTTTACCAGACCAAAACTATACGTACACCATACAGGAATTGTTTAAAAATTGTTCTTTTAATATCCTTATTTATCATCGACCGTATTGCTTCGGAAAGAAATGACTAAACCAACTGAAAAAATGACTAGCTATAAACGAAATCCCGAGACGTTTTGTCGGGAGTACGTTTCTCAGGATATAGGTATTGCTCGTGATTTTGCCCGAATAGCGACCTTTGTGGACAAAGGTCTTAAGTTGGTTTGTTAAAATATTGAAATATATATGAATATCATAATAATGTTGGTGATCATCATGGTCCCCAGGGTTCCTGTGAAGCCATCAAACGCCTGCACGCGGTAAAGGGGCGTGGTCCCCGGGATCAGCGGAAACATATCAACCCGCTGTATGACGTCATCCTCCCTACACTCAGCTCAGGTGAAACAGGTATGGTTAGGAAATATTAGAAATATTCAAATGGTAAAACTAGTGTAAACTGGACCCCTTTAACATAGTTCCAGCCAAACGCTGGATCCGGATCGAACCCAGATGGTAACAACTCGTATACCGCGGCGACTGTCAGATTAATGAATCACTGGTGTCGAGTAATATGACTATGTCACCTTTGTGTGTGGTCCTGTGTATAAAGCTCAGGTCACAAATCAGTTGAAGTTAAACAACGTTGAGCGCGAAGAGTCCTTGGATGGGTGACTGTGTTTGGCAGCTTGACTCCTGAGAGTTTCTTGGGCTTAGGCCCTACCGGACTCACCTTACTATAGGCAAGTGAGTTTATTTCAAAATTGCCTCTGTTCAACCAGCAGAAAATGGGTCATGTGACTATTAACCTTCAAAGGTATGACAATCTCTTTCGCATTATGGGTAAATATACATTGCACATCCCTGATACCCATAGGCCACAAGCTCACGTTACGGATTTCATCACATTTCGTCATGATTTCTATCTCCGGTATTGCTAATCTAGTATACTAGTATATACACTGAGACAAATAGTCATGCTTACTTTGTTTTACTGTTCATTCAGACATGTTTGTAGACTTTAGCTACCAGTTAGACGTCTATGTGACCAATTGCAGATTAGTATAATGTACTATGTACAATCCTCCGTATCGCTAACCTGGCACAAAATGTCTGTCGCTGGTCAGCTTAACCTCTACACCAAACAAAAGTATTCTTCTAAAGGCAAAGAACTACATTCTGTATTCTGATTTGTAGTTAAATCTTTCATGTGAAATGCACATGGAAATAGGCCGTACTTTGAATGTAGATCTTTGCCCAACTTTCTTTTAGAAGAATAATCTTGTTAGTTGTCGAGGTTAGGCAACGAAATTCTGTGCCAGTTTAGCCATACGGGAGATGAGAATGCATTCCCTTGACGAAGCTCCGGTGGGTTCCAGAATATATTCAGGAGTATGATGGATAGGAATGTGAAGAAGGTCTCACTGTCGTGTGTCGTAGCCTCATCTCGGGTGGACTCGGGGGTGAGCAGCAGGCGACGACACAGACACGTGGTGAGCCGGGAGGTGCTGGAGTCAATGAAGACCTACTACGACGGCATCAGAAGGGTGAGTCTAGCTGTAGTAGTGCTGCTGCCTGGTTGGTCCTCATAGACATTGGGCACTGATAGCCGCAGGTAACGTATCCCACAGCTCGTCATTGTCATCACCTGTTATACTTGTAAAGACTGTAGACCTTAGGAAAACAGCACTGTCATTTGGAGTAACTCTGTATCCTTTTTTCGTATGTGTATTCGGATGAGAGTGATCGAAGAAGAACTTCTCAATAATATGACATCTTGCGATTTACAGCCAGTCGGAGATGCAGGATTACAATGTAAAACACAACAGGGAAGAGAGATTTAATGGATGTCAGCTTCTTTATTATGAGGAACACAACGTTTCGAAAAGAGTTTTTATGAATGTTAACTTCTTTATTATGAGGAACTGAACGTTTCGAAAAGAGTTTTTATGGATGTCATCTTCTATATTATGAGGAACTGATCGTTTCGAAAAGAGTTTTTATGGATGTCAACTTCTTTATTATGAGGAACAGAACGTTTCGAAAAGAGTTTTTATGGATGTTAACTTCTTTATTATGAGGAACTGAACATTTCGAAAAGCGTTTTTATGGATGTTAACTTCTTTATTATGAGGAACAGAACGTTTCGAAAAGAGTTTTTATGGATGTCAACTTCTTTATTATGAGGAACACAACGTTTCGAAAAGCGTTTTTATGGATGTTAACTTCTTTATTATGAGGAACAGAACGTTTCGAAAAGAGTTTTTATGGATGTTAACTTCTTTATTATGAGGAAGTGAACGTTTCGAAAAGAGTTTTTATGGATGTTAACTTCTTTATTATGAGGAACTGAACGTTTCGAAAAGAGTTTTTATGGATGTCAACTTCTTTATTGCCCTACCAACCGTGACTGCCACACAAATACCAGGTTTGAGGAGAGTGTCAGCTCAAACGATTAGGAACCGTCTGAAAGAAGCGGGTTTACGTGCCTGTAGACCAGTTGTTGGACCTGTACTACGCCCCTACATCGACGCCGACGACTCAGGTGGTGCAACAACGTAAGGATACGGACTTTACAAAACTGGAGGCGAATCTGGTTTTCTGATGAATCACGTTTTCTTTGCAACGTCACGACGGAAGACAGCGTCTGTATAGGAGACGTCATAAACGTTTTGCGCCCATCTGCGTCCGACAGGTGGACAGATTTGGCGGAGAAAGCGTCATGGTTTGGGGAACCATCTCATACAACCAGAAATCAGACTTGGTGATCGTTCCAGGGAACCTGACAGCCCAACGTTACATCAACCACGTGTTAGAGCTTCACCTTCTCCCGATTATTGACCAACAGACACAGATTTTCAACGGGACAACGCCCGGCCTCATACTGCACGTGCAACAATGAACTTTCTGCAGAATTCCAACGTCAATGTCTTGCCATGACCCTCTAAATCACCAGACCTCAACCCTATTGAACACCTGTGGATACTCTGGATCGACGCGTACGTCAACGTCAGCCGCCGCCACAGACGCTGCAACAGCTCGCCGTTGCACTGCAGGAGGAGTGGAGAGCCATTCCCCAGGAAAGAATCCGGCGTCTTATCCGTTCTTGTCCAAGGAGATGCCGTGCAGTGATTGCAGCGCGTGGTGCTCATACGAGATACTGAGAAAGACGCCCCCCTGGTGACAAACTGGTGTCTGTGAGATGACTTTTGAAATGACAATTTTAAACATGCCCATCTGGGTTATTATTCTGCCAAATTTCAGACTTCTGTCTTAAATAATAAAAATGCCGTGTCGTCCTAAAACTTCAGATCAAAATCTCTAAAATACAGGGGTTGCGTTTCTTTTTTGACAGAGTTTATGAATATCATAATAATCTTGGTGATCATCATGGTCCCCAGGGTTCCTGTGAAGCCATCAAACGCCTGCACGCGGTAAAGGGGCGTGGTCCCCGGGATCAGCGGAAACATCTCAACCCCCTGTATGACGTCATCCTCCCTACACTCAGCTCAGGTGAAACAGGTATGGTTAGGAAATATTAGAAATATTTAAATGGTAAAACCAATGTAGACTGGACCCCTTTAACATAATAATATATAGTTCCAGCCAAACGCTGGATCCGGATCTAACCCAGATTGTAACAACCCGCATACCGCGGCTACTCTCAGATTGATGAACCACTGGTGTAGAGTAATATGACTATGTCACCTTTGTGTGTGGTCCTGTGTATAAAGCTCAGGTCACAAATCAGTTGAAGTTAAACAACGTTGAGCGCGAAGAGTCCTTGGATGGGTGACCGTGTTTGGCAGCTTGACTCCTGAGAGTTTCTTGGGCTTAGGTCCTACCGGACTCGACTTAGGCAAGTGAGTTTTTTCAAAATTGCCTGTGTTCATCCAGCAGAAAATGGGTCATGTGACTATTAACCTTCAAAGGTATGAAAATCTCTTTCGCATTATGGGTAAATATACATCCTGGATTTCATCACATTTCGTCATGATTTCTATCGCTGGTATTGCTAATCTAGTATACTCGTACACTGAGAGAAATGGTCTAGCTTACTTTGTTTTACTGTTCATTCAGACATGTTTGTAGACTTTAGCTACCAGTTAGACGTCTCTGTGACCTATTGCAGATTAGTATAATGTACTATGTACCATCCTCCGTATCGCTAACCTGACACAAAATGTCTGTCGTTGGTCAGCCTAACCTCTACACCAAACAAAAGTATTCTTCTAAAGGCAAAGGTCACGATATGGCTGAAATATTGCCGATGTGACGTTAAATAATTCTCACATATTCACATATTCTAAAGGCAAAGAACTACATTCGTATTCTGATTTGTAGTTAAATCTTTGCCGAACTTTCGTTTAGAAGAATAATCTTGTTTAGTTGTCGAGGTTAGGCAACGAAATTATGTGCCAGTTTAGCCATACGGGAGATGAGAATCCATTCCCTTCACGAAGCTCCTGGGTACCAGAATATATTCAGGATTATGATGGATATGAATGTGAAGACGGTCTCACTGTCGTGTGTCGTAGCCTCGTCTCGGGTGGACTCGGGGGTGAGCAGCAGGCGACGACACAGACACGTGGTGAGCCGGGAGGTGCTGGAGTCAATGAAGACCTACTACGACGGCATCAGGAGGGTGAGTCTAGCTGTAGTAGTGCTGCTGCCTGGTTGGTCCTCATAGACATAGGGCACTGATAGCCGCAGGTACCGTATCCCACAGCTCGTCATTGACATCACCTGTTATACTTGTAAAGACTGTAGACCTTAAGAAAACACCACTGTCATTTGGAGTAACTCTGTATCTTTTATCGTATGTGTATTCGGATGTGAGTGATCGAGGAAGAACTTCTCAATAATATGACATCTTGCGATTTACAGTCAGTCGGAGATGCAGGATTACGATGTAAAACACAACAGGGAAGAGAGTTTTTTTGGATGTCATCTTCTTTATTATGAGGAACAGAACGTTTCGAAAAGAGTTTTTATGTATGTCAACTTCTATATTATGGGGAACAGAACGTTTCGAAAAGTGTTTTTATGTATGTCAACTTCTTTATTTTGAGGAACAGAGCGTTTCGAAAAGAGATTTTATGGATGTCAACTTCTTTATTATTGGGAACAGAACGTTTCGAAAATAGTTTTTATGGATGTCAACTTCTTTATTGTGAGAAACAGGGCATTTCGAAAAGATATTTTATGGATGTCAACTTCTTTATTATGAGGAACAGAACGTTTCGAAAAGAGATTTTATGTATGTCAACTTCTTTATTATTGGGAACAGAACGTTTCGAAAATAGATTTTATGGATGTCAACTTCTTTATTATGAGGAACAGAACATTTCGAAAAGAGATTTTATGGATGTCAACTTCTTTATTATTGGGAACAGAACGTTTCGAAAATAGATTTTATGGATGTCAACTTCTTTATTATGAGGAACAGAGCGTTTCGAAAAGGGATTTTATGTATGTCAACTTCTTTATTATGAGGAACAGTACGTTTCGAAAAGGGTTTTTATTGATGCCAACTTCTTTATTATGAGGAACAGAACGTTTCCGAAAAAGAGTTTTATGAGGAACAGAGCATTTCGAAAAGAGATTTATGGATGTCAACTTCTTTATTATGAGGAACAGAACGTTACAGAGTAACTCCAGATGAAAGAGTATGGACATACTCTGAAACGTTGTGTTGCTCATCATAAAAAAGTTGACATCGATAAAAGCTCTCTTTCTTTGTGTGTATTACTTCTAAATGCCACTCAAAGACCTAAAACACAACAGAACACACACTGACTTTTCTAACTGGTCTCTGCTTGTTACATACAGAACAACTGATGACAATCTATGAACGGCTGTGGGGTAACGGTAACCGCTCTGCATATTCCTTGCAGCATAGTGCCTGGCTAGACATGCCTCTCTAGCGTGTAACTATATGTTGTAAAAAGGTCACCACTATATAGTTAGTCATTTGTTGTCATAAATCTGGTATCCTAGCTGTAGATATTTGGGTCGTGATTTCTGATTAGACAAAGGCTTCTTCTATCCTTTTCTTCGTGATGCGATATTAGAATGAATTGCATATACTTTAAGCAAACTATATTTTTTGGTAATCGTACACATGAGGCCGTCGTTACGAGTGAACTCTCACCTTAAGAATTATAGCCAATAATAGCACAGATACAATATTTCGGAACTTCGGTATAGGTTGTAAAGATGTAGCTCTTAATTACATTTATTAATTATTAGAGTTCATGATACCTTTCTTATCAAAATGTTTATTTCCAAACGATATATTTTTCTTATATAGAGTTAATAGAGTTCAGTAGTCAACTGTTGATTACAAGATATGTCTTTATCCCAATTTTCTTCCACAGATACGCAGTTAATGTGTCACTTGCTATAAGTGACATCTAAACTTACATACCTACAGTCAAATGTCGCCATTTAAAATGCTCCCAAACACTGAAAATAATTGTCATAATTTTCTCTCAGACAATTTGTGAGCCAGATTCGAATTCCCCCACCCATCTCACCCTTCCCACTGCCCTACCCCACGGACCGGCAGGTCCAGCGAAGGATCCAGGCAGGTATGTCTTTGTCACGCAGGAGGACCTTCCGACTCGGATCCAGCCAGTGCCTACCACCAAACAACGCGGTCAGCCAGGAGTGTCCAAACCCAGGATATCGGAAGTCTATCTCACCAAACATTCTGGTGTAGGTGTCGCCAATAAACAGGTCTCAGCTTTTATTCTATTCTGCTGCTTGTGTGTGCTAGTAGAGCGTGTTGAGTTTTGCATGATTTGCCTGTCAGTGGACAATTTTTGTATTATTTCTTCATGTGAAGGAAAGTTTTAAGATACGGAGGTCATGGACCTTTTCTAAACTGAAGGGCAAAAGAAAGTTTCACCTTGTGCATGACCAAAATATTATTCAAACATTACTAGGCTGAAACTAGCCTCTAAATACAAGCTTAAGTCGTGCACACAACTGTGATACTTGTATCATATATATGACCATCAAAGAACCATTTATTATTTGTATTATTTTTAGCCACTGTCAAACATGGGCGTGTACTTACATTGATAAATCTTATGAGCACGGTTGTGATTCTGGCAGAGTAAAGATTAATTGCTTGGAAATAGTGTTCGCGAAATAGACAGGAGAGTGATGTACATAGTTAAGACCGTAGTTAAGAGGCTATAATTAAGAGGAAGTCTCTTTCATCTATTTATTATCCCAGTTAAGATCCGGGTTACGATTAGTCTTCAGCAAAGCATTCTTGTCGTAAGTGGCGACAAACAGGATTTGGTGGTCAGTCTTGCTGACATGGTGTATGCATGTCATCGTGAAGCAGATGATGTCAGTCACTGGATTGTCTGGTCCACACTCCTTTGTTTACAGACAGCCATCATATAACTGAAAATATTGCTGCGTCGATAAACAACAATCATTAAAATATTATAGTGTCCACCATTTTCAAATCAATAAATGAATGCATATTAAAGCAGCCTTTTGATTTTGATATAACCAATACTCACCTTAAAATAAGTGATTTAAGATTTTATGGCGTATATATAAACACTGTTCAAGACAACCAAGAAGAAAATTATCGGGTTGACCTGGGGTTTTATCCTTGTGCTGCAGTAGAAGTGTCTGACGATTTCTTGAACTGTGATAGATATCTTACTGATGCAGATGCTGCCGACATCCACGAGTGTTCTTCAGCTGCTGACGCCAGGGCGAGAGTCGAGTCAGACATCGGACTATTCCCAGAGTGGACGCCAGCAGAACCAAGTGTTTGTCAAGGTCGATGTTCTACAGGCCAAGGACATCTTTGTAAGTCAGACAAAACACGGCCCCAAAGACCCAGAGTCAGCATGCTTTCTTTGTCAATAACCTTGAAGTCAGGCCACGTGGACTGGCCTCTCCACCCAGTTATTCTGACTGTTAAAGGAAATATTTGTTTAGGTTCTCCCTTTAGAATGCTCGATCTCTTTAGGACTGGTTTGGGGTAGAGGGTGGGTCGAATGGGGTTGGGTAGATCTTGCAGTCAAAATTCATTGATCTTGTCAACCATTTCTTGATGGTTTCAACAACATAGATAAAGGACCAGCAGTTTGTACTATTTATTCGGTTATAGAATTTGACAATTACAATTGATAACTGAAGGCAACATTGAAAACAAGACAACACTTCACGACTACTATGTCTTCATCAGTCCAATAATCCAAGACGTGTTGCTTTTGGATATCTTTCTTCAAAACTGAACCGCCTTGGAATTCCGGGTCGGATTCGATCCACTTTATCAGACGCATGTCCTTTGGGCCAACTTGGTTCAAGATCGAGTGTTCTGATTGTCTACTGTACCTCAATGGACTCGACAATGTATCAACAATCTTGTCTTGCAATTAACTGCAAAGTTTCCTGATCTAAAATCGAACATTCGCAAACCGACTGCAAAATGTTTAATGCGACGTGAAACAATATTCGTTCATACAAATATATCCTGCATGACTGATTTCTTGCTAAACAGGGGGCGGTGGGGTAGCTTAATGGTTAAAGCGTTGGCTCGTCACGCCGAAGACCCGGGTTCGAATCCCCACATGGGTACAATGTGTGAAGCCAATTTCTGGTGTCCCCCGCCGTGATGTTGCTGGAATATTGCTAAAAGCGGCGTAAAACCAAACTCAGTCAGTCAGTCAGTCTTGCTTAACACGAAATGTCACTGACATTTATCTTATTTGCAAGGTTCCAAAGATCCACTGAAAGTTCGCTGATATTAGTGACTGAATATGGTTTTAAGCCTGTACACTAATAATACAATAAGGGATTACACCAGTATTGGCATCGCACATTGTACACATGTAGGGACAACCACCGATCGCTTTAACAACAGGTTATCCCACAGTCCCATTTTGATGGTGGAGGTTTAACTATGCTTGTATTGCAGGGAATGGAGACCCTGGATACTGATCGAGAGAACAACAAAGAGGATATCCCCGAGATGTCGTTGGTGGGTATACATTGTATCTGGTCGAGTTGGGCGCCGGTTTACATTTTCAAGATTGTAACCGACCGACCAACATATATTCAGTTTACCAGAGCTCCAGATAAGATTTAGCTCATGTGGGTACTGTACCCACTGTATTTTTTGGGAGTGGGTATTTCATTTTCCGTTACCCACTGCTTTCAAATATGTGCGTATTTCAGTCATTTTACTCACCTTAGTATTATGTGACTGAGTAAGTTTACTAAGCAAGTATGTACAACACTTGTCCTATACTAACAGTACATCTTGACAGCAATCGATGTCTTTTCATTACGCAAGCGATTTTTATAAATATATTCCGTACGCATTTGTTTTAAACTTTTTGCGTATCTAACATTTTAAATGCGTAATTGGTACGCAACAATTATTTTTCAATGGGTAATTGGAAATTTTCTATGCGTATTTTACCCGGATACGCAGCTTATCTGGGCCTCTGCTTTACTTTACCTTTTTTAATGGCCGTATAAGAAACGCCCAACGTGAGTGTACATAGAGGCAGTCGACCTTCCTTGGTTTCCATGGGACGTAATCGAACTCGGGATCTCAATGGGGTATGAACTAGACAAAGGCAAATTCCAAGTTGTAACACACTAATCGCGTGTCACTAATGTTTTCCCCGTGAAGATCAGGGTTAGAATTGATCTTCAGTAACCCATGCTTGTAAGAGGCAACTAACGGGATCGGGTGGTCAGGCTCGCTGACGTGGTTGACATGTTATCGTATCCCAATTGCGTAGATCGATGCTCATGCTGTTGATCACTGGATTGTGTGGTCAACTCGATTATTTACAGACTGCCGCCATATAGCTGGAATATTGCTGAGTGCGGTGTAAAACTAAACTCACTCACTCACTCACACAAACGTTCTCTTTATGAATACTTGATCAGTGCCTGTCTCTAACGTGTAATCAGAATTACGCTTACAAAGTCTACTGCCTATTAACGCCTAATGAGTGTTACATGATCCTGTCTTCCCGCAGGTGAGTCGGGGAGCCGAAGTGGTGCTGCTGTCGAAGCGGATCTTCCTCAAATACGCCACGGACAATGTGCGCAGATCTGTGCAGGAAATGGCGCGACGCTACCCAAGGGAGGCAACTCTACAGGACAAACTCCAAATTCAAGCTGACTGGGATCTGTACAGACAAAACATCATGGCGGACGCTGTGGCGGTCAGCAGAAGCGCACGTTCTTTGACAATGGCCACGTGATGTGGTAAAATGTGAGAATAAAAAATGCGAAAGTGTGACCACATCACGAAAAAAACAAACTAACATACGTGTGTCCAAGGATGTGCAACTGAACATGGATGTCGTTGGTTAAAATCATCTCTTCAGACAACTGCTATTGCTCCCCTTAAGACGTTGGGAGGAATCTGTTCATGCAGTGGAGCACCGTTGTGAATTCATGGTAGTCCCGGGGGATGTTCCTTCTTTGTTTCTAGTTATTCTGGGGCGGTTGGGTAGCCTAGTGGTTTAAGACGATGATAATGAGTCCATCGACTACCGAAGTCGCAAATAACCGAGGATGAGGCAGACTACATGCGCCTTTGGAAGCAGATACCGTGACTCATCAATGACTATGACTCTCCTCCACAACAATAAATGGCCTTACACGAGTTGATGCCATCGCTGTGATGTTGAACATGATGACGTTGCGTACTCTGGCGGCCTGGCACTGTAGCTGCTGTGAAGCAATCACTGGAGTTTTGTAGTCGTCCAGTGCAGGGGTGCTAACTTTTGGTCTCTTTGGCTTGGGCCTATCCAACACACTTCCGGTGATAGCGTATCGTACCTTGGACATATTACAGGGAAGCTGTGATTCTCGATCTGGGGACCTGCCTTGCTCTAGATATTGTAATCGATGTCATGCGTGAAAATGTGATATTGTATCTGTATATTTAGGGTTATCATGAACTACTAAATTTGCATAATTATACATTGGAACTGCCAGACGTGCTTAGTCCTCCATGTAATGGTCCTATCAACATCTTGTTGGTTCAGGGTTCGTACCCGTCTGATGAATCTCGGTGTATGTCGGGGTGGGTACATTTTCATACGTTTGCCATTGCACTCAGACAACCAGCGGTTAAGGTTGCACCAACATGCGCACAGAATATGTGATAGACTCTAACGCCAAACGTTCTCTGTGGTTGTGTTTTTTGCGACCCTTTGTTGTTTGTTTTGTGAAAGTGCTCAACGCAGACTCTTTATAGATCTTGAAGTTTTACATACAGTGGATATTGTAGCAATACGTAATAGATTCAGATTTCTAGTAGAATGATTTGAAAGTTGGTGAGCATCACAATCGATTCACTATGATGAACATAATAGTGAAGAATGCATCGACCGACACAGTCTCGCGAGACTGGCCTTGTTGCTTGAGTCTCGTTGAAATCTCATCTATGTTCTTATATATTTATGTAGGCCCTCAAGTATCCGTGATACGTGTACCATTATAAGTAGAGAAATGCTTAAAACGTCAGGAATGCTCCTGAACAACAAAGGAACACCTGTTCGGACATTCACTCCCAGGACAGAGCATCATACGCCCCTTTCTTGGTTTCCATGGGACGTAATCGAACTCGGGATCTCAATGGGGTATGAACTAGACAAAGGCAAATTCCAAGTTGTAACACACTAATCGCGTGTCACTAATGTTTTCCCCGTGAAGATCAGGGTTAGAATTGATCTTCAGTAACCCATGCTTGTAAGAGGCAACTAACGGGATCGGGTGGTCAGGCTCGCTGACGTGGTTGACACATGTCATCGTATCCCAATTGCGTAGATCGATGCTCATGCTGTTGATCACTGGATTGTGTGGTCCCAACTCGATTATTTACAGACCGCCGCCATATAACTGGAATATTGCTGAGTGCGGCGTAAAACTAAACTCACTCACACAAATGTTCTCTTTATGAATACTTGATCAGTGCCTGTCTCTAACGTGTAATCAGAATTACGCTTACAAAATCTACTGCCTATTAACGCCTACTGTGTGTGACATGATCCTGTCTTCCCGCAGGTGAGTCGGGGAGCCGAAGTGGTGATGCTGTCGAAGCGGATCTTCCTCAAATACGCCACGGACAATGTGCGCAGATCTGTGCAGGAAATGGCGCGACGCTACCCAAGGGAGGCAACTCTACAGGACAAACTCCAAATCCAAGCTGACTGGGATCTGTACAGACAAAACATCATGGCGGACGCTGTGGCGGTTAGCAGAAGCGCACGTTCTTTGACAATGGCCACGTGATGTGACGAAATGTGAGGATAAAAAATGCGAAAGTGTGACCACATCACGAAAAAAACAAACTAACATACGTGTGTCCAAGGATGTGCAACTGAAAAATCACATGGATGTCGTTGGTTAAAATCATCTCTTCAGAAAACTGCTATTGCTCCCCTTAAGACGTTGGTAGGAATCTGTTCATGCAGTGGAGCACCGTTGTGAATTGATGTTGGGGGTTCCTTCTTTGTCTCTAGTTATTCTGGGGCGGTTGGGTAGCCTAGTGGTTAAAGCCTTTGCTCGTCATGCGAAAACCCGGGTTCAGTATACATCACTACCTGTTGGACGTTGAGATAATTTAATGTGAAATGATGACACAATCATTAAGACGATGATAATGAGTCCATCGACTACCGAAGTCGCAAATAACCGAGGATGAGGCAGACTACAAACGGCAGGCGGACAAATTCCTTCTCTTTCTCAGTATCATGCGCCTTTGGAAGCAGATACCGTGACTCATCAATGACTATGACTCTCCTCCACAACAATAAATGGCCTTACACGAGTTGATGCCATCGCTGTGATGTTGAACATGATGACGTTGCGTACTCCGGCGGCCTGGCACTGTAGCTGCTGTGAAGCAATCACTGGAGTTTTGTAGTCGTCCAGTGCAGGGGTGCTAACTTTTGGTCTCTTTGGCTTGGGCCTATCCAACACACTTCCGGTGATAGCGTATCGTACCTTGGACATATTACAGGGAAGCTGTGATTCTCGATCTGGGGACCTGCCTTGCTCTAGATATTGTAATCGATGTCATGCGTGAAAATGTGATATTGTATCTGTATATTTAGGGTTATCATGAACTACTAAATTTGCATAATTATACATTGGAACTGCCAGACGTGCTTAGTCCTCCATGTAATGGTCCTATCAACATCTTGTTGGTTCAGGGTTCGTACCCGTCTGATGAATCTCGGTGTATGTCGGGGTGGGTACATTTTCATACGTTTGCCATTGCACTCAGACAACCAGCGGTTAAGGTTGCACCAACATGCGCACAGAATATGTGATAGACTCTAACGCCAAACGTTCTCTGTGGTTGTGTTTTTTGCGACCCTTTGTTGGTTGTTTTGTGAAAGTGCTCAACACAGACTCTTTATAGACCTTGAAGTTTTCCATACAGTGGATATTGTAGCAATACGTAATGGATGCAGATTTCAAGTAAAATGATTTGAAAGTTGGTGCGCATCACAATCGATTCACTATGATGAACATAATAGTGACGAATGCATCGACCGAAACAGTCTCGCGAGACTGGCCTTGATGCTTGAGTCATGTTGAAATCTCATCTATGTTCTTATTTATTTATGTAGGCCCTCAAGTATCCGTGATACGTGTACCATTATAAGTAGAGAAATGCTTAAAAACGTCAGGAATGCTCCTGAACAACAAAGGAACACCTGTTCGGACATTCACTCCCAGGACAGAGCATCATACTCCTCAGTAAAGGGCACGTTTTACATGCCCAGTCTTTTGGTCCATGTACTAGTACTTTAAGTTTCATGCCATTGTGAGTGACCTGGAATTGGTAAGTGTAATGTACCCACTCTTGTATGAAGTTTACAGTCGGTTAGACTTCATATCAGTGATCTGGATTTGTTGGTGTATTAAGCAGTCTTCGATCAGCTATACCCATTAATCGGATCAGTAACTTGTAAATCAGTTCGATCCGTATCAAGGGGTTAATGTTACCATAACTGGTTGTCTTCAAGTTCTTAATGAGGTACGTTATTGGATCAGGTGGTCAGATTCGGTGTCATGGTTTACTGCATATCCCTGTACCCGCCAGGAATGTTGGCCTTTGTACCAGTAATTGCACCTGACTTAATTGCACACTAATGTTCGCGGGACTTTAGATGTGACAAAACGAAAGAGACTTCCAAAATAGGGGACAGGGGACACGGTATTGCTTGGCAAGTTTGTGTCCACTCGTGGCTCGATGGATTTCGTGTCATACTCGATTGTGCAACCTTTTTTCTTTTCTTTTTTAAAACAATACCGGGAAAAAACATTATAAGTAAGTGTCCTTTCTGAGAAAAGCAATGTGTTGAACAAGAGACTCTTTAGTGTAGTACACGTATCACATCTCAGTCTCTTGGTGGCTGCTTGAAAGCACGGGCATAGGAGAGCCTCGCGGTTTTGTTGTGAGAACAAATAACGTGATATAAAATATAGATACACTTGCAATCATTTTATTGCACCCAAATGAGATCCAGTTAATCACAGAACCGCTAAGAAGTATAGATACATCGATTATCAGTGTAACTGTCCTTGTACACAAAGCGGTGTACAGTAGTTGGGGTCTAGATGGCCCGTAAGTGTAAATGCAGAGAGAAGCTAAAGAAGTTTTGTTTGTCGGAATCCCTCCCCTCTCATTTCGTTTTGGGGATTGGCTATTTGTAAATACGCCACTTTCATAGTAATAAACTCATATTAGTTTATAAACGTCGCCATTGTTAACGAATATAGGATTACGTTCATGAATCATTAATGAGCCCTGTCTTTATCATACACTATCTCATCATAATACCTACGTGTTTTATCTGAAATGGGATGACTGTGTACACCTCTGTGAACTAGATCCTATTTTACCCTTATTAGCCTCGTAATCGGTTTATCAGATGAGCTGAGTTATATTCTGATAAGAATACAACAGACGTCAACAGGAAGCATGTATCTGTGATGCATCATGGGGATGTCGCTAAGATGTTCTACTCTTAAGAGGTTCTATGGTCTCCATCCAGAAACGGTTCGACAAAACTGAACCTCAATATATGTTCAGCAAGAAGAAATTGCTTATCAAATCGAAGTTGTCGATGAGGTATGTCCACAAAAGAAACGCGAGCCACTTGAACGCCATGCTTAGCAGTGACTGGTCAGTGACAAAGATCGTTGGAAAATGGACAAACGTGATCAAATACTTGCAGAAAAGTGGCTAAACTCCAAAAGCCATTAATAAAGACATAGTTATAAAGCAACGGTGGCTGAACGATGAATGACTGAGCGTCATATTGCTAAGTGTGCATATCCCTGAAGAGGGTACATTCTATACTACCCATCAAAAGTTTACTCACTAATGTAAATGTAGCCACTTAAAATATACCATACTGTTTCCAAACTGGTTAAAGGTACTGTTTACACATGAACTGATGTATTGTAAAACAAATTCGTAACGTTGAAAAAGTTATTGTCATAGGTTCAATAAATGATGAAACTCCGTGAAAATTGGAGAATTCTTCACACAGCTTTACACCAAAACGCAGCTGTTCACATGAACAATATCTGCACATGCTTTTCAGCAATTTGATGCATGATCCTCATGCAATTCATCTGCATAAGGTTTGCAGTTGGATCCCTCATGTTAGTGGAGAAAGTCATCTTCGATCTTGCCATATATATATGCATAACATATAGTCAATGCTTTAAGTGAGTCTAAATTTTTGATGGGTAGTATATAATCACAGGACCAGTTAGGATGTGTTTAGGACCCCAAACGCACCGGTCACAACGGGTCCAGTGATAATCTAGCTCTGGTTGAAGGTCCTTGCAACGGATCTTGACAATGGATGAAACCTGCTTATCCACCACCTACGAGAAGTCAAACCAGCATTCACCACCACCAAAGATCGCTAGAAAAGCCATGGCCTGCGTGTTATGGGATGCCGTCACCGTGGTGGTATATCTTCCAGAAGGTATAATACACGCAGCAGATCACGATGCACTGTTCAGTCAACTGCAGGGTGACGGTAAGACTACGAGACGTAGGAATGTGCTCTTCCATCAGGACAAAGTACGAGTCTGGTGCTCAAACACACAGGGCAAATCCAGGATTTGAACTCATGGTCACAGGTTTCTTGCAAGACAGAGGACCTTGCGGCAGCTAAGACGAGTTGTTCACCTGTGTCCCCGATGGCGACGACACCACGACATCACATATACTTAGTCAACTAACAATCTTGATTATATTTCTATTCAGGTATGGTACATTCCCTGCACCTACACGCTACCAAAGCTTCGTGGCCGGAAGTAACATCACAAGTTTCATCTCTGTCATATCAAAGTATGGACTTTTTTGCTGATAAGCTTGAAATCGACAACCAAATACACCGATTCTTCTTAATGAAAAGTCGAGATCTAAATGAAAATAACGGTCTCGTTCCCAAAAATATTTCATTACAAATCGGAATGAACATCCAGCTGGAACATATGTTTTCTTGAGTATTGTCACATGGAAGGAGAGTCTTGTTCTCAAACATTTCTACGTATATTTCAGACAATATATATTTGGCGTGTCTTTGTGATATAAGTATATGGAGTTCTTGTAAGTAAAACTGAACGACGATTTTGAGTATCGTGTCACACAAACCGAAGCTTATTACGAGGAGAACGGTTCTAGGATGTTTATCATAATGCAATGGAGATATGCCACACTGGATAATTGGTCCTTGTTTGAGTGAAGTGTTACGTACTTGTCCCTATACCCGCATCGCATGTAATATATCCTACATTAGTTTCTAACGTATGCTGCCCACTACAATCAGTATTTCGGTATGGCGTTGTGTAAATGTCTGTTATAAGAGACCTGGTCGTCCACGGTCATCTGTCTGAAGGCGTCCCAGTTTGTCTGTGTCTGAAGCTTACGCTGCAGAGTGTCCTCAGACGGGAACGGCTGAATCTGAAACCCATAGCATCATAGCTGAGGGTGATTTGTAAAATATAATTTCAAAATTAGGTAACAGTATTTTGAAGTTGATGACCAGGATGAGATTCGATAAAAATATTTCAGTAATCAACACATTACTGAGGAAACACTTCGATCATTACTGTGTCGGAAAATCTTGCCATAACGAGCACTGATCATACAGATTAAAAGTAAATATCGTTGGTGACATCTTCATGTATTTATAATAAGCTAACATTTAAAAATGCATGGAGTAACTTGATACCGCTTTTGCATAATCAATCCTTTTCATGAATCTATTTTTCACTGACTGACTGTGTTCGAGTACACGACGGTTTAAACAATCCTTTTATGTCACTGCCTGCAGTTCAATAGAAGATTTAGACATTTGCTTCTCCGGAAACATACGATGATGAATCTGTTTTTTAAATCCAGGATAAGCATCTAGAGTTTGATGCTGCTATGATTATTCATCTCAGGATTAGCCGTAGATAACACGGCCTCCCTGTTTCTCTCAATAGTGTGCCATACCTCTGTTCTCATTCGCTTTGCAAGCTCTTCCGACAGGTGTTTCCTGAAGAACTTTCTGTTAATTAGAATACATTCAGCTCCATCAGACACAAGGCTACAGTTGGTCGTGTCTTTAATCCCCGCCATCACCACCTGCTCCAAGCCCTGGAAGTAGACACAAGTGTGACTTACAAGTGTGACTACGCCCACCATCTCACCCTTGTTTCAGGGTGTGAGAGCTTTCAAGTACAGCATGTTCGACATACAATCCGGGTACGGAACAGACATTGTATATAAATGTCAGAGACAGAAAGGGCGGAAAACATTATTGTCCTTTGACAAATATGTGTTTCGCTGAAGATGCTGGATGTTTAGAAAACAAATCTGTATCCAGACTATTTGGAGGTACTGAGCAAACATCCCGACACAGAACCCATTTAAAAGAAATATCAATTTATTCATAAACGAAAGTCGACTTTGTAACTGTAATGAACGTGTGTGTACTACACAAAATGTCGCCAGGTCCAAGTTTGGCAATCTCGATGAAGACTTGAGGTTTGTTCTGAAGGTCGTAGAGTCGTCTCGAACTGATGCGTGAAGACGTGCGGGGTGTCTAGACACAAACAAACACATCACTTATAGGCCTGGTTTAGATTACACGTGCATTGCACAGAAGAGCTTATCCTGCTCTCCGTCAATACAATCATGCCTACCACCAACACCACCTTCATTACCTTAACTTAGCATGGAACACGGGTTGAGTGGAACCTCCAGATAGGTTACCGAAAGGAGGTATGTTGGTCGATCACAGGGTTGAAAATGAAAGCATACACGGACGCTATCTAAATAAGCTTGACACATAACTTTCACGGGCTTTCGGAAGATGACCCACCCGAGTACATGAAAACAACGATCCTAGTGGGCAGGAATATCCATTTCTTCATATAGACAAACATCCACCCTGTCATCATCGCATATCTCGCTACTGATTGTAGGCTATATATATCTATGCATCTAGTAGGGTTGGCTAAAATATCGTCGATACGAAAAATCATTAATGATTAACTATATGACAGTTGTGTTATCGATAATATCGTACATGAACTTTTGTGATAGAAAAAGGTTTTAATTTGCTCTCACAATATACACAGTTAGATCTTTTTTCATTGAATGCTTGTAAATTCTGTTCAGGACGCTGTTTTGTTAGTAATCCATGCATAAACATGTCACCACTCACCAGTGATGTGAAATATAACCATTTCTTGACGTTTTTGGCATTTTTTCTCAAAGTTAGTTTCCGATATTTATCTATAATAGATCGATATTTAGTTAACGATTATCGATATCTATGGTCTATATCGATAGCCAACCCTAGCATCTAGTCAAGTGAGCACCCTGACATCATCACAGAACTCCTGCTGGTGCTGGGTGGGAGTATCCTATCTACAACTAGAGGTATCGCCATCCAGACATCAACACATACCTCGCTACCAATAGGCGGGAGTATGGTCCTCTCGTCAAACACAGCCTCCAGGATCTTCCTGTGTTGTTTCTGGCTGAGCCTGCCGTGTTGCCGCCTGTACTCCCTGTCGAGCTTCCGCTGGTGCTCGGGTTTCCGCTGGATCACCACGGGCTCTGTAGAGATGTGCATAGGGGTGACTGTTGAGTGGGAAACAACTATTGCGATAGCGATAGTCTATTGCGACCAACTATTGCAATATGTGTCACATATCTGGCAGCCTCTGAATTGACTTCAGTGGAATATTACGATCGTGGCATAAACCCTACCCACTGTCTCTTGGAAGATATGCAATGAGCAATGTCAAACGTTCTATACACCGCTATTTTGTAACCATGGGGAACTGATGACATATTCTTTGCCATAATCCCCCATTGGCAACTCTGACACTGCATCTAACTTCCGCGCTCTGGCTCCGTGTTTAATACAAGGTCCTTATTTCAAGCAATTTTAAAACATGCGAGGCATACCTCCTTCTGTGTCTTGGTCGTCAGCTGCCCTTGACCTTTCAAAGTGAGCTGCTTTCAAGGTCACTACGCCACGTCTCCGTTGACGTGGTGCGGACTGATCTTCCGTCTTTGGAGTCGCGTCAGGTACCACCGTTGGGGACTTGGCTCGCGGTGTTGGAGTATTTCGAGCTATAAACATGAGGAGACACTGCAGGTGATTTATGAAGCCACTTATCCTTACTGAAAGGCATGCAACCTTTATCATTGTAGTTCGAGCCTCCTCTGTGACTGCAAACTATATTTGCACATTCATTCGACCACAGACAAACTGTAGCGCAAATATGGTTGCGCAACAAAGAGAAAATGACCAGTCTTCCTATATGCTTCGCGCGCATATAGGAAGACTGGTCATTTTCTCTTTGTTGCGCAACACTATTTGCGCTACAATTTGCCTATGGTTCGACATGCTTACGTGTTGGGGTTTTAGTCCGGGGCGATGTGAGGGACTGGTTCCCGACCCTGGTCAGCGTTGGCTTCGTGTCGTCCAGGTTCTTCAACACCCGGCACGTCCCCGTCATGATGACGTACACCCACTCACCAGAGTTGCTCTCCTTACACAGAACGGTGTCCCTCCTGAAACACAGCACGGTTAATGGGGATCTGACCGTGACATTGTCAGGTGCCTTTATTGCAGATTAATAGGGCCCCAATGTGTATATTAACAGGGCTCTGAGGTGAGGTGAGGTGAAATTGGGTTTAACGTCGTGCTTGAGAATATTTCGCTCATATGACGACGTGCATGCGTGTGTATGTGTATGTGCGGCTGCTTGTACTAGCCCAAACTGAAGCTGGTTTTATAGTGCTAACCCACTGAGATACCATGCCGCAGTGAAGCATGAATACCCCACTCAGACACATTATACTGACTCCGAGCCGACCAGTCCTTGTTGTACCAATTAATGTCGAGCGCCAGGCAGGGACCAACAAGTACCATATTTTAACGTATTTTGGTATGACGCGGTCGGGGATCGAACCGGCGACCTTCCGCTCTCCGGGCGGACGCTCTAACCACTACACCACGGAGGCGGTCAACAGGGCTCTGAGACATGGATATCGGGCATTTCATTGATATACGTATACGTTGGAGGTTCCACATGAAAAATTATCACGGGGTTCATGTGAATATTGTAAAGGGGTACAAGTGAAGATTATCAGCTTAATCTGTAGATTGTGAAGGAGTTCACGGCTAGTAAGCGCGGGATACATGCGAGGATTATCAGACGCTTCACCAGTATATTGTCAAGTTTTATTTGTTTAACACAACACTCAACAATTTTCCAGCTATATTTCGGCGGTCTGTAATTATCGAGTCTAGACCAGATAGACTAAGTGATTAATAGCATGATCATCGATCAAAACAACTGGGATCCGATGACATGTGTCAACCAGGTCAGTGAGCATGACCACCCGATCCCGTTAGCCGCTTCTTACGACAAGCATGGGTTGCTTAAGATTCCAACCGAAATCTTCACGTGAATATTGTCAAGGGGTTCACGTTTAGTAAGTTCATTTCAAGTGGTTCTTCCTACCTGACGTATATAAATATACAGACTTCGGGGTTGCCATGAGGTATTTTATCAACTGGCCAGTCCCGGAGAATGTGTAATGTCTTGAGGAATCTGATGTGCTCGGGGTCTTTACCACGCTCTGCCTTCGTAAATAGGTCGAGGAAGTCCTCCCTGCCCAGTGCAAGGAGCTCGACATCATCTCGACATGTGACTGTGGCACTCCGCTTGGCGTGGTTAATAAGAGCCAGTTCCTGAAATAGAGGTACAGAGTGAGTAAGTGAGTGAGTGATGGCGTGGTTAATTAGAGCCAGTTCCTGAAATAGAGGTACAGAGTGAGTGAGTGAGTGAGTGATTTAAAACAGCTTTGAAATGTGAACATGACATGACATAGAAGACCAAAGAACTCCGCGCGTATTTAGTTTTACGGTTTGGTGAAACCAAATCAAAACAAGGATACTTAATGGATGGATTTGGGATTCGAACCTATGATCATGGATTTTGGGTACATCTAAGGCGTAATACTGTAAAGCCATTTGTGCACAAAGGCAGCTGAGCTAGAAAGGGAACACCTAAAGAACATATTGAATTAGTTAAAATGGGTCATTGAGGAGGGGGTCACAGTCCACAGGACTTGGGGTCACATATTATTCAATGGACAATCGAAACTGTTTCTTCAACGTGACGATCTACCAGTTCAAGAACTAGACTAGCTAAACATTCGCAACGTCCGCCCGCTGTATTAAATTAAATTAAAATTAAATTTTGCCTCCTATCCAATCAACTTAATGGAAGACCATGACAACAACAACAACAACAACAACGACAACAACAACAACAACAAAACCATAGGAAACAATACAATGCACAATTGTTGCTTTATGCTTACAAGCGTTCAAAGAGCATTTTTTTCATTTTAACTATCACGCCTGACATAAGAACAGACAGAAATTGAGGTCTGAGTGTTCAGTATTATCACATTGTGCCCTACCCCGATGGTTCTGGCCAGGGGCGTAGCTACCATTATAGAAATGGCCCTGGATTGTTGCTAAAAAGTTTGGGCAAGCCATCAATACTATGTAAATAAAAACCTTTACAACTTATCGGGATTACACGAAACAAATGGCTTGCTACGCGCCTGGTTGTGGCTATTAGTGCTATATTATTGCCCACTTGTTTTTGAGGTCCAGATACAATTCCTCACAGAGGCTGGAATATTGCTTAATGCGTCTCTCATTATAGTCGAACCCCGTTTATCCAAATACACTTAGTCATGCGGAAAAGAATGATGTGCTGCACATGCGCACAATGCGTCCAGGATCTACTTTTCATTGTAATTTACATGGTTTGAAACTTCTCCGTCCGGGTCCGGAAGCGCGGGGTCCGGCTGCAGAGTACAATTTGAAGGTAAGTTTCTTGTTTCACCGAAAAATCGTCCGGAAGGTGGGGTTTCCGGATATAGGGAATGATATATTCATTGCATTTATGCATTATGGTACATACCCCAAAGCAATAGCCTTTCTCCAGTATATTGGCCGTGAAGGTATATACTTCTCCGGAGTCCTTTGTAGCTAATATCGTCACCACAGCTGCAACATGAGAATACCTGTGAAGGCACTGCATATCGTACCGCTTCTTGGTCGTGTACAGTTTATACTGATTGATCACATGAATACACTGCGACCCAATCGTCTAAAGCGCAGTGATTCTATGTGCAGAGTTTTTCCCATTTGGAACGCCAGGAACCTATGATGGTGGACCCGAATGCTGGTTTGATACTTTTCTAAGATTGTCATCACCAAACCATCACTCGTGGTTGTTTCACGTCTAGTCCACATGGCGTTATATGGCTGGTGTGCTGTTCGACATCAAACCTCGTCATTTATTGGGTTGGTGCTCACATATTCGGGGCGGTGGGGTAGCCATAAACCGTTCGCTGGTCATTTATTGGTCTGATTCCCACATGGGTAAAATGTGTGAAGCCCATTTCTGGTGTCCCCGCCGCTCAAAAGCGGCGTAAATCAGACTCACTCACTCACTCGCTCACAAATCAGGACACTGTGTAGATTATAGACAGGATTCCGCAGATCACTCTCTAAATCCACATTGCCGTCCTATTAGTTTAAACATGTTAAAATATACCTTCTGTGTTGTAATATTCATTCCTCTCTCTTTAACATAGATCTATTAACAGCCTCTCCAGTACGTTCAACCATAAGACAGAACTAGATCCAGTGTGGATCAATTACAGTTAGTGTTCTGAATTCATCAGTCGGTTAGGGATATGTATTCGCTATGCTAACACCTGCTAACCATAGTTCTCAGCGAGCAACAGTGTATACTGCATACCAGTTGAAGTATTTCATCTGGCATGAAGAATTCCACTCGTAGTTTTCAATGAAACAGAGAAAGACTCTCCGAAACTAAAACATGACATTTTGTTGAAAAACACGATGATAGTCAACCTGGAGACAACTATTTGGGAAAGCATGAACCCGAATTATGGCATCGCTAACTAAAGTGAGTGAATATAGTTTTAACCCGCTATTTGTAATATTCCCAACTCACAGGTCCACTCGACATAGAAGTGCCAGATGTACTGTTTTAAAGCTGAGGTAACATAGAATTGCGAGGCTACGGTAGAGGTGAGCAAGGTGGGGTATTTTTACGTTGTGCTGTCAAATTAATGCCACGAAATTACTGTACAACGGTTCCTTTTTATATGACCAACATAAGTCTGAGAACAAAAGTCCATTGTTATATACAGCGAAAGGCTTTGTATACTTTCGATATGCAGTAACTTTTAATAGACTGCCTCCTTTAACGACACAATTCGTGTTAGGCAAAACATTAAGTTGAAATATGCAGTAAAACATACTAGTAACCCAGTTCAACACTGAAAATACACTATCTTTGCATCTATGGAAAGACATAACTTATTAACTTGTTCACTAAGAAGACCTTGAAATGTCCTGGTACATAGGTCGACTAAAGTGGACCGAGTGATTGAGTTCAGTTTAAAGCTATTTTCACTAAAATAACTGCAGGTATATCACGGTGTGGTTAAACCGACACAGGTAACTGACGAAACCGATGAACCAGGATTCGAACCACGACCTGGGTTTCTGGCACGAATGATGAATGTTCAGCAACTTGTGGCACCCCCTTCATAATTTTTCTTAATGAGTTTTAAATAGTTACATATGTCTTTAAAGTTCACATGCTGCCCGGCAACTATGGTGTTCTCTTCACATAATAGTGTTTTTCACCTGACTGTGCTCCAGTTTGAACTACGGAAATATGTAATTTATATGTTTACCCAAGTCCCCCTCATAACGACTTCAAGGACCCTGGGCTATCATGGCAAGTGGTTTGTTGTTTACCCAGTAGGGCAACACATTAGTGAGGAATGTTTAAAGCCGTATAGTAAATATAATAATGTTACAATAAATTGTCAGGTGTTACACATGTTACACCTTGCCAACAATACATTTTTTACCTTGTACACTTGGCAATTATTGTTTGTAATTTGCTTAATATTAACTGTTTATGAACACATGGAATGGAGTAAGAAATACCTGTTCCTGAGAGAATCATGTAAAAGTTATCTGCAGTGTGGCCTTGTCGAATGATGACTCTTCCGGCTTCAAACCTGAAACAGTAATACTGAAACATTAACACTGAAAGATGGATGGTTGGTTTTGGTTTATTTGTTGTTAAACGCAGCACTCAGCAATATTCCAGCTATATGGCAGCGGTCTGTAAATAATCGAGTCTGGACCAGACAATCCAGTGATCAACATCATGAGAATCGATCTCAGCAATTAGAAAACGATGACATGTGTAAACCAAGTCGGCGAGCCTGATCAGGACCACCTAATCCCTTTAGTCGTTTCTTACGACAAGTTCTTGGGTGGCTGAAGATCAATTCTAACCCGGATCTTCACGGATGAAAAATGGATGGAGTGTTGTACAAGTCATACGTAGGAGGTGCGGTGAGATGAAATTGGATTTAACGTCGTGCTTGAGAATATTTCACTCATATGACGACGTGCATGCGTGTGTGTATGTATGTGCGGCTGCTTGTACTAGCCCAGACTTAAGCTGGTTTTATAGTGCTAGCTCACTGCCGCAGTGAAGCAGGAATCCCCCACTCAGACACATTATACTGATTCCGAGCCGACCAGTCCTTGTTGTACCCATTAATGCCGAGCGCCAGGCAGGGACCAACAAGTACCATATTTTAACGTATTTTGGTATGACGCGGTCGGGGATCGAACACGCAACCTTCCGCTCTCCGGGTGGACGCTCTAACCACTACACCATGGAGGCAGTCTCATACGTAGGATGAAAAACGTATAATGGCGTAGAGTAACGAAGGTAGTGTAAGGTACAGCAATTGCCGTGCATAGTTGCTTCCCTTGGGAACTCCAAGAAACTGATTGTGGGTTCGAATCCCAGTTCCCAACGATTATGTGTTAAGGTTCGTCAGCACCATGCTCATGGGTTTCACCAAAGTGTAATGTCTGAGACCCGCATCACTCGGGCTTTCCTCCCAGGTGAAACTGATGAGCCGTGATGCAACGGGAATACTGTTCAAAGGGCCATTGAACCAAACTCACTCACTCCTGACATCACTTATCTCCCCTTTTAAGAACAGAAGTTGTACCCTCGTATAAAGTCGCTGTGTAAACACAATACTCTCATTCACTCATGCTATAAGCATGTTTCAGTTTCTTAACCGAGACTTAATAGCATATTCACCTGTGAAGGCCCGGGTCAGAATGAAGCTTCAGTAACCCATGCTTGTCGTAAAAGGCGACTAACGGGATCGGGTGGTCAGGCTCACTGGCTTGGTTGACACATGTCATTGGTTCCCAATTGCGCAGATCGATGTTCATGCTGTTGATCACTGGATTGTCTGGTCCAGACTTGATTACTACAGACCGCCGACATATAGCTGGAATATTGCTGAGTGCGGCGTAAAACTAAACTCATTCACTCACTCGCAAATAGAATATTCAATCACTCGCTTACTCGTAACATGCTCATGATAAAATTAATTTCTACAATGAATAGGAAATTACATCGTTCTGCTTGGTCAGTCAAAGGTTTCTAATTACAATAGTCACCTTTGATTGAATCATTCCATATGACGGCTGTATCATTGCGGAAGCGAATACACAGACAGATCTCAGTCAATGTCAGAAAGCAGTTAAAAATAAGGGTGTGAATCAGGCTTCTCAATGCAGAATATACCCGGTACAAATTATTGTTGTTGAGGCTGTAATAGGTGAACCTTTCAAAAACCCATTCTATACATTAGAAAAAAACTCCAAACATGCAGCATCAATACTAAACACTTCGCGTATAGTTTTGTCATGGTAGAATGGAAATAAGCAGATTAGTTGGTGTAATCTAGAGCTTTGCACCCTGTAGATTTAACCGCGATAGATTAACATTTCAAATTTCGGTGTCAAGTTTAGTGTTTAGTTTACAGTTGACCAAGCCTTACATTGAAAACATTTGTCTACCTTTGAAAAAAAATCCGGTCTGGCCATGGGGATGGGCTGTGCAATAATTATTCCCAAAGGTTTGGCAACTTTATCGGAACGTTTTTTAAACCATGTACAGATCCACTGAATGTGGGCGAGCTTCGCCCAGTAATATTGTCAGCATCGTTATTGTACTCAGTGACTTCACAACCAGTGAGTGAGTGAGTTTAGTTTTACGCCGCTTTTAGCAATTTTCCAGCAATATCACGTCGAGGGGACACCAGAAATGGGCTTCACACATTGTACCCATGTGGGGAATCGGAACCCGATCGAGCGAAGGCTTTAACCACTAGGCTACCCCACCGCCGCTACTTCTCCAACGAGGTAATGGAGGCTTTTCTCATCGAGGCTCTTAAGCTGACGTAGAGTTATATACCTGAAATAGTGTTCAAAGCGGTAGTGTACGAAAACCGCTCCCTGTCTCATACCGGATTGAAAGTAAGCACAGTCTGTAAAATGTTTAGTACAACCAGGGAGACTCTATATGTGGAGTGGTCACCTCGGAAAGCTCCTAAGCTATGCCCTCGGCTCGTCACGTGACCAGTGTAGCCATATATGGCGGGAAGCGTAGTTTTTAAGATTGAGCCCGGTTTATTTTCAACAGCTGATTACATACGCTGAGTGTTGTGACAACTGAAAACCTACATAGTAGAAGATAAGTTACCTATTCTGTCACTTCATTTCAAGTCAAATAATTGTTATTAGTGTCAGTATAAGTACAGTAGCTTTTGTAGTAAAGTTTCAAGTGGGCATGTTGTAGCCTCACTGGCTTCAATTCTCAGTACACAGCGACGAAAGGCTAAAATAATATCGCTAAAAACTTCTTTCACATATTCGTTTAATTTTTAGAAGGAAATATACCTTTAGTTGAAAGGTGTTTTGCAAGTAATAGTGATAGTTTTATAACTAAAAATTTTGTTAGGGGTGTATTTGAGGTGTGTGAAAATATGACACATCGCCGATCTGCCATTGAAATACTACAGGGCGTTGTTTGAGTGTTTCTAGTTAGTGTTCAAAAAACATCTTTCACATACACCTTTAATTTTTATGGAGGGGAATATACCATCAGGTGAAAGGTGTTTGCAAGTAATAGTGATAGTTTTTATAATTTAAAAAAAAATTGTTAGTGTATTTGAGGTGTGTGAAAAATATGACATATCGCCGATCTGCCATTGAAATACTACAGGGCGTTGTTTGAGTGTTTCTAGTTAGTGTGTTCAAAAAAACATCTTCACATACCTCCTTTTAATTTTTATGAGGGAATATACCATCAGGTGAAAGGTGTTTGCAAGTAATAGTGATAGTTTTATAATTTAAAAAAAATTGTTAGTGTGTATTTGAGGTGTGTGAAAAAATATGACATATCGCCGATCTGCCATTGAAATACTACAGGGCGTTGTTTGAGTGTTTCTAGTTAGTGTTCAAAAACATCTTTCCACATACACCTTCAATTTTTATGAGGGGAATATACCATCAGGTGAAAGGTGTTTGCAAGTAATAGTGATAGTTTTTATAATTTAAAAAAAAAAAATTGTTAGTGTGTATTTGAGGTGTGTGAAAAATTTCAAGAGGCTGCAATGAAGGAATAATTGACTTTTGAACTTTTCAATAGGCTGCAATGAAGGAATAATTGACTTTTGAACTTTTCAAGAGGCTGCAATGAAGGAATAATTGACTTTTGAACTTTTCAAGAGTTTTCAATGAAGGCTGCAATGAAGGAATAATTGACTTTTGAACTTTTCAAGAGGCTGCAATGAAGGAATAATTGACTTTTGAACTTTTCAATAGGCTGCAATGAAGGAATAATTGACTTTTGAACTTTTCAAGAGGCTGCAATGAAGGAATAATTAACTTTTGAACTTTTCAAGAGGCTGCAATGAAGGAATAATTCACTTTTGAACTTCTCAATAGGCTGCAATGAAGGAATAATTCACTTTTGCAAAATATGGGTATCGTGAAGATGCGATAAATCAATCACATCACCAAGTACTGAAAGCAGCTTTATCATGCAAAGCACGGAGACTTCATAGATTAAGGGAGTACGGAGACTACATATATCAAGCAAGTACGGCGGCTACATATAGTAGACAAGTAAGGTGATCACACATATCAAGCAAGTACGGAGACTACATAAATCAAGCATGTACGGAGACTACATATAATCAAGCAAGTTCGGAGACTACCTACATGAAGCAAGTACGGAGACTACATATATCAAGCAAGTACGGAGACTACATATAAAAAGAAAGTACGGAGACTACATATATCAAGAAAGTACGGAGACTACCTATATTAGGCAAGTTCGGAGACTACCTACATGAAGCAAGTACGGCGACTACCTATATCACAAGCAAGTACGGAGATTACATATATCAAGCAAGTACGGAGACTACATATATCAAGCAAGTACGGAGACTACGTATAACAAGCAAGTACGGAGAAAACCTATATAAAGAAAGTACGGAGACTACCCATATCATGCAATTACGGAGCTTACATATATCAAGCAAATACGGAGACTACCTATATAAAGAAAGTACGGAGACTACCTATATCAAGCAAGCACGGAGACTACCTATATCAAGCAAGCACGAAGACATATATATCAAGCAAGTACGGAGACATATATATCAAGCAAGTACGAAGACTACCATTACCAAGCAAGCACGGAGACATATATATCAAGCAAGCACGGAGACTACCTATATCAAGCAAGTACGAAGACTACCTATATCAAGCAAGCACGAAGACTACCTATATCAAGCAAGTATGGAGACATATATATCAAGCAAGTACGGAGACTACCTATATAAAGAAAGTACGAAGACTACCTATATCAAGCAAGTACGGAGACTACCTATATAAAGAAAGTACGGAGACTACCTATATCAAGCAAGTACGGAGACATATATATCAAGCAAGCACGAAGACATATATATCAAGCAAGTACGGAGACATATATATCAAGCAAGTACGGAGACTACCTATATAAAGAAAGACTACCTATACAAGAGTACGGAGACTACGGAGACTACCTATATCAAGCAAGCACGGAGACTATATATATCAACAAGCACGAGACTACATATATCAAGCAAGTACGGAGACTATATATATATATCAAGCATCAAGCAAGTACGAGACTATATATATAAAGCAAGTACGGAGACTACCTATATCAAGCAAGTACGGAGATATCAAGCAAATTACGGAGACTACCTATATATCAAGCAAAAGTACGGAGACTACATATATATCAAGCAAGTACGGAGACTACCTATATAAAGAAAGTACGAAGAGCAAGTACGGAGACTACCTATATCAAGCAAGACATATATACGGAGACTACCTATATCAAGCAAGTTACGGAGACTACCTATATAAAGAAAGTACGGAGACTATATATCAAGCAAGTACGGAGACTACCTATATCAAGCAAGTAAGGAGACTACCTATATCAAGCAAAGTACGGAGACTACCTATATCAAGCAAGTACGGAGACTATATATATCAAGCAAGTACGGAGACTATATATATATCAAGCAAGTTACGGAGACTACATATATCAAGCAAGTACGGAGACATATATCAAGAGCAAGCACAGAAGATATATATCAAGCAAGTACGGAGACTACCTATATCAAGCAAGTACGGGACTACCTATATACCTATATCAAGAAAGTACGGAGACTACCTATATCAAGCAAGTACGGAGGCTACATATATATCAAGCAAGTACGGAGACTACATATATCAAGCAAGTACGGAGACTACCTATATCAAGAAAGTACGGAGACTACCTATATCAAGCAAGTACGGAGACTACATATATCAAGCAAGTACGAAGACTAATTTATATATATCAAGAAAGTACGGAGACTACCTATATCAAGCAAGTACGGAGACTACCTATATCAAGCAAGTACGGAGACTACCTATATCAGACTACCTAAGTACGGAGACTACCTACTATATCAAGCAAGCACGGAGATTACATATATAAAGCAAGTACGGAGACGAAGACATATATATCAAGCAAGTACGGAGACTACCTATATAAAGAAAGTACGGAGACTACCTATATCAAAGAAAGTACGGAGACTACCTATATCAAGCAAGTACGGAGACTACCTATACATATACGGAGACAATATATCGGAGACTACCTATATCAAGCAAGTACATATATATCAACAAGGAGACTACCTATATCAAGCAAAGTACGGAGAGACTATATATCAAGCAAGTACGGAGACTACATATATCAAAAGAAAGCACGGAGACTACATATATATATATCAAGCAAGTACAAGGAGACTATATATAACAAGCAAGTACGGAGACTACCTATATATCAAGCAAGTACGGAGACTACCTATATCAAGAAAGTACGGAGACTACCTATATCAAGCAAGTACGGAGACTACCTATATCAAGCAAGTACGGAGACTACCTATATCAAAGCAAGTACGGAGACTACCTATATCAAGCAAGTACGGAGACTACCTATATAAAGAAAGTACGAGACTACCTATATCAAGCAAGTACGGAGACTACCTATATAAAGAAAGTACGGAGACTACCTATATCAAGCAAGTACGGAGACATATATATCAAGCAAGTACGAAGACATATATATCAAGCAAGTACGGAGACATATATATCAAGCAAGTACGGAGACTACCTATATAAAGAAAGTACGGAGACTACCTATATCAAAAGCAAGTACGGAGACTACCTATATAAAGCAAGTACGGAGACTAAGCTATAGAGAAAGCAAGAAGACTACCTATATCAAGCAAGTACGGAGACATATATATCAAGCAAGTACGGAGACTACCTATATAAAGAAAGTACGGAGACTACCTATATAAAGCAAGTACGGAGACTACCTATATCAAGCAAGTACGGAGACTACCTATATAAAGAAAGTACGAAGACTACCTATATCAAGCAAGTACGGAGACTACCTACATCAAGCAAGTACTGAAAGCAGCTTTATCAAGCACTGTACTGTACAGTTCTGGTTCTGGCTTGTTAAACGCGCAGCAACTGTACGAAACTTGGCATTATAAGATTAAAGAAGTTCAAAACCACAACCGTCTTCTACGATGCTTCAAACTAAACTCACTCACTCACTCAAACTATCACGTATAACAGATAAAGACTCAAATCATAATTGCTATATGATTTTTGTGACATAAAACATTACAAGCCTCAAACGTGTACTAAAATAACGATCTTCACAGCAGAATACCTCAACATCGTCCTCACTCAGTCGACTTAAACCACAAAAAGCGGATTTTCCCAAACTCCGTTGAAGATCTTCGAGACTGTTTTGCCTCTCAAGTTTAACCTCCGCCTCTATATCAATGTTCACGGCCGTCTGTAAATAAGTATCTTTAATGTCTTGTTTAAGTGACGAAAGCCTCCGCCTAAACACAGGCCTTCTGTCATTCACATATTTTTGCTGCAGAGGAATCTGAACTTCAAGGTTACATTCCACCTTGACTTCCGGGTCAACTAGATAATGTTCGAATACTTCCTGTCTCGAGGGGCCGTAGTGTATCACTGACTTGAACTTTTGTCTCCGGGGTCTTTCTGTATCAGTGATGCGGAGAGGATGTTTGGACGTCTTGTTCAGAAGCACGAGGGGATGCTCCACTGGGGGCAGCTTCACCATCTTTGCAGGTTGATGATATTCTAAACGCTAGTCCAAGCTGTTCCCGTTTAATAGTGTGAATTTATTCACTGAATGCCACGTACAGATCCAAAGAAAATGTTACCATCCATTCCGAAATGTTACCCTGTGACAATCAGTTTGATCTATGTTAAAGAATATCCATTTGAAACCAATCAGAGCTACACCGGAACGACACAGAACATAAACGAGTCATTGTCATTTTGAGATTTATGACAAATATTCCAAATATTTTTCCACAGTTTATCAATCTCGTTCAAACAGGTATTCCTGGGTCATATCCTCACACGTCCCAATTCACACATGAAGTCTTCAGCGAATCACCGTATGGCAGTATGTGTTCCAGTGTGTTACTAACCCGAGCACACTCCTTGCTCCTTGTATGCAACCAATTAACTTTCCCATACATATATAACTAACTTCACGCCCGACATAAAATGAGATGTAATAAACACGTTCACCACGCGACGCCTCGCCAGTTTGTCATTTAACCCGACCTCTGGCTACACGAAACTGGAAATCCAATGGAGGCCTCACACTAGGACAAAAGAATGACAGATCTGGTGCAACCTGCTCCTTTCAAGCGCTCACTCCTTCATACAAATAGCTTCTTTGCCTTGGTGACTTTCATGGTGACCAAAGAAAAGCGGACTATTTGTAGCAACGAGGTTGTAAACTGGTCATTAGTCCATGAAGATTATCTTGGCCTGTCTCATTGTTAGGCGGGGATTTACCCTGTTATCTGTGTGAGACTCTAATAGGCTCAAAGGGTTTGATCAATGGCATTTATGTTCACAGGCTTGTGGCGAAGAAACACGGATAGCACATCAACACATGGGAGAATTCTATCGTCTAGCGTCATGCTGCCAACACAAGAATACATATGTAAATCCATGTTTTTCGTATGTTATTGAGCTGAACTGGTCTCAGGCTGTCAAGACATTTTCAATGTCGTTTCAGATTACAAATAATTAGCCTAATGTTATCATTTGTACTTTTGTGGAATGTATAATGTTGTATTCGTTGTACAAGGTTAACAGGGTCAGAGATCGAATCAGTGCCAAGATATAACAGAGTGTAAGTCTATATAATTACATGGAAGTTACGATATAGTATTGATAAGATATGATTACAATCAAGGTGTAAGGAAGATAGGTAGGTGAAGTGGGGAAAATACCTTTAGTGAAACATGTATTTTTATAAACCTTGCGTGAAGTATTGCTTTCAGCTAAGATATAGTTCTTGGGTTTTTTCAAAACATTTTTTTCCTCAAACTTGTGTTAAGGATTGCTTTCAGTTGAGGAATATTAATTTTTTAAAGAGCTGTTTATAACTGTAGTATGCATTATATAACATAAACAGAAATGATAGATATCTCTCCACGCAAATTAAAACGGCGGTTTGAACTTCAGTCTTGACTGAGCCTACCGATTATTGGAATAAAGTCAATCATTAATTTTTTATATTAAAAGTCACTATTGTCTTCATTGATTCTATAGCTTCTGTATACCACTTATAGCTATAACCGGTGATTGACAGCATGAGCGACGCGTTGACAAGATACGAGTCCGGTCAGACATGGTGCTTTCCATCTGACATCTACAGTGATCTCTTGTGAGGGCAGCCGGGAACCATTCTATAAAGTGGCTGTCGTCACTCTCAAATATAGAGCAATTTAATAAGGGAGTGGGTGAATGTTTTTAAAGCCACAGTTAGTAATGTTCTCGTCGTATGTAGTCGAGTCTGGACCAGACAAAACAGTGACTGACTTCATGATCAACGAACCACGCCATCGGGATACATCTCTCTCTCTCTCTCTCCGTGCCTGACCACTCGATTCCCTTCAGTCAAGCTGGCATGTTCCCTTCCTATCTGAAATCTCGAAGACGCTTGTTGTATTCCCTTTATGACTTAACGCCAGGAAGGCTAACATCAAACACCATCTTACAATTTTCGGTATAAAGCCACAAGGGCAAATGTAGTTGAGATGACCAACCAATAATTCATGTGTCATTGATTTTTATGCATGGGACGTCACTGTGTACTGTAACTAATTAAGTTCTGAAACAGTTAATACGTTAACATTAATTATATATATTATTCAATTTAATTGCATCATTAAATATGGTTCGTTTTTACTAAAAGAAAACACAGTTCACCGTTAATTTACATTAACCCTCCCTTTTCCACTAGTTCTTCTTCTCTCTCCCCGCCAGTCTTTACCGTTACATTTCTCAAAATATATCTGTTTTTCTTTTTCTATCACAAGCACTCTCACATCTCTTGATCTCTCTCATTATCTCCCTGTCGCACTTTATCTTTAACACTCTCTCTATCTCTCCCTCTTTCTCCGTCATTCCGTATTTCTCTATCACTCTCCCTATCACTCCACCTTTCTCTGTTATTCTGTATTTCTCTATCACTCTCCCTATCTCTCCCTCTTTCTCTGTCATTCTGTATTTCTCTATCACTCTCCCTATCTCTCCCTCTTTCTCTGTCATTCTGTATTTCTCTATCACGTTCCCCTTTCTCTGTCATTCTCCCTCTCTGTCCATTCCGTATTTCTCTATTTTCTCCTTATTCTCTCTCACTATCTCTCCCTCTTTCTCTGTCATTCTGTATTTCTCTGTCACTCTTCCTATCTCTCCCTCTTTCTCTGTCATTCTGTATTTCTCTGTCACTCTCCTATCTCTCCCTCTTTCTCTGTCATTCTATTCTCTACTCTTTCTCTGTCTATCTCTATCACTCTCCTATTACTCTCCCTCTTTCTCTGTCATTCTGTATTTCTCTGTCAATCTTCCTATCTCTCCCTCTTTCTCTGTCATTCTGTATTTCTCTATCACTCTCCCTATCTCTCCCTCTTTCTCTGTCATTCTGTACTTCTCTATCACTCTCCCTATCTCTCCCTCTTTCTCTGTCATTCTGTATTTCTCTATCACTCTCCCTATCTCTCCCTCTTTCTCTGTCATTCTTATTTCTCTGTCACTCTCCCTATTTCTCCCTCTTTCTCTGTCATTCTGTATTTCTCTATCACTTTCCTATCTCTCCCTCTTTCTCTGTCATTCTGTATTTCTCAATCACTTTCCCTATCTCTCCCTCTTTCGCTGTCATTCTGTATTTCTCTATCACTCTCCCTATCTCTCCCTCTTTCTCTGTCATTCTGTATTTCTCTATCACTCTCACTATAGCTCCCCCAACCCTCCTTTCTCTCTAATTCTATTTTATTGAATAGTTTAACACAGTTATACTTACATCAATAAGTATCAATACACTATATATCGGTACAGCTCACTTGTTGATATTCACCCACAAAGAATGAATCTGACCATCTGACATAACTTCTCCAAAATGCCAAACGCTCGTATCCCCTATAACATTCGTTGAGGCACGCCAGTCAGCACACCTTAGATATCTCCGGATTGAATATCGCTAATGTCCATTTTCAAGTGGTCATCCAGATCATAAAATATCTTTGTAGGACACTCAATAATCTCCTACTTTTACCCTGAGTGTCACGCGTTCACCTAACCTTTAAACCATTTCCAATGAATATAGTGAAAGAGTTAGTGAGTAATTGAATTAGTTGAATTTAAAGCAGCCTAAAGAGAAGGCAAGAACAAAATGATACACGTGTGATCAGTTTGCCACTTTGTTGAAAATAAGAATGGTGTTGACAAAGATAAAAAATATACCTACGACATTCAATGCACTAAATTTTGCTTTCCATCACTTTCCAATTTGATACAACTTCTTAGCAAAGACCCGGGTTGTCATTCAATCCCTTAAATGTTTCACATGGGTTTATGTGAAAATAAAATATTTTGATATAAGAGATGTCTGAAACGTACTTGTATTTTTGGGTCAGTTTCTCCATGTGGTTCCGGCTGTGATGATGCAATGACGTCATCCTGGCCATGCGCACTAGTGACTGACAGTTTGCGATGTCTGTCATGTCTGTGTGCCCGGGCAGACGATTTTGAATGAGTGCTGGAACACAACATTTTCTATTGGTTACAATAATATTCCCCTGGAGCTTAGTTCATACCGAACTTTATCCACTTGGTTAACCACAACAATACAAGTGAGTGAGTGAGTGAGTGAGTGAGTGAGTGAGTGAGTGAGTTGGGTGTAGGTGGGTATGGAGGGACGGAGTCAGGGAGGTAGGTAGGAACGTAGCTTTGTTTGTTTAACGCTATTTTCGAGCTGTAAATAATCGAATCTGGATCAGACAGTCCCGTGATATACGTCTTGATAATTGAGCTACGTCATAGGGGTTGTCGATGACATGTGTCAAGCTGGTCAGCGAGACTGACCACCCGATTTGATAGTCGTTGGTGAGGTCTGTCGGTCGGTTGGTCTGTCGGTAACGCATTACAGTCGTTACTATTTACACAAAACGCCTGCTCAGTATGGAGAACGTGTATATATGGCATCAATTATATGTCAAATTAGAGGATCACATCATAAGACCTGTTGTTGAAATCCCGAATATTCCTTCCCCACGTTTAAGCGTTTTCATAGATGTATATTGAAACCTCTCTCCGAAAAGGTTTCTGCGAGATGGCATATACTTCTTAAATCACCCACCGGAAGTCATACCAACGAATGCTCTTCTAGTGACCTTTGCCGTGAAAAATGTACACACTAATATGCCTCATATTCTCGGGCTTAAAGCGGTTAAGTATAGGCTAAATGAGCATCCAGATGCTATTGACGGCAATTTTACAACAACGTTCATCTTCGAATAATTGAAATGTATGCTTGAGAAGAATACGTTATGTTTCAACAGTTTTATCAGTAAATCGACGGAACAGCAATGGGGCCAAAAATAACACCTACAACTGTAGTGGTTGATATAAAGAAGAAATCTTACATTCTAAAGGAGAAAAATCGATGGATGAAAATACAGCTGAACTTCGTCGTGAAACGTGGAGAAGATATCTGGACGACTGTTTTCATACTTGGATCCCAACAGTGAAAGAGTGAACAATATTCAGAAGACTCTTCATTCGATCCATTTCATTTTTAGACACACTAATATAAATATTCCATACGCAAAATGGCAAGGAAAGGATGTATTATCTACTATTGTTTTGAACGTGAACACAAGAAAACTAAGATTAAAAGACGCAATGGCATATCTTCAACGTGGAGTAGTTGAAAATGTTGTACAGATGGGTATGGACATATGAGAAACATATTTCACGTAATGTAAACCCATACGCAGCGCTAGGCAGAGTAATAATCTAAAACAAACCCTTTGTTCATCCAAATATTCACGAGATACAAATGCTGTCAGTGTAATAAAGTGTCACACAACTCGAATTTTGCTCGTGAAACTTGTTCAATTATATATTTGTTGGCTTCACACATGGTCCTTTTACGGACTGTTTCCCTGTTGACCTTTTGTTTCAACTTAGGAATCAACACGTATTTATATTCGACTTTTTCTATTTGACATTCGCCCCCGAAACATATATCATTTTAGCTTATGTTCAACAGGTATTACACGCCAGGTGTACATGTTCAATGACTCAAACTCTCAGTGTAGAAATACAAATTTATCATTGTATATAGCATTCAGGTGACAGAGACACCATCTGATCTGACAGAGAGATGAAATGCACCCTCGTTACAAGTTTTCGTTGATAGTGAACATATTGAAGGTCTTAAACCCCTGACATTATTTTTAGAAACATGCAGGGTTATTAGGATCCGTAGAGTTACCGAAGTCACCTCGTTAGTGGTCGTGGACGAATAGCTCTAATACATAATTCTAGTTTTAATAGCAGATCTTCAGACATGAAGCCTTTGAATGCAATTAAGGTCTACATAATAAACAGACAAAAACAGACAAAGTACATACCAAACAGACAAAAACAGACAAAGTACATAACAAACAGACAAAAACAGACAAAGTACATAACAAACAGACAAAAACAGACACAGTACATAACAAACACACGTCAAGTTGTGATTTTAAATATACAATCGTCACATACCTGTCATGGTGAACTTTCGTGAAATTAATTTTCACTTCATGGTGTCCTCCCTTCATTGCTAGTGTATGATGTTGCGGTGACTCGACAAACAACAAGAAGCCACGGAGGAAATATAATCCACGCATTCACCGTCAGAGTTTTAAGAACAATTTTCCCAGTCCTGATCGATAATTGAATTTATGTTTATGTACATTCACGTAATGATTGAATACCCCACTCAATACTACAGTAAGCCACCAACACGGTAGATCACAAACAATGACCACTGAAACAAAAGCATCTGATCATATGTGTGTGGAACAAAGACTAATTCATAGCTTATATAAATCACCTACCTACAAAAGAATTATATTTGTAATGCAAATAAGAATATAATATCACATCACTCAGACACACTAGCAATATTTGTTATTAGACTCCTTGCAGTACTTTGGAATGTTTACCGTTCTATACTCTGTAGAAAGAGGGGTTAGTCAAGGAGGCTTGCTCTGCCTATGAGTGTTTGGCTTTTGATAACCACGAGAGTGTTATTTGATATATATCGGTATATCTTGTCTAAAATACAGAGGGGACTTTTAATGCGTGTGGTTGTTGATACAGGCAATTCGTCTACCTGCCATAGAAAGAGACGTTTCAAGATTTGACGGAGAATGTAAATAAACCTTTCCATTTAATCTGTCAAATCGCGGAATGGGTTTTCATATAAAATGGTTTAGTCAATGTGGGGTTTAATTTACGAGAGGGTGGGCTTTGTGGAGATTATGACGTAACGATAAGAGATCAGTAAACAAGATGTCCCAGTGTATGACCCAGTAGTGTATGAATAGACAGTGCCCTGGTACTGTTTGTAATATGTAGCACTCGTGACTCATGGCTTCTGTATACGTACTGCAGGGGTAATAAATATCTTATAATGCACTTGTAGTAATAAAAAACGGGTGGCGTTACTTGTGATTAGTTAACACCTGGCTGAGCTAGAGCATCTTCTCATCCCGATGGTAACAATCGGCGTTCATAACATCGACCACTGGGTTCCTGTTCCCATCGTTACTCAGCCGGCACTCGTTATATAACGTGATCCACGTATTGTATGCCCATTATCATATATATATTGACCGAGGAAAGATCCTTGCGCGTTTCACTTGAGTTAATACTTTAGTTTTGCGATAATATCTATATCGTGGTGAAGAGACATGTTATGGAATACTAGATATGTACGTCAAACGTGTGTCTTACAGGGTTGATCTCGTTCTATTCGTTTTGTTTGGATGAAGTGACCTCCCCTTAACGCCACGTTTGAAAGTATCTGCTGGAGCTAAGCTCCGGGCAAAAGAAAGTATACAAACTGAATCATGTTTATTGACTAAAGCTGAAACAAACAACCAAAGGCTATATCCAGTTATCCGATGGTGATGTATTTGATATGGGTATCATAGGCAATATTACACGCATCTTATCAAATTGTAGCTCACAAACGGTTTTTTCAACCCAGTAATGTTTAAATAATGTTTGTTGAGTGATGTTCAAAATTTTCAAGATCATATCTTCTTTCTCCCGACCGTTTAGTTTCATTCATAAAAATAATGACGAGTTTCGAACGATTCTATATTAATCTAAATATGGACCGAGCATGCTTCGAATTCGATTTCAACATGTTGATTGGTTATACAAAGGTGAATTACCACCAACATACCATCGGGCTCTATTCATAGGCCACGCATGGTCACGTATACTGCAGTCAGAACGGTATGACTTGATGAGGGCATATATAAGCTTGATGCATCTAACCTTTGTGACTAAAACGTCAAACGTTCAACGTTTGAAAATTACACCATTCTATACTAGGCACATAAAGAAACTGTGCATACAACAATTTAAAATCTAAATTGATCAAACCTGGGTAGAAACATAAGGATTTAAACTCAGAGATAAGTGACATGTATCCAACATGCATGCACGTGCCACGTTCCGTGACGGCAGTGGGTTCGTCCTTGAGACGTGCAATACGTTGTTGCACGTGCATTCCGGGAAAGAGAAACAGAGCAAATGAATGCCACACAATACTGTCACTTTGGAAAGCTCAACCCCTGCCCTTGCGATCGTTCAAAACATTAAACGGCTATTGAAACGCATAGCATGCCAAGGCTCACGTCTGCACAACGTCATGAGGCCATTGGGATGGTCCGTGGGGGAATGTCTCAACGACAAGTGGCTGCACATTTCCACTGCCACCGGAACACCATTTCTGCACTGGTGAGACGCTACCAGAACACAAATGACGTCATCGATCGGCCACGTTCTGGACGTCCACGTGTAACAACGCCAAGACAGGACAGATTGATAAGGGTGACCCATCTTCGCCACAGGTTTCAGACTGCAGTGATGACTGCCCGAATCATCCCAGGACTTCGCCGTATCCACCCCAACACAGTTCGACAACGTTTACGTCATCACGGGATCAGACCACGACTTCTCGCCATACGGCCTATCCTGACACAACGTCATCGACAAGCTCGCCGGATGTGGTGCCGAAATCATGTCCGCAGACCCTTGTTTTGGTGGCGAAACGTTCTTTTTACAGATGAGTCCAGGTTAAACATTTCCCATAGTGATGGACGTCAACGTGCCTATAGACGCGTGGGAGAACGTTATGCACAGGCCTGTGTCTTCGAGAGGAATCGCGTTGGTGGTGGTTCCGTGATGATTTGGGGTGGAATAACAGCACGCCAAACAACTCCTTTGGTGATTGTTCAGGGCAACTTAACTGGTGTGGGCTGCAGGGATCAGATTCTTCGACCTGTGGCAATTCCTTTTCTTCAATGTCATGGCCCTGGGTTAACATTCCACCAGCACAATGCCCGCCCTCATACGACAAGGGTTGCTATGGATTTCTTGCAACACCACAACGTTGACTTACTGCCTTGGCCTGCAAATTCACCGGATCTCCTCCCGATAGCGCATGTTTGGGACGAGATGGATCGACGTCTACGCCGTCTTCCTCATCCGCCAGATAACGTCCTTGACCTTGCAACAGAACTTGAGAGAATCTGGCGTGACATCCCACAAGCCTTCCTTGCACGTTTGATAGGCTCTATGCGTCGTCGATGCACTGCTGTTCTTAATGCCGATGGAGGACATACCCGTTATTGAGCTTGTGACATGGTCGTTCGACCCCTGTCCCGCTTGTGGGCTCGTGACGTCATTGTGAATGACTTTTCAATTGAAATTCTCCCGACTTGTTATGGTCTCATGATCCCTCCATTAAAGTTTATATGTACCTTTGACATTGTTATCGTACTTATCAACTGGGATAATATTTTGACAATGCACAGTTTCTTTATGTTGCTAGTATATGATATTTCGAACGATATCCAGATAAACTGTGGTTGCCCGGACTGACACACCAGTATCCTCTTTGAACGATGCTGTGTGACAAAAGATGTGGACTGTAAATGTTATCGTAAAACGATGTGTATTTATCTCGGTTAACTGTTACTATTCTGACCTCGACCTTCGTGTGAAACAAACGCCGTAAGAATATGCAGACTCGGGTTACATAGAGTGAAACAAGGGTGACATAGTGTGACACAGTGTGAAACAAAGGGTGCCATAGGGAGAAACAGGGATGACATAGAGTGACACAGTGTGAAACAAAGGGTGCCATAATGAAAAACAGGGTGTCACAGGGTAAAACAAGGGTTACATAGGGTGAAACAAGGGTGCCATAGGGTGAAACAGGGGTGTCACAGGGTGAAACAAGGGTGCCATAGGGTGAAACAAGGGTGCCATAGGGAGAAACAAAGGGTGCCATAGGGTGAAACAAAGGCGTGTCATAGGGTTGAAACAACGGGAAAAGAGGGGTGCCATAGGGTGAAACAAGGGTGACATAGGGTGAAACAAGGGTGCCATAGGGTGAAACAAGGGTGAAATAGGGTGAAACAAGGGTGACATAGGGTGAAACAAGGGTGCCACAGGGGTGAAACAGGTGCCAGAGGGTGAAACAAAGGGTGCCATAGGGTGAAACAAAGGGTGCCATAGGAGTGTGAAACTACAAAGGTATACTAGGCTCTATTCATAACGCATGGTCAAACAGTCAGAATGTATGACATGATGAGGGCATATATAAGCTTGATGCATCTAACCTTTGTGACTAAAAAAATCTAAATTAGGCACATAAAGAAATCACAACAATTTAAAATCTAAATTGATCAAACCTGGGTAGAAACATAAGGATTTAAACTCAGAGATTAAGTGACATGTATCCAACATGCATGCACGTGCCACGTTCCGTGACGGCAGTGGGTTCGTCCTTGAGACGTGCAATACGTTGTTGCACGTGCATTCCAGGAAAGAGAAACAGAGCAAATGAATGCCACACAATACTGTCACTTTGGAAAGCTCAACCCCTGCCCTTGCGATCGTTCAAAACATTAAACGGCTATTGAAACGCATAGCATGCCAAGGCTCACGTCTGCACAACGTCATGAGGCCATTGGGATGGTCCGTGGGGAATGTCTCAACGACAAGTGGCTGCACATTTCCACTGCCACCGGAACACCATTTCTGCACTGGTGAGACGCTACCAGAACACAAATGACGTCATCGATCGGCCACGTTCTGGACGTCCACGTGTAACAACGCCAAGACAGGACAGATGGATAAGGGTGACCCATCTTCGCCACAGGTTTCAGACTGCAGTGATGACTGCCCGAACCATCCCAGGACTTCGCCGTATCCACCCCAACACAGTTCGACAACGTTTACGTCATCACGGGATCAGACCACGACGTCCCGCCATACGGCCTATCCTGACACAACGTCATCGACAAGCTCGCCGAATGTGGTGCCGAAATCATGTCCGCAGACCCTTGTTTTGGTGGAGAAATGTTCTTTTACAGATGAGTCCAGGTTTAACATTTCCCATAGTGATGGACGTCAACGTGCCTATAGACGCGTGGGAGAACGTTATGCACAGGCCTGTGTCTTCGAGAGGAATCGCTTTGGTGGTGGTTCCGTGATGATTTGGGGTGGAATAACAGCACGCCAAAGAACTCCTTTGGTGATTGTTCAGGGCAACTTAACTGGTGTGGGCTGCAGGGATCAGATTCTTCGACCTGTGGCAATTCCTTTTCTGCAACGTCATGGCCCTGGGTTAACATTCCAACAGGACAATGCCCGCCCTCATACGGCAAGGGTTGCTATGGATTTCTTGCAACACCACAACGTTGACTTACTGCCTTGGCCTGCAAATTCACCGGATCTCTCCCGATAGAGCATGTTTGGGACGAGATGGATCGACGTCTACGCCGTCTTCCTCATCCGCCAGATAACGTCCTTGACCTTGCAACAGAACTTGAGAGAATCTGGCGTGACATCCCACAAGCCTTCCTTGCACGTTTGATAGGCTCTATGCGTCGTCGTTGCACTGCTGTTCTCAATGCCGATGGTGGACATACCCGTTATTGAGCTTGTGACATGGTCGTTTGACCCTGTCCCGCTTGTGGACTCGTGACGTCATTGTGATTGACTTTTCAATTGAAATTCTCCCGACTTGTTATGGTCTAATGATCCCTCCATTAAAGTTTATATGTACCTTTGACATTGTTATCGTACTTATCAACTGGGATAATATTTTGACAATGCACAGTTTCTTTATGTTGCTAGTATATGATATTTCGAACGATATCCAGATAAACTGTGGTTGCCCGGACTGACACACCAGTATCCTCTTTGAACGATGCTGCGTGACAAAAGATGTGGACTGTAAATGTTATCGTAAAACGATGTGTATTTATCTCGGTTAACTGTTATTATTCTGACCTCGACCTTCGTGTGAAACCAACACCGTAAGAATATGCAGACTCGGGTTACATAGAGTGAAACAAGGGTGACATAGTGTGAAACAAGGGTGTCATAGGGAGAAACAGGGATGACAAAGAGTGACACAGTGTGAAACAAGGGTGCCATAAGGCGAAACAGGGGTGTCACAGGGTAAAACAAGGGTTACATAGGGTGAAACAAGGGTGCCATAGGGAGAAACAGGGATGACAAAGAGTGACACAGTGTGAAACAAGGGTGCCATAAGGCGAAACAGGGGTGTCACAGGGTGAAACAAGGGTTACATAGGGTGAAACAAGGGTGCCATAGGGAGAAACAGGAGTGCCATAGGGTGAAACAGGGGTGTCACAGGGTGAAACAAGGGTGCCATAGGGTGAAACAAGGGTGCCATAGGACGAAACAAGGGTGCCATAGGAATTCATTGACAAATTAAACAATATATTTTATAAATTCCTCTGGAATGATAAGCGGGATAAGATAAAGCGAACGACACTTATTAGAAAATATGAAGAGGGGGGACTCAGAATGGTTAATGTACAGGTATTCATAAACTCTTTAAAACTGTCAGTTTTACATAAAATAAAAGCAGTTCTAGCCCTAGTATCTTTCCATTTAAAGATATATTTCTGCTTGGAGCCAATATTGAAAATTATGTAAGTATTATGAATCCCTATTGGAAAGATGTATTGGCTGCATGGGGAATATTCTATAAAACACATAAAACTGATTTTACAGATATTGATCAAATCTTATCTCAACCCCTTTGGTTCAATCACCAATTCCAAAATAGTAATTTCATTATAAGACATTGGCATCTCAAAGGTATTCACTCTATAAGAGACTTGTGTAATGATCAAGGTATGTTGCCATTTAGTGAACTTAAGAAAACTTACAAAATTAAAGGCACAATTCTTGGCTATTATCAGGTTCTTTCAAATATACCCCAAAAATGGAAAAAAACTATAAGAAAGAATTTATTGATTGTTCATAATCATTATCTTAACACATCACTGATAGATTTACTTTCAGCACCAAAGAGATCCAGATATTTCTATGATAAACTTATAACTACTGAAAACCTACCATCAACATGTGAAAAATGGCAAAATATCTTTGATATTGCAATTCCATGGCAAGATATTTTTAGAAAATATAGAAGATGTACAAAAAATACCAAATTGATTGACTTCCAGTTCAAATTTATCCACAATATTATCTACACAAAGAAAGAATTATTGAGAATGAAATTAGCAGATGATGAACTTTGCTCATTTTGTAATTTAATGTCAGAAAATTTGATACATGTTTATTGGGAATGTGAGTGTGTGAAAACGTTCTGGCTGAAAGTGAAAGAATATATTGAAGATAAATCATCAGAAAATTTTACCCTGACAAAATATACAGTCTTAATTGGCGAATATAATAACGACCTTATGAATCACATACTTCTTGCCAGTAAAAAATATATCCATATATCAAGTATTAAAAAAAATAAGTTATCACTGGATACATTTGTAAAAATATTGAGTGATATCTTCAAGACAGAAAAGTTTATTGCCAGTAAGAATCAAAACATATTACAATTTGACAGAAAATGGTCATCTCTACTGCACACATTCCGAGCCTAATGAAGATCCCAATATGTGTAATGCCAACCCATATGAATTTCTGTTCTACGGTGTACAAGTGTTGTTGCATCATGTACTTTGTATACATGTATCTACTGATTATGAATGAATAAAAACAAATTAGATAAAAACAAAAAAAGGGTGCCATAGGGCGAAACAAGGGTGACATAGGGTGAAACAAGGGTGCCAAAGGGTGAAACAAGGGTGCCATAGGGTGAATCGAGGATGCCATAGTGTGAAACAAGGGTGAGATAGGGTGAAACAATGGTGCCATAGGTTGAAACAAGGGGGTCATTGGGTGAAACAAGGGGGTCATAGTGCGAAACGAGGGTGCCATAGGTTGAAACAAGGGTGACATAGTGTGAAACAAAGATGACATAGTGTGAAACAAGAGTGCCATAGGATGCAACAAGGGTGACATAGGGAAAACATGGGTGCCATAGAGTGAAATAAGGGTGACACAGTGTGAAACAAGGGTGACATTGTGTGAAACATGGGTGACATAGTGTGAAACAAGAGTGCCATAGAGTGCAATAAGGGTGACGTAGGGTGAAACAAGGGTGCCATAGTGTGAAACAAGGGTGACATAGGGTGAAACAAGGGTGACATTTTGTGAAACAAGGGTGACATAGTGTGAAACAAGAGTGCCATAGGGTGCAACAAGGGTGACGTAGGGTGAAACAAGGGTGCCATAGTGTGAAACATGGGTGCCATAGTGTGAAACAAGGGTGACATTGTGTGAAACAAGAGTGCCATAGGGTGCAAAAAGGGTGCCATAGTGTGACATAGCGTGACAGACGGTGAGACAAGGGTAACATAGGGTGAAACAAGGGTGACATAGGGTGACATAGGGTGAAACAAGTGTTACATAGGGTGAAACAAGGGTGACATAGGGTGAAACAATGGTGACATAGGGTGAAACATAGGGTGAAATAAGGGTGATGTAGGGTGAAACAAGCGTGACGTAGGGTGAAACAGGGGTAACATAGGGTGAAACAAGGGTGCCATAGGGTGACATAATGTGAAACATGGGTGCCATAGGGTGAAATAAGGGTGACATAGGGTGAAATAAGGGTGCCATTGGGCGAAACAAGAGTGACGAAGGGTGAAACAAGGGTGACATAGTGTGAAGCAATGGTGACATAGGGTGAAACATGGGTGACATAGGCCGAAACCAGGGCTGTATGGCTTAATCAGGGGCGCTGTTTCCCTGCATTGGTTCTGCACACAACCAGTAATTAACTTGAATTACCATAAATATGTTTTTAAGTACAATTGATGTAGATAGTATCTGATGTAAACGAATAGGAATGTATTTTACGTGTTTAAATGTCAATGTCATTCAGAAAGTGGTCAAATGGAATACATGTTGTATTGGGGATTATAACTACCAGTTTTCCGACTTATTTATCGTGGTGTTTGTGGAGGCTGTGTGGGCTAGACAGCTGACTTTGTGTGCTGGCGATTAGTGTGGAAAAACAGCCCTACATTAATCACCTCATGCATTACCTGTTGTTTGTACTCGGGACAGTAGGTTGTTGATACTGCACGTTTCATTTAATATACATTTTCCAGTTAATGTTTTATTGATTTAAGATATGAGTTATCATACTAGAAGTTGTAATTACTGTCATACATATATCAAGGCCTTTGTACACTTAGCAACATTGTGTTATTTTGTGAATACCGGGTTTATTAAGTGATTTTACGACAGCTTTCATGGACGTTATCGCATGGACGCAATAGATCGCTTTCAGGATTTCAGGTGAGGTGAAATTGGGTTTTACGTCGTGCTTGAAAATATTTCGCTCATATGACGACGTGCATGCATGTGTATGTGTATGTGTATGTGTATGTGTATGTGCGGCTGCTTGTACTAGCTCAGACTGAAGCTGGTTTTATAGTGCTAGCCCACTGAGATACCATGCCGCAGTGAAGCATGAATACCCCATTCAGACACATTATACTGACTCCGAGCCGACTAGTCCTTGTTGTACCCATTAATGCCGTTGTACCCATAAATTTTCTCTCAAGAGGGAAGGACATTTACAGATTGCGATATGAAGCACACAGAGGTAAATGCATACATAGCGTACACCGGTATTAACACTGACACACAATACATTAGTTATAAAAGGTTGATCGGGCACACGCCTTTGAAAGACGTCACAAACAGAACCATTCACTTACACGGCTAATGGCCCTACACTAGGATATAGGATAAGCATGCACATCTAATATTACGGCAAATATTACAACAATAACTATCAAACATTTATGTTGAACTTTGTAAACCGTTTTTAACTTTCAACTACGAGTTCCTTTGTTCCGCTTCGGTGGCTTTGAATGGTCTTGCTGGACTTCCTCATCGATAACATTTATGCATAGTTTTGTGGGTTTGTGGTAAAAGTTTCTTTGTGTGGGGTTTTGCAATCATAAATCAATAAAATTCAACTGTGTTAAAAACTTTTTTGGTCACACCACTATCCCATACGAAAACATTCAATGATCGATGGCACATCTGTACCCAAATGTGGTGGCTAGATATAGTAGATTTCTATCTTCAACGGTTTATAACAATTTATACAAAATGAAGGCAAATGTTACATGAAGTGATAAAAGCAATGCTGAAAGGGGGCCTTCCTCATTGATACCGTGTGTGTTATATTTAGGACTTAGACATTTACACTACTGAGAGTAGACAACCACAGAGTTCTACCAGTTGTGGTCCTCCTCGACCTATCTGGTTCTTCATGCGTATGAATCGGAATCTCTGCCATCTTGGCATGATGAAAACAGGGCATTTTTGCCAGGAAGTTTAACCTAAGCTTCAGGTGTATCAATGATCTGGTATTGGTCAGTAAATATGAATTCCTTCAACTGATTCACGCACCTGTATTGAAATAAAGGAGGACGTTTGAGACCTCTTCTTACATTTTGTATTTCGATTTATAAATCAGGATTCCTAATTGACAAAATCTTCTAGATAATCTTCTTATCTTCTAGGTTGTATAACGAAAGTGATGATTCAATTTTCTATTGAAGTCGAACAATATTTCAACAGTTTCAGCCTTTGGTGTTTACGTTTCACAACTTGGGGCAGAATCGAGCATGCCGAATTTTATAGAAAGATTTCAAAGTTACAAATCTTGCTCAGAAGTTGTTCGATTCTGCCCTTTTTAGGGTTTTCTTGTAGATGTTGAAAGGGTTCTTTTGCTTTTATATACAATTCCTTTAAACAAAAATGAGGCGCATACATTATATGAGATATACCCTGGCTTATCATGGGTTGTCCAAGATGGCCCACGTAAGGAGATTCCTGATGCAGTATATAAGAAGACACACAGCTTGATGAGATACTCCTTGATGCTGAGACACAGATGTCATTGATATTGACTATCTTAGATGGAGCTGAAAACGGTATCTTGCAAAATGATGAGTTTGGTTGCAGTGTTGTGAGGTTTGATTCACCCAGAGTCTGAACATTCCAGCTTTCACTTTTGTTTAATCAATATCAACATTTACAAAGAAACATGATCAGATGTATGGTAGGGATCCGTGTTAAATATTCGACTCGTTGTAGAGAAATGAGTTTTCAATCAATGTAATGATGATACCATTTCATAAATTGTAAGTGTAACTGTAAGTCTTAGTAAGTTGGTCATGATTGGTAGGTAGGTAGGTAGGTAGGTAGGTAGGTAGGTAGGAAGGTAGGTACAGGCGAAGGTCATATCGGCAATATTTCAGCCATATCGTGACTAAAACTAGTTCTAAATTCATAAAACATACATACACTATATAAAAACCTGTCAACGAAGGACAGTTAAATTACTAGATTATCACAAAAGGAGTTAAAACCAGCTGCCAGATATCTTTGAACAATTTTTGGACAATACAATGTAAACATGGGCTATTGATCGCCAACAACTGAAGGTAGATCACCATACTAGGGACACGTGGGTAGGTGGGAGGGTGGGTAGGTATGCATGTAGGTAGATGGGTTGGGTGGCAGGGAGGAACAGGTGGGTTAGGTTAGTGGTGTGTCCTGGGGGAACTGGGTTGGGTATACCCAGGTGAGGCAGAGATATGGTATGTGTAGCCTGGAGACTGCTTGAATTGTACACAGTATGGAGAATCAGTGGTGTGTGTCCTGGAGACTGTAGACCAGGGTGGACAGGGAAACAGGGTGTAGGAGAATCTACAGGTGTGTAGACCAGTCAGGTGTGTGTAGTGTGTGTCCTGAGACTATTGACCAGGTTGTAGGTAAAAGAGGTGATCCAAGATGTACAGGTGTGATACAGGTGAGGGAGATCCAGTCAGTGGTGTGTGTCCTGGAGACAGGAGACAGGTGTAGACCAGTCAGGTGTGTGTCCTGGTGACTGTAGGAGACAGGTGTGATACAGGTGAGGAGAGTCAGTGGTGATCCAGTGGCAGTGGTGTGTGTACAGGTGAGCTGATCCAGTCAGTGGTGATGTGTCCTGTAGACCAGGGTGGCAGGGAGACAGGTGTGATACAGGTGAGGAGATCCAGTTAGTGGTGTGTGTCCTGGAGACTGTAGACCTGGGTGGCAGGGAGACAGGTGTGATACAGGTGAGGAGATCCATTCAGTAGTGTGTCCTGGAGACTGTAGAACAGGGTGGCAGGGAGACAGGTGTGATACAGGTGAGGAGATCCAGTCAGTGTGTGTGTCCTGGAGACTGTAGACCAGGGTGGCAGGGAGACAGGTGTGATACAGGTGAGGAGATCCAGTCAGTGGTGTGTGTCCTGGAGACTGTAGACCAGGGTGGCAGGGAGACAGGTGTGATACAGGTGAGGAGATCCAGTCAGTGGTGTGTGTCCTGGAGACTGTAGACCAGGGTGGCAGGGAGACAGGTGTGATACAGGTGAGGTGATCCAGTCAGTGGTGTGTCCTGGAGACTGTAGACCAGGGTGGCTGGGAGACAGGTGTGATAAAGGTTGCATCGACAGTTTCTGTTACCTGATACCCCGTGTCACCCCTTTTAAGTATGTACCTAAATGCAATGACTGGAGTGATGTGGTCAGTGCGTCGCTTGCGTGTAATCAATCTTGCAGCAGAATTGTGTACTCTTTGCAGACGTGATAGAATCTTTTTAGGGAGGTTGACAAGAAGAGAGTTACAGTAGTCGAGGCGGCTGATGATTTGTGTCGATCGAGTAAATACAGACAAAAGAGGGATATCTCCACTGCATGAAATGTTAGTTACAGTAACTCAGATTTACAGTGAATAAGGTGAGTGAGTTAAATTTGTACATCGCATCGACAATATTACAGCCAAATAGCAATGAAAACAAGGTAATCATTTTAAAATATCTGTCGACAAAGGAAGTAAAACCAACTCGACTATCACAGATATAGAAAAAACAATTAAATCTATAACTATATACTTAAAACTAGTAATTAAATCCATACTAAACCATGGGGGCTTACAGTACTTTCCTACCTGCATGGACACCGGGAATAAGGAAAGTAAACCGCTGAGTATTCTTTAACTATAGAGGACGATACAATATAAAAACAGGCCATAGAACAACTGAAGGCAGATCACCATACTAGGGACCATGGGGGCTTACAGTACCTGTCCTACCTGCATGGCGTGTTCATTTCATACTGCACACACAGAGGAATATTTGTATGAAAAGAGCACGAACAAATGAATCCCTATATTTTTCGCAGTTGCTAAAGGTTGAACGTGATATATAGGACATACAACAAACTACATCATTTCAATGTGGCACAGATAATCAATATCCGTGAAGACTCGTTTTACACCTTTTGTTGTAGCTGACTGTTGTAGCTGACTGGTGTATCCCAAAAGCGTACATTTATTACACTGACGCTCTGCCCTCTAGATAAATTGAACTGAACATATTTTACTGAATGAAAAAGAAAACTGACTTAAACCTATCAGTATAGAAATGTCAGATTTAATGTGATGTATTCTATTTGTATTTCCGTTTTCTTTAATCTATATGAGTATTGAAAACAATAGTTTTTGCAAACACTTCTTAAAGTAGTTTTGTACGGCATTTACAACCAATGTCGTGCAGAATAAATGAGTATTGCCTTCACCGTGTACATACAAATAACAACATTTTAAGTTGGATCAAATGGCGTCTCTCCTGGGATAACTCGCAAAACACGCCTATTGGTAGGCGTAACAATTTATGTGTGGCAATGAATTGACTTGATAATATACCGTGTGAGGGTGACACGGTTTGCACCTGTTTAGATGCAGGCGTTATGCGACCTAGTCCCGGTGTATATCACTTCCTTGTTGTCCAACATGGCGGGTGTGAGGACACTGCTTCTGTGGGCGGTGGTGACAGAGTGTTGGATACTGTTTATACTGGGTGAGTTTACCCCACTGCCTCTGTACTGATTCAATCTTTCTGTTACCATGGTTTGTGTATATATGTATTCTATACAACATCACTGTCACTATTTTAAGTGAACAAATTTATAAAGAATGTTCCTATTTTCTTCCTCCATTGATATTTACAACCATTTTCGGTCAGCTGATCTGACAAAGCTCTACGGTAGGAACGATTTAATGAAAATTATCCATGCATTATCGATTAAAATTTTGATATATTGAAATAATGGAATGTACTTACATGGGTTACAAAATACAAGACTTCAACAAAATTGAAAGTGTGTTAAGGATAGACGATAGAAACTCAGTGTGTATTTCCAGCTTTATATGGATTACAGAGAGCCCTGAAAGCGCTTTTTTTATATACAGCTATGACGCATCAGCATTATAATTATTTATGTGACGCAATACGAATAATAGTAAGGACGCGGTGTTGAAGTAAATTGTTTAAACTTGGTTAGGGATGCCAAACTTCATATTGCCTTTCAAATTATCTGTTACGTACCCTTTCAATACCTGTCATGATTATAGATTCTTTAAAATGTTGTTGATACTCGGAAATAATTTCCAAATTTCCAAAAATGTGATCGATATTAAATTGTAGTAATAGTTGCATGATAGTAATGAACGAATTGGAAAAACCACCTACACCCGGTTGTGAAGAATGACAGTAGATGTCATGATCGCCAACAATCTTGAAGGACGTCAGTGTTAAGGTGGTAAAACGACGTGAGGTTAATGGATCTGTTGTTCATTCAATTCTAAAGGCATACCGCTTTAAATTCGATTTTAAAGCAGTCTGACCCATTCCTCAGTCACTCAAAATTCAACCAAAGAGGTGATGAAGCATGAAGACGATTTCTGAACATGATGATATTTTGAATCAGTTTTATTTGCCTGATCTTTGGAAGAGCCTGATTTCCAATCCGTACTACTCTCGATGGCGAAGGACGGTCTGGACGGGGTCGATCATCAACAATTTTGGTTTGCTGGTACCTGTTCCAGATGTCCATAGAAACATTGAACATACAGGCCCCTGCAAGCTGTCATCTGACTTTACTGACTTCCGCCAGCTTCCATCATGCCAATAGCCCGAAGACTCTAGTTCATACACACATAATAAACTCAGTGATAATCAGCGTCAATTAGATTGACATAAAATGTGGTTCACAAACATTTGTCGACCTCTGTGTGTCACTAAATTTATGTGAGGAGTTAGCGTTATATTTGGTCATTTGGGAAAAATGGAGAGAAACCTGCTGTGTTCTCATTTAAGAGCTACATATCAATCAATCAATCAATCATACAATCAAGCTTTATTTAATACTGAAAAGCCTCAGGTCTATAGTACAATATATATTAGTATAATAAAGAACAGTTTTATAAATGATATTGGTAATATGTTCTATACAATTATGACGTTCAGACGATGTTCTGTGATTATTCTTTTCTGAGTTTCATAGTGTGACATATAATCATAGGAACATTATAAGTAATATCATGATTGTTACAGTTTGATAAAGAATACAATATATAGATCTATAGATGGATGGACATAATAAAATTCTTTAAGGTACTTTCTATGTAGTTTATCATATAATGGACATACGAGCAAACAATGGTGTTGATTTTCTAAGACATTAATATTACATGATTTACATAATCTATCTTCTCTTTTTTATCATCTGCATAAATCTACCTTTTTCAATCCACAAATGATGTGATGAGCAGCGAAAACGTGCTAAGCTTACTCTATTTTTTTATCGTGATACATGAAAGATTAATACTCAGTATAAATTCATGGTTTAAAATATACAAATTAATCATATTTAGTCGAAAAGGAAAGTTTTTCAAGCCAGTTTTGTTGGTATATAGATCTTTTAATCTTTGCGTAAATAAACTAATAAACGTTGAGGGAAACTCAACATACTGCTCCCACCACATGTGAGAGTTTACCTCAACTGACAATTTGAGGCACTGCAGCTAAAAATATACGGATTTCCCTGCAAAAAAAATGTGTCATTACAATCCCTCCTCCGGTATCGCTGATAAAACAGTAATGATAAAGATAATCAGTATTCCTTCAATGGAATATAAACTCGCCATTGCCCGTCATAAATGACAAACAGTATCACTTTTTATAATGTCTCCATTGTTGTTATTATACGCTAGTTGTTGGTTTGCAGAATGCCGAGTTTGAATAAATAATTCGTGAACATTGATTTTCAGTGATCCATTCACATATTTTTCATTTTTACTTTCCTTTGTACGCCCCTTTGAATGCGTTTCGACGAAAAAAAATCTGTTATCTCAGTTGTACCATACGTCCTCGAATTATTTCAGGTGGACAACTGACTAGACTTTGCATATGTTTTTGACCGGTGAACCTTTTCGCGAACACCTGGTATCATCGCTATCTCATAGTGACACATGCTCTGTCATCTTATAGCACGGTGACAATCACTGGATTGTCCGGTCCAGACTCAATTTGTTTACAAGCAACATCATGCAGGGATGATGGTATGAATAATAAAAATGAGTCTGCCCAGAGTCGGTCATTTGAGGAGAAGCTTTCTGAGAAACCATTGCATCGTGTGTACATGCAGTGTGTGGAACAGAACAGCAATCCCACCGACTCCTTCGCCTGGATGAAGTCGGCTGGTCTTAAATGTGAAACTGAGGGCTTTCTTTGTGCTGCTCAAGACCAGTAGCTTCCCACTCGCAATCGCCAAAATGTGATTCTTAAAGAAAATATTAATATGAAATGTCGATTGTGCAATGAATTTACAGAGACTGTCCAACACCTTGTCAGTGGATGCCCTTCCTTGGCACAAACAGCATACCTTAAGCGACATGATGACATGGCTCGTTGTTTCAACTATCGTCTTTGCCATGCCTGTGGCTTTTACTCTGAGGTCCATCCATGGTACGACCCTGAACATGTACAGGGCGTCATGGAAAATGATGCTTTCAAACTTCTGTGGAATAGGCCCATATACAGCCTGAGAAGAATTCCTGATCGTGTTCTTTTTGATAAAGCCAATGAATTTATTTATATCATTGAATTTTATGTCCCTTTTGACAGCAACGTAATTGGCAAGATTCAGGAAAAGCATTCTAAATATGCAGACCTCGCCTTTGAAATGTCTCGCTTGCATCCCAAGTGAACACTCGTCAGGCGCCCCATTGTTCTCGGTGCCCTTGGTTTGGTACCTCCTGAACTCTTGGCGCAGATCAGGAGAGTGCCCGGGTTCTCCACTGGGAGCACAGCCCTTCTTACACTCTGAGTAATGCAGAAGGCTGCAGTGTTGGGGAGTCTACATATTCTCCGGAAAAATCTTGGTGGGTTCGAATAGGCAGTGTTTCCTGGGAGAAATCCCATTCGCTGTCTGGACTGCGTGTAGAGGGGGCAAGGGCCTTGAGCTAATGATGAGCCTTACCAGCCTGACTTTGCCAGGATCACCCGAACCCTCTCTGATGCATACTATTTTTAATCTGTAAAGCATAATAATAATAAAAAATCAAATTAAAAACCAACGAAAAACAACACCAACATCATACAGCTGTAATACTGCTGAAACAAATATCTGCTCATGTTATTGTCACAATTGTACAATCGACTCTGCCTTTGGCAGAGATTTCTCATGAACGTGGAAAGGGTTTTGCCGCTTCTATTTAACACATCATGGTTATTATCTAGTCTTATTGAATAGATATTGAGGAGATACCGTGGAAGAATCTGGTCATAAAATGAATATATAACATTGTCAGTACGTATTTATGAACGTGGAGGTTCCGGCAAACGGTGAATAAATATGATCAATAATAAGGCTGTCGGTGACATGTTTGGTTGAATGTCATCGTGTGTTGGAGACATATCAAAACCTTATTGATTTGCAAGTATGATGTGTACGGTAAACAACGTTTGTATATATTTAACGCGAACTGACGTACATGTCTATGCAGAAATTGGTTTTGAGTTTAACTAGTTACGGTTGTAACGAAATAAAATAGTGGTCTCTTTGAGTTCGGTATAACCGTTGTCACCTAGTATATTTAGTCAAGAACTACATATGTAAGTAAGAATTTATCATTAAACAAGTCAAAGATATTTTTCTGGAAAAAATGGTACTTTCATGAATAAGGATTAAAAGTATTCGAAAACACAAAATTTCAGCTACGTTGCTCAAGACAAACACTAAACACATTCTGCTTGATTTCATGACAATAAGGTCTAAATACAGGAATCATGACTTAATTCAACTTATTTCTAACAACTAGTAGTTGGTAGCATTATTTACATTTTTGTTAGCTCAAAAATTGTTTCCTGGATTTGAACAAACATCAAAGCCTCACTACAGTTTTGATCATTGTAAGTTCAACTTATTTGCTGTTAAACCCTCAAAATGTTATTGCACAAGCTAAAGAAACAAAGGTCCTTGAAAGAAAAAAGCTTTCGTTGTGGATTCAGTCAACGATGTCGTCAGAGCATTTTGCATGACGTGAACTTAAATCATCTCATCGATCAGAACTGTATCTCTTTGTTATCAGTCGGAGAGATACTAAAACTTCTCAGGAAAGAACAATGCAACTCTCCACGAAACACAGTGGAAGCATCAAGTTACATCTGTACAAATGCTATAAGACTGCGTTTGGAACAGAAACATACATGTTGCGCTCTCTGACACACCTATATAGCACTAGGCGTTATAAATTAGTTGAATTAAGGTAAAATAAGTTGAATTGTGTATCGTGATTCTTGTAGGCACACCACATTCCTTTATTTAAAATCCAGGACACGTGGGTTTGGAGCAGGGGAAATATTCTCACCTGTGGGTCAACTGTCTCCCTTCGTAAATAATCTCCCAAATGGCAAACGAGACGACCGAGAAAGTGTTGGAAAGATTATGTCTGAATTATGCAATCAAGGAACCAGATCATCACAGATAAAAAGAAAAGTTTACATATTGAAAGTGGAGATAGAATTGAGCACACATGGGGAGCAGGGAGAAATACTTATTGTTCACCACTCCAAAAAACAAACAAACAACAACACAGAATAGTAAAAACGACCTTTAAAATGGTTCTTGGAGCATAGAAAATCAATATTTGACAATGTTACATTTTCAGATCAAAGCCCAGTGCATTCTCTACCCACAGAGGTTACTTGTCATATCTTCCTACGAACCTCTGTTCTAATACGGCCATATTTCCCGGTTCTCGTAAAATCCCCTAGCGGCAAAAGATTGCAAAACGAATTATCTCCCTTCTTTCTATCCAATCAGAACACGTGTCACATCGACTTAGATTCAACTTGACTAACACAAGCAAATGTGGGGCCACAAATATCCCCCATCTGCCGGGGACTTGTGTTGATGTTACACACAAGACGTTTAATGGCTAGCTTGTCCGTTGTCAACGAGGGCGATGGAGACGCCACTGATCCGCCATAACATGACTGAGTTCTGTCTAGAAGAAACGTTTGCGCATCGCGCAGGGGAAGAGGTTTAGTTTTCTCGAAGCATACGGAAATTACCGAGGCCTTGCGAATGATCACTTTTGAAACAACGTCGCTGATTGCACAACTAAATCTGGTTGCCTCCAATCACCAGTCTTGAACGCTCACACCATGAAAGGGCCGTATTAGAACAGAGGTTACGTAGGAAGATATGACAGGAGTAACCTCTGTGGGAAGAGAATGAGCCCAGTGTGGCTACATATAAACTGCATATAAAGTTTCACATATACATGAGTATAAATCAAGCATCATCCACTTCAATTTATATCAGTACCAAAAACACTAAAACCCCACCAAAACTACACTGGTAACTGTAACATATATAAGCAAAAAACACCACAAAGTGGTAACCGTAAGACAGTTTACTCTGACTGAGACAAAAAACAAAACTGAAATTTGGTAATAATTTACTTGCACCCTGAGAGGAATATACGAAAAGATAAATATCAATATTGTAGGAGAGTATGGTCACGATGAATACGTCACCAATCTGAATCTGACATAGTTCTTAATAGCGATTGTTGTGATTTTATAAATCACCACTAGCGACTACGTAAGTACCCGAGAACCAGTCCCGCCACCCCTTGATAACATCTGCAAGTCTCTTCCTCATACCAGCAGTCAGCCGTCGATTCTCACCACCGCGACTCCATTGAGCGCCTGCGACAATTCATGCTGATTTTGAACAATAGGGACACTAACTCGAACTCGAAGGTTATTTTTTAGCACTGTCATCTTTTAAATCAGTTCAGAAACCCAAATGTCCTTGGCGTCATAGGAATACTTGAACATGTAGCCCATAGCTTTGAGACATAGAGTAAAACATGTGTTTTACGTGTACATTCCAATATGCAATGTATGGTCGCTTGCTGTTATGTTGCTTTAGGTAAGTAGTCTTTGGTTGGCAATCCTACCTACCAAAAACAGCTGCTGGAAAATAATTCGTCAAATTGATTGTGATCTTAACTACTAACACTTCTCCTGTCAGGGTCCTGTCCAGCAGGGAAGTTTGGCGATTCTTGTAGCTACAGCTGCCACTGTGGACAGTCCTGTAACCAGACAACTGGAATTTGTGGAGGTGGTTGTGATAAAGGCTGGGTTGGAGGACATGGAGGAAGCTGTCAAAAGGGTATGGTGTTTCGATATTTGGATAAAACTAGAAACAGTACTCTAAGAATTTTTACTTCTAAACTGGCCAAAAGTGTTTTGATTGTGATTTACAAGTATACCATCGTGTACATGTTGCTATGACAACACAGATACCGTACCCAGTGCAACGTTGCCAGCGCCTCACATCCCTAGCCCAACATGGACGATTCAGTCGATGTTGACAGTTTCTGTGATAACATCTGCGACATTATCACTCCGCTGTTGATAGACTTACCCTTCAACAGGTATTCCACTGACAATCTCAGTCTCAATCATACATGCACTTGCGATTCAACAAAATATTCCACTCACCGCACCATAAAGGCTATACATGGTGTTTTGGCAACATATATATACTATTTGTGACGTATAAGTCACAACCAAAACACGTTTCAAATTATTTACTGTGGAAAATCACACCAAAGCAGCAGGTGTGTATTTTCTTTTTGTACATTGTTGCTTTTCACGATTTCAAAGAACCGACACAACTTTAACGACTGCTCCTATACCCATGCGACCAAAGGTTATAGACAGGTTTTATTTGCATGATATAGCGTGGTTGATATTTGAAAAAGTGAATAAGGATAATGGACATATTAAAATAACATCATGTTTGGAACTGTCGGGTTGTTATGGCCATATGGGTGACATTTGGACGCCGGGTCGGCCTCGGGGGAGACAACATTCAAAAATCAACAGTATTCAACACATTGTCAAAGGTTTTGCTGATACTGAATATATGTCAGGTGTACTAAGTTGTGAACAATTGAATATTACAATTACATTTAAAAAACATTATGGATATATTAAAATGAACATACATCTTGTTTTAGGGTGACATTTATCATTATTGGTAGTTGGGTACTTTTTGTGAACATTCGATCATGTGATGTATCTTTTCAAACAGAAAACATTGCCTACAAGAAACGTGCTACATCTTCTGGGATCTATAAGTCTGGCTGGACTGCAGACAAAGCTGTAGATGGGAACTGGGACCAGGAAGTAAACCACAACTCCTGCTACCACTCTTCTAAACCTCCAAGTGTGTGGACAGTGGACCTGGGACAGCAGTACAGGATACACGATGTCAAGATATACAACCGGGATGGATGTATGTATCCTTTTCAACATATCATATTTACATTAGCAAACTGTTAATTAAGTGAAGCTTACAAAACATGATTTAAGTAGCTACCCTGTTCTGTCATCAAAGAATTGACTGATAATACCACCAGTTGAATATGCAAACTCTATGAATTAACATTACGGAATCTGACATGTTTTCATTGAGGAATGAATACGTTGTCACTGGGTCTTAAGACCAGTCTAGTCACGATCTACTGCCCGCAACATTCCCTCTCCATCAACTGTCAATCTTCCGTCGCCGTTCGGCAAACTCCGCCGGTCGTCGTTGGTGATTGTATTCATCGTTGGAGAATTGGTGACATGGATTTCCAATATCTAACTGTATATTCACACACTTTTATCATGTATGCATTTAATATGTCATAGATCTCATATATATTTACCACCTAATTCATGTATTTACAATGTTTTGTAAATTTCATTTTTAATCCTTTACAGGATGCTCAGCGATTTTAGGGGTATTATCATCTTCCGTAATAGTCCGGGTTTTTCTTATGTTAAGAAACCCACTTTTCTTTACCAGGCCGATCTAAAGGGCAGGTTGTTCCTCTGACGTATGTGGGTTAAAACCCTTGTCCAAATCTTATGTCGTAACGGCCCACTGTGCTAATGAGTGGTTAGTAAATAGTAATGGGGTAGTTTCTCTCGGATACCGACTTTCGTTGGTGATAATTGTTTTATTGACATTCAAGAAGCTTATGAGTAAATAATTAAGCATATGACTTTATGGATAGCTTTTTGCTTTTAAGGTGTGATATGTAGGCTGATATCAAGCTGAAATAGTTATGGTCAGATGTATGCAATGATCTAACTAAGCATCGTTTATATTATCATAACGCTAGTCAAGAGTTTTATCTTCTGTGAGAGAAATTTCATAGATTACATTATCAAATTCTCAAAATATATTTATTTGATTGTGACGTTGTGAATTAGTTCCCAAGTGTTCTTGTCATTTCAGCCTGGGGGAACACAAATAATAAAACGTTTTTATCGTGGTAAAATATTTACCACGAGAAAAACGTTTTATCATGTGTGTTCAGTATAATAGTAACTGCCATGCCTATACCCTCCACTGAACCTGAATAGAAACACTGTAATACAATTACAGCACTGTTTTACAATCAGTAACAATGTACATACAGACACCTCCTCAGAAGTTCAAGTCTGGCGTTACAGGATCAAATTCGATGTCTTAGAACAGTTAAATTGTAATCGCTTATAAAAAGTGATGTTTCCTACATCAACAACGTCAATCGTTCACAACGTTGTGCAATCGTATGTCAGTGTTCACCATGCTGTGTGCTGTTACCTCTGGACACTACCCTGTGAATAATTTGTTATAAAAAGCATCGTGTGACGAAAACACGATTTAGTCCGTTTTTCATAATTGTTCTCAAAATCATACATGTTCGGTAATAACTATAATGCTAAATGTGTAATGATGATGATTTGCCTATTGATGCAGCTCCACCTTCTAGAATCGTACATCGATAATTATTTCAGATGTTGACTTAATCCGATCCGCTGTCCTCTCTCTGAGTAACTCCAGCAGCTCCACATCTGGCGTACCTTGCTACACCTTCCCCAGCAACACTATAAAAGGCAACTCTGTGTACGATGTCATCTGTGATGGAAGGGGACGATACTTCACCATCACACACTGGACAGACCTTCTAAATATCTGTGAAGTGGAGATCTATGGTATGGGCGGATTGGTTTGTCTTTATTCACCTTTACAAACCAAATCTATGACAACAGCCCTCTTTCAAATGATCCGTAAATTCTCCCAAGATGATAATTGTTTGTCATTTACTTTTGATAACAATATCTTGAAACAACTGTTGTAGACATAACAAAGGATTTGTTTATCCTTGTGCACAACTTTTCTTTACTCTTTTTATCACCGCAGTGTTGCTCCTTGTGCTTTTTGGCGTCTTCGTCGTTGTCGTCGGTTCAAGCTAAAACATGAAAGATTTCCTACTAATTTCACAGATTTACCACCCAGAAACATTCCCCAAGTTACTGAATTATTTGTTTTTTCATAAAATACATTTTCTTTGGCTTTAGTTGCGACAAACAGACATTACACACACTCGTGTAATGGCACATGTTTAAGTAAGAAACAAAAAGATTAATAGGTTCAAGTTTTTAAGAATAGAAAAGAAGGAGAACAGACAACAACCGAAATCCCTACTCATTCAAAACCCCCAAACATGAGGATACTGTTCACATGTAACAGTAACACACACACACCACACAAATAAAACCCACAAAAAACCCCACAAAAAAACAACAAACAAAACAAAGCATGACACTGTTTTAGGCTAACCCACGTGTGTTCCTAACCTGGACATTTAAGGCTTGATTTAACAGGTTTATGTATATTATGTAACTTTATGTTGCTTACACTACCCATCAAAAGTTTAGACTCACTTAAAGCACTCACTATATCTTATATACTGAACTGCAAAGGAAACGCCCACCGATAGAGGTTTCTTAAACCACACACTTTAATTCGCTCTAATTAACATTCTACCATGGCTACGTGAAATGCTCGAATTTGATTGGTCAATCAATAAAATCAGACGGTATCAATTTGGATTGAAAATGCGTCTGATTTCACGGCGCTTCACTGCGCACGTATACAACACTGTCGCACTACTTCAGCTTGGCCACCATCATGACTAATATCAACACAACAGACGTGATGGAAATGCTGATGAAACATTTATTAAAACTCGAAAAATACAATTATACGATTTTTCCTCCACAATTATTAGGGAACCTCACTATCATAATTATTACCTTCTATTATAAAAATATTCAAACTCAATTACAATACACAGCCCCAAACATAAACAAACAATACCTAACATATAAATCAGAAAACCTTGTAAAAATACATCCCTATCTATCCCTATTTGTGCGGCAAAACGTTCGTTAACATTTACCTACCTGTTTATTGGTATATTTGTTTCCGTTTAGAATGAGAAATTTGCACGATAACGGTCAGGCGAAACACAAAATATTGGCCACTCATACTCCATCATGTCCCGTTGCATCGTTCAAAATGTCAAACGAGAATTCCGCTCTCTGCCACCTTCCCCGCAAGGCTGTCAGTGCTATATTCGTACACTTTGAAAAGCTTGGCCACAATCCAGTCCCAAATGATGAGAACAATGTTCCAAGGAATCCCAAATTAGTCGCATGTACACAAAGCAGCACTGTCTGTCACTCTTTCGTCGCATGCCGGGGTGGAGGCACGTACGTGAAATCATGATCGACACTCGCCTGTCATAAAAATTCACAGTCTTTGATGAGTTACAGGTCATAGGTCCATCAGTAAAAGATGTATTCTTCGATTCTGCAGGGTTCAGGTTCGACAGTCAGTCAAGTCTTTTCCACTGTCACTTCGAATTTCAACCTGTCGCAAAATGTAAACACTGGCTCGTCCGCCATTTCAAACTGTTGCGTAACTGTCTACTTCCAAGAAAATATGTAGGTCAGACGATTCCATTATAGTGTGGCCAGGGGGGTACAGTAACACGGGACACAAAACAATAGGCTGGTTTCGGTCGTGTGGAGTTATGATTATAAAAACCAAGCTCTTAGGTGTTACATTTTTGCATTGAATAAACAGTAGTTTGTTCTCTTTGGACAGAATATTTTTTATGTTGCAATGTTAAAAAAAATACGAACGCGTTCGGCTTCAAATGAAATTTAGAGACTATCAATTCGGTCTAACATTCATCTAATTTCCAAACACAGTACGTTTATCTCCTAAATCAAAACGGAGGATTGCGTTCAAACTTGACAACTATCATGGTTAACACATTTTCGGGAATCACATTTAGAGTTCACACAAACAAATTCACCAAAAATGGCACCACTAAGATATCTCAAAGTCAGTATCGTGTTAGCCTCCATGGGCATCGATGACGGCGTTGCGTCGTCTGTACATGGAATGAATTTGCCGGTTGATGAAGGCCATAGGCACTTGGGTCCGTACTGTGCGAAATGCCTGATCGAGTCCAGCCGGAGATATCGGCCTTGGTTGGAGGTCATTCAGTCTTCTTTGAATCTCGTCCCAAAAGGTGTTCTATTGGACTTAAATCCGGACTGAGTACAGGCCTTTGTAGGGTTTGGATGCCATGTTGTCTTAGGAAGTCCAGTGTTGCTCTGGCAGTGTGGGCACGAGCGTTGTCTTGATGGAAGATATGATTTCTGTGACGTACAAAATGTAGTTCAACTTGGGGTCTTATGACTTGGTCAATATAGCGAGCAGCTGTCGCGCCATTTCTTCATCCTGAACCGTGATTCTGGAAACCCACGGGGCCAACTCTCTGGTTCAGACAGATTGCACCCCACACCATGATGCTTGGACCACCCCGTGAGTCTCTTTCAACAATACACGCCTTGGAAAACCATTCCCCATGCCTTCGCCATACTCTCACTCTGCCTGCCATTGGCTGTCGAAACACAATATCGGCTTTCATCAGAAACAAGCACAGTTCTCCATTGTCGATAACGACAATTTCGATGCTGAGTTGCCCATTACAGTCGGTCTGTGACAGCAGATGTTTCTTTCGCGCAAATGTCGACCCACTGTATCGGCACTAATGGTAATGCTCTGGCGAGTTGTTTTCGTGGCTCTGGCGAAGCGATCCTGCAGATGGTTGCGCACAATCTGTCGGTCTTGAGGTTGTGATGTTATTGCAGGTCTTGGATGCTGTTAGTGATCTGATACCGCTCCTGCGGTCGGTAGATTGTCCTGACATGAATATTGAAATGATTGGCTACCCTCCGTGCAGCCTGGTCAACTGGCAATCGTCTCAAGGCTTGGTTCCTCTCATCTCTCGTAAGTCGTGGTATGGCGATTGTGTCAACACAAGAATGATTTCAGGCGAGTTTGGGACTTGCATTCATTGGTAGGGTTGTCACGATCTGCACGTGCATTCTATTTTCACGAATGTCATGCGGGACCTTTTACCAAATCTGTCTTTTTAGGTACGTTAGGTCGATATGCTATATCATCAGAAAACACACACAGATGTTAGTAATAACTGTCAATTTGGATTGAAAAACATGTTAACAAAACGGTACAATCCTAATAAAACAACACCTTGTAAGAACAAAATCTTGCATTTGGTTTTGAAAGTCGCGTTTCTTTTGGGGATCAGTATATATATGGTTACATTGAAGATGAATTTCTCCATTAACTTGGGGGAACCAACTGCAAACCTTATGCAGATGAATTGCACGAGGATCATTTATCAAATTACTGAAAAGCATGTGCAAATATCGTGCATGTGAACAGCTGCGTTTTGGTCTAAAGTTTTGTTAAGAAATTCGCCAATTAGACATCATACACATACATCATAACGGTCAACTCGTGCAAAAACAAAATTTAACTTTATTTTATTAACCTGCATTTCCCATCGACAAAAATTTGTCTCCCAATTTTTCGAATTCGCAACAGCGCCATTTGCACTTCTAGATGCCTTCATGTCTACTGAAATGTGGATTGTGAGACATAACTTGCAGTCGAACACCAACTTTGAGTGACCGGGCACTGAGCTGGTGCCTTTTCTAGCGAGCGGGAACCGGACGATATTAATCCAGACATCGACCGGCGCCTGTTCGGGAACCGAACGATTTGGTTTACATCGGAAGGATACAGTCCGGGTATCAGGAGTTGACCGGCCGATTCCCGCCAGATGACCCGTCAGTCACTTGACGATTTTAGCCTTCCAAAATACTTATAATAGCCTGCCAGCCTCCTTTTAGTGACTGGAAGGGTATCTTCTGATCATCCTTGGTTTTGTGACGACTGCACGAACCGATGTGACACTGATGTGGCAAAAATCTGTCGCATGCAGTAACATCGGTGAAACCCACTTTTGAAACATTAGGTAGATAGGTGATCTTGGCATTGAGCTGGGCCTTAACATCTTACTGTAACATGCTTTATCGACCTAAGGACCACTTTCTTCCAAAATACCTTCTGCTTGAGTAATTCCCTGGCCCGTGTTACTGTGTAATTCATGACAAAAAGTACATCAAAGCTGGTCAATATTATGGTTTATGAAAGTAGTACATGTGCATACTGGCTAGTTCGTCCATATAAACACGTAACAGGAACAGTGACAAGTCTCGTGTTAATATGTGTTTGGGTTTGGGTTTTACATGTGCCCAGTATTGGCTGTATTCTTACAGAATGTTCTAATGGGACCTATGGACAAAACTGCAGCAAGCGATGTACTGACAGGAACTGTGCAGGAAACTCACCATGTGATCATGTGACAGGATCATGTGTGCCCGGATGTAAAGTAGGGTGGATGGGTACAGACTGTGTGGAGGGTAAGGGTTTAAACCATACTCACTTATATGGTAGTCTGAAGGTGCAAAATGACCCATTGCTGAATACACAGCTTACTGTAATCCCATGTACACTGCTGACAGAGGCAGAGTTGAAACCTAGCCATTTTATACTCATTTTTATTATATACTACTTTGTTGAACATGCGTTGATACCACCGTGTCATGAATTGATGAGATTAACTCGTTGCCTCATGTGCAAGATGATTGAAACCATACTGAAATCGTAAGATATTACGTTGCCTTTCGTTTACAGAGTGCGATCAAGACCATTACGGACTCAACTGTAACGACAAGTGTGGCAACAGGAACTGTGCTACTGATACATCGTCATGTGACCGGCGGACTGGGTCGTGTGTCACCGGGTGTCTCCCTGGATGGACAAAAGTGGACTGTACACAGGGTATGATCATAAAACCTACAAATCGCTGAATCAAGATATGCTTGACAGTTGCATATTTGCACACGGCTGTCTTGTTACCTATACCAATGTGTAACATTGTTTCAGAATCTCCACTTAAGCTGGGCCTAAACGTCTTCCTGTAACATGCTTTATTATCACAAGGGCCACTCCAAAATACCTTTGGCTTGTGTAATTCCCTAACCTGTGTTACTGTGTAATTCATGACAAAAGGTATATCAATGCTGGTCTTTTACAGAATGTTCCTCACGGACCTATGGACAAAACTGCAGCAAGCGATGTACTGACAGGAACTGTGCAGGGAACTCGCCATGTGACCACGTGACAGGATCATGTGTGCACGGATGTAAATCCGGGTGGATGGGTATAGACTGTGTAGAGGGTGAGGGCTTAAAGCATGCTCACTTATATGGTAGTCTGAAGGTGCATAGGGACTGTTCCCATTGCTAAATACACATGTAACTGTAATCCCATGTACACCGCTGACAGTAGTTGTCGCTGCAGAGGCGGAGTTGAAACTTAGCCATTTTATACTCATTTTTATTATATACTACTTTGTTGAACATGCGTTGATACCACCGTGTCATGAATTGATGAGATTAACTCGTTGCCTCATGTGCAAGATGATTGAAACCATACTGAAATCGTAAGATATTACGTTGCCTTTCGTTTACAGAGTGCGATCAAGACCATTACGGACTCAACTGTAACGACAAGTGTGGCAACAGGAACTGTGCTACTGATACATCGTCATGTGACCGGCGGACTGGGTCGTGTGTCACCGGGTGTCTCCCTGGATGGACAAAAGTGGACTGTACACAGGGTATGATCATAAAACCTACAAATCGCTGAATCAAGATATGCTTGACAGTTGCATATTTGCACACGGCTGTCTTGTTACCTATACCAATGTGTAACATTGTTTCAGAATCTCCACTTAAGCTGGGCCTAAACCCTAGGGGATACAAATACATAAATCACTAACTGGCATCGTTATAAATGAAACCCCGTCATTAAAACTACTCATTTCGACCTTTAATTGACTTAAATCGACAGTGCACAATTCTCACCCGCGAACGAAATTTCAACCAATCAGAGCGGCGCGTCTCTGTGACGTCATATGAGGAATAGCTTTGAGGGCCGATGCAGAATTCATCTACAATTTAGGGGGTAAATTATCTTGTTTACAGGCTTGTATATACCTGAAATCGTGACAATTGTTGTGGAAAATGAAAGCTATATGTTCTCAAAATCTACTGTCATTTAATTTTGTCTCCTGCTTTGCCTAGTTTCCGAGTTACAACTTGTTTTCATAGACGATTCTGTCAAAATCGATTGGTGTCGTTAGGCCCTATTTGTATAATGACTGATCCAAATTGATCCCATTTCTGTGTTTTTTTACCTCGATATTTAATCATGTCATGTAAAAATCTGTTTGTATTCGCAAAACAGTGTCGGCCCATAAGTTTTCACGTGCAATACAGCAATTAATACTCCCTTGTTGTAACCCGTGTTAGGTAGTATAAACCTTCACATATGTTATTTGTCATCATTCACTTGATGGTCAGTTAATGAATTTATAACAGGTATAATTAGTGGTAACACACTTAGATTACCCGACAAAGGTTCCCATTTGGCATTTCTTGTGTCTGGAGTAAATATTCAACATTATAAACATCGATCAAAGGATTAACCGATAACACGCTGATTGATTAATTACTTTTATCTTATACAGCGGAATTGTCAAAAGGTATTGTTTATGTCTGTAGATTTACTAATCTATACTGAATACACTCTGTCGTGTCGGTGTCTGCGTAAAAACAACGTCCTTCTTTCAAAGGATTAACCGCCAATACATTGATTGATTGCCCATTATTGGCTAACTAATTTACTGTTTTTAAAGAAAGGCGGACATTATGCAATTACTTGCCAGGTGTGCTATCTTGGGTGACCAATGAGACTATACACCAATACCTGAAAAGATTTATCACTTTTTCCTATATCAAACTGTTAAAAGACACATCATTTGGAACAGTTTTGAGGATATTGATGGATACATTCCTCGAACAAGGCAATGGCCTGATATTGTTCTTATAACTTTAATCTGTTTTAATTTTAATATTTGCATGTTGTTTTTATTCATTTATCGTAGCATTCAACAGAATCAATGTTTTCGCCGTGAAGTGTAATGAGACAGACAACATACACTAGGGTGTGTGTACGAATTATGATTCACATTGGCAAACTATAAAATGTCTAGATATTACAGTTCTGTTATAAATTCACTATAAGTATCAGCAGATCGTCTGCTTTTTATTTAGTTTCAAAATGCATACAAGTATGATAATAAACTAATTAGGATTATAAGACCAAATATAAAGACGCACATTGACTAGTATCTACATACTGGTGAGTGGACATTAACCATGTGAATGTAGCAAGAAATTTATCGCGCAGTATTGTGACTTCGACCCCCACCACCTCGCTTCCGTGGAAGAAATCGTTATGTTATAAGTTGTGTCATGCAAAATCCGTTTGGTTATGATTCCAATACATATTTAACTACGAGTAGAAAGTAGTTTTGATTTTCTAACTTGATGAAAACAAACTATAATCTCATTAATTCTAACAGACTTTACGATTTTCAAAAATGGCGGCGCCCTGTTGGGAACATCCGCCAGTCTGAGGATAAATGCTATTTAGGTTTGTTTTCACCGAGTTACAAAATCAAAACTACTTTCTACTGGTAGTAAAATATGTATTTTATTGATGGCCAATAGGATTTTGCATGACATAGCGTATAACATAACAATTTCTCTCCTGGCAGCGAGGTGGGTGTCAATATAATACTACTTACAATATTATTGTTACTTCGACCACAACCTCACTTCCGAGGAAGAAATCGTTATGTCACAAGTTGTGTCATGGAAAATCTTTATGGTCATCAATCATAAACATATTTTACTACAACTAGTAAGTAGTTTTGATTCTTTAACTTCCGTGAAGCGATCTGAACACAAGTAAGATATCGTTTCAGGCTTCCACAACGCTCGCTTCGCACTCACAAACATAACCCATTTAGCACGAACTGCGGGGTCCTGTGGAAATCTGTGCATGGTGACACCATCGCCCGACCCCTAGGAGCAATTGACGACAAAGCAACGATTCGGCATGTCGTCGTTGATGTCGAGAAATCATCAAAATGATGAGCGTGCTACACACTTTCTATACAACTAACTGAAAATCGTTCCTCATATGACGTCACTGCAGTGCTCTGGCGACAGAGTTACGTAACCTGTCTGTGGTTTCGTTGGCGGGCGAGAGGGAAGCAGGCGACTTTTTGGCCACTTTTAATCGCTCGGTATTAATTAACCACAAGTTTTAAAGAATAAATTTGGTGTTCCGCATAAGACTAACCACAAATCTTTCATATGCAATGGTTAAAAGAGTAACAAAACAAAGTTTATTGCTGGTCTTTTACAGAATGTTCCTCACGGACCTATGGACAAAACTGCAGCAAGCGATGTACTGACAGGAACTGTGCAGGGAACTCGTCATGTGACCACGTGACAGGATCATGTGTGCACGGATGTAAATCCGGGTGGATGGGTATAGACTGTGTGGAGGGTGAGGGCTTAAAGACATGTCCCTGAAGCTGAAGACACACGTTACTTTGAGTTGGCGCATATTATTGACATTGGCAACACGATTAGACAAGTACTCTCTGTCATTTTGAATATTTTGTTTTAATCATAGTATACTATTTTACCGAATAGGCTTTGATATCTCTGTTCATCAATTACTGAGAATCACCGTCCACTGAAACCACACTGAAATCGTAAAATATTACGATGCCTTTCGTTTACAGAGTGTGATGAAGACCATTATGGAGTCAACTGTAACGGGACGTGTGGCAACAGGAACTGTGCTACTGAAAAATCGTCATGTGACCGGCGGACTGGGTCATGTGACACCGGGTGTCTCCCTGGATGGACAAAGGTGGACTGTAAAGAAGGTACACAATAGCAAGAAGACTATAACAAAATATTCCATTGCGTTGCTTCTTCACATAGATACATTCTACATAGGGTTACACGTGTAGCATGTCTCCATATCCCCATGTCAATATTTGAAAATTTCATTCTATTTATGGCACTCTCATTTTAGTCTTGAGGAGATGTAACATTGACTGGTGATTGAACCTAAGCTAAAACACAATAGCATGCTTTATTATCACCAGGACTATCTTATTCTAAGTTACATGCTAATGTACTTCATTGACCACTGGATCTGATCGTGGGTATTATGAAAGTAGTACATGTACATGTTGTCTAGTTCGTCGATATAAACACGTAACAGGCACAGTGACAAGTCCAGTGTTAATATCTGGGAAGGTTTTACATGTGCCGAGTATTGCCTGTATTTTTTCAGAATGTTCCCGAGGGACCTATGGACAAAACTGCAGCAAGCAATGTACTGAGAGGAACTGTGCAGGGAACTCGTCATGTGATCATGTGACAGGATCATGTGTCCCCGGATGTAAAACAGGATGGATGGGTATAGACTGTGTGGAGGGTGAGTCCTGAATTAGTTCTTACCTCTTTGAAATGCATCATTGGTACCAATTCTAAACAATGATGCTTTGACATTTATACATGTTGCAGCTTGCGAACACGATCTGTATGGTCCAAACTGTACCAAGACTTGCGCCTCCAGACACTGTATGGGGAACTCTTCCTGTAACTCAACAGGGGGATGTGACACTGGGTGTGAGGAAAGGTGGACAGGGACTGACTGCACAGGTAACGGCGTTTGTTAAATTGCATCGTTTATAGTGGTTAGTTTACTGGTGATGCTGACATAAGACGTAACTTCGTGACCAGGTTTACCAGAACGGGGGTGGTCAGGCTCGCTGACTTGGTTGACACATGTCATCGGTTCCCAATTGCGCGGATCGATGCTCATGCTGTTGATCACTGGATTGTCTGGTCCAGACTCGATTATTTACAGACCGCCGCCATACAGCTGGAATATTGCTGAGTGCGGCGTAAAACTAAACTCACTACCAGAACGGACACGGTAGTAAACACTATAATATCCCTTAGTAGCCACATGTGAAAGAAGAGTATGGCAGGATACAGGTCGCAGACGGGTGTTGGACGGGGTGGGCACTTAACGATCTTCAGGTTATGATGCTGTCTGTCAGCAAAAGATGCCAGCAAAAGATGCCCGATCTTTCAGGCAGTTGATATAATCCACCTTCAATACTAAGTGGAGCATCTTCCTTGGCAGCATGCGACAGTCAACGTTATGGATCAAACTGCACCAAGAACTGCACCTCCAGACACTGTGCGGGTGATTCATCCTGTAATTCTAAAGGGGACTGTGACAGCGGTTGTCAGACAGGGTGGATGGAGTCAGACTGTACAGGTATACTCTTTTGTTTTGTGAGGGTCTTCCAGGCAGTGAACAACACTAACAAGAGGCAAGAGGTTTCTCTTATACTAGATAATGTATCATGAGTTGTGTCTGTGATAAAATAACCACATAGAAATCCAAACTATCTCCGTTGCTACACATATATCATCATTCCAAATGTCAAAAAGCAAAAGTCAAACAGCAAAACAACCCAAACAAAACGAAACAAAACAAAAACAAACAAAGTGTCCTCTGGAAATGATTTCAAAAAACGAAAACAACTTTATGTTAAGATGTGTCACTAATATCACACTCCACTTGTGACCCTCTCGTGCCCCTCTGGAATGACGTTCCCAGGTCACGCCAAGAAACGCCAGACTAAAAATATCAACGAGGAAGTGAAATGTATTCACGGTAAAATCCTAAGATTTAAGGATTTAAAATCTCCAATGCAAACCCGCAAGTGTCGTCAAAGGACTCAACTGAGAACTCAACTGTGAGGGTCTTCTCTTTCATCCTGAGCACAATGAACTGAACTACAGTCATTGATGGGAAACATGACAGCCGTTATATGAACGAACGCACGTGTGTGTATTTAAATTTCTCAATCTTTGAATTTAGGCCACACGATTCTGTTAGCTATGTTCTTTGTAATGTCAAATTGACGATAGATATTCACTTTTATTAAGCAATGACATAATAGCACAAGCGATTTAAGTACTTTACAGGGCAAGTGGTGGCGAATATGATAAAATTATATTCATGCATTTTTAGTTCTTGAAATAACTTTTTATTCGTTTTGAAAATGTTACTTTATTCAGCAGTGCCTAACGGTCCTTAATAGCAATATAGTTAGAAATACCCAGCTTGCTTTCTGCATGTATTCCTATTTCCTGTACGTGCCCTTTTGTTGGTGTTTTAAAATGCATTGTAAAGTGGATTTTTTATCGAACTGAAACGTATTTCTTGAGTATTCTTTCATTTATCAATGAAAGCGGAAGTGTTTCAAGAGGCCGTGTCATCTGATCCCACCATCTCTATACCAACATATGCTGGAGTGGTGGGTGTTGTGCTGGTTGGCCTTGTGCTGGTTCTCATCTTTGTCTTCATCAGGTTAGTACCATCAATAACATGTGGAAAATATATCGTTGTTTAATCTGTCGAAGTAGCCCAATAAAGACGTTATCCATTATGTATGAATACCCTATGGAAAATAATGCTTGAGATGCCATTTTCATTGCACAGACGAAGGAAACTCTCGAAAAGGAAGCATGGCGATGCTGAACTGGTCTCAAAGACTGTGCAGAGCTCTCAAGATGAAGGTAGATCAGATGATCATATCCTTGTTTTTAACGGTTCAGGTTAAAAAAATGAAAAATGAACTACAAAAGTAGGTTTAAACCGTGCTCCTAAGTTCTTAAATCAAATAATGTTATTACTATGTAATAGCTCTTTTTTTAAAACAATGCAGGCAATGTCTACATGAATGTTGGACGTAATGAAGAGAAGCAGTCCGCAATAGCTTCAAAGAAGAGGCTAACACAGGTTCAACCTGAATCCCCACAGGAGGAGGAGAAGGAAGAGGAGGAGGAGGAGGAGCCGGAAGAGGAGGAGAAGAAGAAAGAGGAGCCGGAAGAGGAGGAACAAGAAGAGACCTATGACACAACAACACAGCGAGAGGAAGCAGCGGAAATCCCTGACAGAAACTACTACAACCTAGAGGAGGCTGGCATTGGTCGTGTGATCCCTATTTCTACATTACAAGCAAGAGCTCAAGAATTTGAAGAAACACCTGAACTTGCAGAAGATGAATTTAAGGTTATATTTGCTTATTAACGTCAAATACAAATTAACTATAAAAATTGAAACATGAAAATAACGAATTACAGTAAATTCTTCTTTCACAGCGTCTACCGGATGGCTTCATTCATCCTTACGTGGAATCACAGATGCCAAAGAACAACGGGAAGAACAGATTCAAAGGATATTTCCCATGTAAGCTGAATCACGAAACGAGTTGGTAGCTGCTTTTTAATTACCCATACTTAAACTGTAAATCGATATGAAATTTATGCTTATGGTTAATACTCTGCATCCACAGATGACTACAACCGTGTTTTGCTACAGGATGGCGATGGTGGTGGAGATTACATCAACGCCAGCTACGTGGATGTGAGTTAAATGAAGCAAAACATAATTGATATTCATTGTGGAAAAGTATAATGTATCAGTTATATCTGAAGAGGAGTAATGTAGTCAACGTATAGTGATAGTGGGAGAGTAAATTGGGTCTAAACCTGTTTGGTCATGATTTTGAGGTAGTCTGAAACTGATCGCCCTTGTACAATTAGGTACCTTTTCAGTTTTGTTTGTGAACCGGGTGCAAAAGCGATCCAAGTGTATTACATATCTGATTTTGTCATGGCAACTGTTTTAAGTATTAGTACACATTTCGGACCAAAATTAGTTCAAGTGTTACAAGGAAACTTTCAAAATTAGTCATGTGCTTCACCATCCATGTTTTCATTCAGGGCTACAAGAAGGACAAGCGCTATATAGCAGCACAAGGTAACCCCTACATTATTGCAACCTTGCAATGATCAGCACTACGCTAATAATGTACTGCAATGTAAATTTACTGCGCTGTCAAGGTACGGCACTGTCAATCTACGGAATTATCAAAGACGGCGATGTCAATGCACTGCTCTCTCAGCATATTGCAACTGTCAATGTATTCCTGTCGATACACTGTGATGTCAATGTACGGAACTGTCGGTATGCAGCATATCACTGCACTGCCAAAGTATTTCTCTGACAATGTACTGTCATGTCAATGCACCGCACTGTCAATGTACTGTCATGTCAATTTACTGTCTTGTCAATGTGCTATCATGTCAATGTACTGTCATGTCAATGTACTGTTACTGTTATGTCAATTTACCGCACTGTCAATGTAATATCATGTAAATGTACTGTCATGTCAATGTACTGTCATATCAGTGTACTGTCATGTCAATGCACCGCGCTGTCAATACACCGCACTGTCAATGTACTGTCATGTCAATGCACCGCGCTGTCAATGCACTTAACTGTCAATGTACTGTCATGTCAATGTACTGTCATGTCAATGTACTGTCATGTCAATGTAATACACTGTCACTGAAACGCCCTGTTGATGAACAGTGGAATGAGCTGGAATATTGCCGGGTGTGGCGTTAACCAACAAACAAACTTATTATAGATAAAAGAAACCTTCTTTTTAAAGACAAAAGGCGATTTTCAGAACGCTTCAAATTTGATTTTTTTAAACGAAACTTGAGGTACTGATCGTTCATTCGCTTAGTATTTCAATAAATACCTTCAGTGTGAATATTTTGTACAAATCACTTTTAACATCAAGCAATTTTACCTTCTGAAAACTAATGTATTCTCCAGGTCCCTACAACAATCAAGTGGTAGTCGACTTCTGGAGAATGATCTGGGAGAAGGAATGCAGAACTGTTGTCATGGTAACCGGGCTCGTTGAGGCGGGCAAGGTAACTATATTTGGTGACATTGTATAAATGTAAGAAGGATCCGACCGTTATGTACTTGCATACATAATGTAATTGCTCAACTAACGATAGGTAGAACTGTTATTTTGTCTTTCTGTTTTAGGTGAAGTGTCTTCGATACTGGCCTGAGAAAGGTACCAAAAAGTACGGAGATGTAATGGTTACAATGGTATCGGAAACACGGCTATCGAACTACACATTTACAAACCTGTCTGTGGAGAATGCAAAGGTGATATACCGCGTTTATTCACACATGCACAAACATACAGTACAACCAGAAATTATTGCGAATTTAAAGATTGTAATTTTTTATATTTTTTTCGCCTCATTACTCACGTATTAAATGTGAATATTAGCAGAACATAACTCCAGATTCAAAGACAGGTGAACAGTTAGTATTTTGTCAAGTCACCATGGGCAGCAATGCAGGCTTCAATGCGGCGGGGCATACTACTGATCAAAGAAGTTACAAAGTTGTGGTCCATGCTGTCCCAATATCGGACCACCTCTTCTTTCATTTCAGCAATATTTGTCAGATTTTTCTTATTGATACTTTCCTTCATAAGTCCCCAAACATTTTCTATTAGATTTAGGTCAGGGCTACAGCTTGGCCAATCCAGGCCTGTGAATGCTTTGAACGATGTTTTGGGTCGTTGTCCTGCTGGAAAATCCAAATATTTTCATAGAACACGTGAACAGATGGAAGTAGATGTCCCTCGAGAATATCTGTTCACTGTTCATATTCCCTTCAAATACACAGAGGGGCGTTGCCCCTAACACAGATATGCCACCCCACACGCTAAATTTCGGACTGTACTTTGGGCCCTGATACAAAGGTTTTTCAGTTTGTTTGGTCCAGAATTTCAGTGTATTAGGAAACAGCCACACAGAACTTTAATCTGAGAAAATCACATTGTCCCAGTTAAAATTTCTATGCTGTAAGCACCAGTTCAACCTTCGCTCCTTTTGTTCAGGTTTCATGATCGGTGATGGAATTCCTCGACTTTTCTGCCAACCCATTGCATGCAGCTCAGTTCTAATTGTCTCCTTATAGACATCCACAGTTCCTCTATCAATCATATCCAGCCTTAAGTTTTCTAAACTCCAAAATACCATAAACAGTGGACAAAGGGATGCCTCTTGTACGTGAAATCACTTTAGCTGAACTGATGTCCTTGTTATAATACTCTTAAATCAACTTCCTCTTTTCTAAATCCTCCATACTGAGGATCACTGAAAATGTCGTCTGCTAGCTAGTAAACAAAGGGGGATAACTCTTCACAAACTAATTAAAAATGATTAACGGAGTTGTCTCTCTTGAATGAAACGACGCACTTGATAGCTGGTCAAGGTTGTTTATACTAGAAATCCAATTAAACATATTCCTAAAATTCTCAATAATTTCTGGTCATACTATGCATCCATACCTATCGGTGGATTTGTTCAGTTCTGCTACAGTAATGAACACTCGTTCAGTCGTGTGTCATGAAAATATTTGTTATGACCAGGAAAGGAAGAAATGGGACGTCAGCCACCTCCACTTCACCAGCTGGCCAGACCATGGCGTGCCGGACACTGCTGCCCTGCTGGACTTCATGTGGAGGGTCAAGGTCATATCGGGACAACAAACTCAGCCGATCATAGTCCACTGCAGGCACATTACCACTTTTTCATCTTTTGAACTTTTAGAACGAATCCAAGAAACCATTACCTGAACTGAGAGGCGACGATATGGATAATCATTTGTAGACGGCCACCACATTGATGAACCATTGCTGAGTGCACCGTTAAACATTTGTACAAGAACAATCTTTCCATCTACATTATAGTCTTCATATTTCAGTTTCTGATCAGTTTTTGTCTTCATGTAAAACTTGGTCATGACGAGGAGAAATTCCAAGCTAAAGTTTAAACAAACCTTCAATTACATTGCTTTCAGAAACATGCGTGTCAACATGAAGCAGATAAATATTTCATGAAAGGCTATACTTACTTCTCCCTTCAGTGCTGGAATAGGGAGGACAGGAACGTACATCGCAGTCGAGAATCTCGTGGAGCAGGCAAAGGCAGAGGACGTTGTGGACGTCGTCAGCTTCGTCTCCAACATGAGAGGGCAAAGGAAGAACATGATACAGACAAAGGTATTTCAGATTGGTAAACTCACAGAGCATTGTGCAAATACATTCGGCAGTGCTAAAATTGTCCATGAAAAGGGGAGTACCAGTGGATATGTCTTGTCTATGCCTGTGTGTCTTTGTGTGTGTGCAGGAGCAGTACATGTTCGTGTACCATGCGGTGGCGAGGGCGGTGACAGACGGTGACACGTCAGTGGACGTTGACGACATCAGACAGATGGATCTTGGCTGCGTGTCTGATATCACCTTTGGGAACAGGACTGTGCGACAACATCTGGAGGTGTGTATGTTGATATTAACAGATGTGGAAAGGGAGAGGGAGCGTGAGTGAGTGAGTTGCGTCACCTCGACAATACTGCAGCCATATAGTGACAGTGACAGAGAGAATGGTGCATGTTGTGAATGAGCAGGAAAACTATAGCACTATCACCATTATTCTACATTTTCGGTGTAAATGAGTTTAGTTTTACGCCGCTTTTGGCAATATTACGGCAGTATCACCTCGTGGGACACCAGAAATAGGCTTCACACATTTTACCCATGCATGTGGAGAATCGAACCCGGTCTTCGGTGTGACGAGCCACTTGGCTACCCCCACCGTCCCTACAATTTTGGGAAATACATTGTCGGATATATCATGGCAAAATACAAAACTGCCCAAAACTCTCGAAAGCAAACTGTTGATCTTTCTGCGTCTATTGTTCAAACATTTGGAGTTGTTGTAGAAGTTGCTTTCAAAACATACGTTTATCTCATCAAGTCACCTGACAAAATGGGTGCTTTCATGACTGACGTAAATATGTATCAATTTGTGAAAAAAGACAAATGTTCTGTTCCATTACCTGTTTTCTTACTGAGTGTGTGTTACTTTGAAAATGTGTGGTGCAATAAGGTCAGATTATATCTTTTAAAGCATATGGTGCTTGTGTCTGCTCGAATGAAATCTTGATTTTATATTTTCAAAAATGCATTGTATTTCATCACTGGATGTATGATAATTATTATTTTATTACAGGCGTTGAGGAATGTACAGCGAGGTGAGTACACGTCAGACCAATGATCGCTATTGTATATTGGCTTCCTTACGGGACCACAGAGCACCTCCAACAACATTCATTAATCATAAGAACTATCTGCAGAAAGCATATGGATTATGCAATTCCTTAAAACTGGTGGTAAATCAGCAGAGCCATGTGGACTGATGTATATGTCAACATTGCCCTGTTTTCCGTATTGTTATAAATCGACGTCACTTTGTGTCGACCCGTTGATATTTACGCTGATCTGGACTTGTGGGTAGTAGGTAGATATAATAATAATCCCATCAGTCACAAACTGGGATCTTCATCATTAGTTATTTAAAATCAAGATATCTAAGGTTTTCTGTTCATTTTTAGGAAACCCAGAGAGCTTCGGCGTCAGATGCGTTCACGTGAGTGGGAAGTTGCTCGCTTTAAATGTATATTTATATGTTGAGTTAAGTTTATATTCATATGTCTCAGTTGCCAAATTCCTAATGTTGAATAATATACACATAAAAGGAGGAATGAATTCATTATTAGTTTTCCTATTCTTTTCCTACAGTCCTACACAAAGAGCAATGGCTTCTTCATAATGACGTCACATCCGGACAAAGAGGACGTGTGGAATCAGGTTTACAACAGTGACTCAAACAGCCTGATAACATTTGCTGTCGGTGATCTGGTTGGTTTTACTCTCTGATACCAGCTTAGATAAACATTTCAGACGAGATCAGTGAAAGAACAAGTTGGATTAATGTTATTGAATAATGTCACTGTTACATCACTGTGTTTCAGATGTAAATAATAAAGGATACAGCTTAATGGATAACAACTTGTTGTTTATTGCACAGAGCGACGTTTCGGTGTAGGTTTTTCAAGCAATTTCGTCGCTCTGTGCAATAAACAAGTAGTTGTTATCCCTAAACTTGTATTCTATATTATTTACTCAACAACTTCTAGAATGCCGATCAAACAATTAGTTTCAGAAGTAGTTAAAGGATATGTCGATGAACTGTGTCGCATAGCAATAGGAAAGAGTTTAACGTTAACTTGTATAATTGTATTTTGGGTGATTTAAAAAAGTTAGACCGAAAATGAATCAGGAACCAAATAAAAAATGCATGGTCAAAAGTTTCAATAGCTCGACATATTTATCCTGTTTCTAGACATATCTACCATCCGTTGATCATCCCATTACAACCAAGAGCTTTGCAGTGAACATGCGCAGGTCAGCAGTCTTGTCCAATGGCATTCTGATGAATACAATTGACATCAATTTACTGGTAAGTGTGTGAAAAGATATTGTTGTGTAAGTTACATGACTTGATCATGGATTATTCGTTGGTAATTTAGTTAAGGAACTTTATTAAGTGAATACTTAGGTTTTTCCACTGAACAAGTCTGGGTGATCATTATTCCAGGACTGTGACGATACCACCTGCATACAGCACTATCACATCGCAGGAAGTGCACGGGACCCGAATATCAACTTGATGATTGACAGTTTCCTTACATGGACCAGTGATCCACAGCGAAGTTCCAGCACTATTATCTCTGAGTAAGTGCATCTGCTCCAATCTCCCGTTAAATACGACAAAATATTATCGCATTTACAGTTACTTACAAATACTATATACAGATCTATGTGGTTAAATTGCCCAACTTTATCTAATATGGATCTATCCTTGTATTTGATTATTGAAAAATTGTATGGAAAACCCATTTTGTGCAAATAAACGTGTGAATGTGGAGAAGATATTCTTACACTTGGATAACGTAATGTCATCATAATTGCGGTCGTCAAAATTCTTACCGCTGTCCAGTTCAAATAGGCAACACTAAAAGCATATCCAGATGCACCCAGAACAAATGTCCACAGAGTCGTTTTTGTCCTTAGAAGTGTTTTCTTGGCCCAGTTCTTTGACTGACTGTCGTCTTCTGGTGCTCTTGGTGAACATTGCCAGCAGACTGCAAGACGACGGTAGAGTGGACGTCATCAACAACATGCGACAGCTCTACACACGTCTTGGAGGTCCGCCATATACTGAGGTAGCTAATGTCCCAGTACAAACAGTGCACAACTGTCTACAAAGTTCACTCATTAACATGTGTAGATAGTAGAATGTGTGCTGTTTTCTTGAAAAGAAATTGTCCTTCATTGTCTTGCTTGTCCTGGATGCATGTATATTTTCATTATGTCCAAAACATGTATTAGGTCTGATTCAACTGCTTAAACGTTAATGTAAAAATCTAATTACATTAGCATAGTTTATGCATGTGGATTACTTAAAATTGCCATTACGTCAGTATATGTTTTTAACGATTCCATCGACGCAGAATATATATAACCCAAATCAAATTATCACTGATGGTATTGTTAGTACGTTGGTCATTCTGACAGCACGTTGTACAGCAAAAACTTCAAGTACAACATCGAGGTAAAAACGGTTAACGACTTCAAAACGAAAAAAATTGTCACTGAGCAGTAGTCATCAATCAAAGTTGTGTCGAATAGGCACTTGAATACATTCATTGATAGCTGCAGAAATGAGGTCATTGAACCACATGACCAATACGAAAATCTAGGGGAAAATGTTGAAGTGACAACGTGATTGTTTACGTACATAAATGTCTCGGGCTTTTTCACATTATAGAGTCCCAGGATTATCGTTATACGGAGTAATGACTGGCAAAACATACGTCAGTTCTGGAATACAATCTCCTTTCGTTGTCCTGTCTAATTAAGAACTGATTGTTACTGGTACCTTTACAATGAATCCGATTAAGAAAGTATTTTAAGTAAAAACGGGACACCACAGAATCAGTGGTGATGAAGATGGTAGTACTAACCACCTTATTCCCTTCCATGAATGTAACTTTCTATGATTTCAGGCTGACGTTTCGTTCTGTCTAGAGTCTGTCCAGCGGCAGCTGGAGTCAAGCAATGTTTACGTCAACTTCTGACAGCTTCCAGAAGAAAACAACACATTATATGACATTACAATTCCACCCCAACATACATGTCTATGAAGAAAGCAGAGAAATATGACCAATTCATATCAAATGTACATCATTCTTGATTACGGTGGATGTAAATCGTTCACTACAAGCATATTCGTACCTCCTGAATTTGGAAAGAACGCAACTGCTTCCCCACCATCAGACTTAATATTTGAAACCATCAGACGAACATATAACTAACAAAAGCAGGATGCGGTAAATCAAACTAATCATATATACTTACACACCTTTAGAACACTATATGTTTATACTGTAGGGAACCGATTTCAAACTGTGTGAGAAATATTACTGGAACATATTTC